>NW_025400984.1:3332736-3383355 GCF_015345945.1 Tribolium madens | reverse complement strand
AATGGTTTACCTACTTGTAGTAGTTGTTTTCTTAAACAATTAAGCTGCAAAATCAAAATCTAAACAAAATTTCTGGGTTACAACTTTTAATTTCAAAAATTTTTTATTGAAGTTTTTGATAATTTTTTGTTAAAACTTAAAAATTGACGTAAACTAAAATTAATTAAAAAAATCTGCTACTATCTTAAGTTTTCAAGATATCGTTACAATTTCAATATCTTTTGACAACAAATGACGATCCAAAAGCTTAAAAAAATTGACAAATTTTGTTTAATAACAAAAAATATTTGACCACCACATTTTGATGTGGACAAAATCTTTTTTTTTGCTATTTCAAAATAAACAGAAACAGTTTAATAAAAAAAAACTCAAAAATTAAAAATGGACTGAATTTAAAAAAAATAAATATGAGAAAAGACAGGACTAATAGTTATTTTTTTATGTAAAATGACCTAAAAATCTGAATCTAAAAAAAATTAATGCTATAACTTTTAGTTTTAAAAATATAGGTACTAAAATCTTTCAAAATTTTATGACAAACTTGAAAATTCAAAAATTTCTTACATACTTGTTTACAAAATATTAAATATGTTGAAAATTGATTATACAAAATTTTCTCAATTTTTAATAAGTAAAGTAAGAAAAATAAATATTTTCTTTTATAAAATGAGCTGCAAAATCCAAATGTAAAAATTATTTTAGAGTGTGGCTTTTAGTTTTTAAAAAATATGACAAACTTTCACTATTTTTAGCACAAAACTTAAAGATTTCTATTTTCTCAATTTTTGAAAAAAAAGACGGTCTATCGTTGTATAATAGTTATTTTCCTACACAGTTAAGCTGCAAAATCAAATTCTGAAAAAAATCTGAAATACAATTTTTAATTTCCAAACTATGGGTACTAAAATTTTTGATAATTTTATATCAAAATTTAACAATTCAAAAGTGTGTTACTTTTTGAAAAGTAATAACAGCAAAGCCAATTGTTATTTTCTCATTTAAAATGACGAAAAAAAATTCAGTTTTTGAAAAGCAAAAAGTGAATTTAATAAATATTTTCTGATGAGAAATGAGCTGAAGGAATTAAATCTGAAAAAAATTCTAAGCTATTGCGAGTACAGTTAATTTAAGAGAGTAAAATAAAATTAGAATAATTGACTTATACTAGAAATACACTTAACAACCCTTTTATCTTATTATCTATTTCCCCATTTCAATTGCGATTGTGAAATCTTCGCTTTTAGCTTTAATTATAGGGATAACATAAAAAACTCATAAAACTCTCAATAGAATAATAAAAGCAATATACCCAAAAATTCCTCACTCACAAAATGTTTTTCACCCTCTTCGTATTTTTCACGGTTATTTCCTCAAGTTGGGGTTGCAACTACAATGGAATCATATATTATACTCAATTTCCACCCATTGATACTGAATATTTGACAGGATTTTGTATCAACACACTTCAGGAAACCCAGAAGATTGAAATTATAAGAGAAATTCTTGCAGTCTGCACCCAACATTTTAATTTTAGCCACCCGGTAGAAACAATTCAAATTACAGGTTGTGGTGTTGAAGAAATCGAAAAAGAATTTTTGATAAACACAGAATTTCAACCTGATTCGTTGTCTATAACTAGAAACAGTATTAAAACACTTCGAAAACACACTTTTAAGGACCTCGCAACTCAGTATTTCACCTTGAGTGAGAATTTGATCGAGATTGTTGAAAATGAAGCTTTCTTCGATTTGTTTAATGTGAAATTAGTTGACTTGACTAAAAATCGAATTACAGTATTTGAGTGTAATTCATTTGTAAACGCTCCAAATTTAGAACTGTTGACTTTAAAGAATAACAAGATTCAGCACCTCAAAGACAACTGTTTCAAATATTTAGAAAATGACGGAGTTGTTTTAAATTTAAGCTACAATCAAATTTCCAAAATTGAATCGCATGTTTTTGATGAAATGCTTGCCAATAATGTGATCATTCATCTGGAATATAATTTATTAAAGACTTTCCCGGTCCGAATTTTCCAAAAACATAATTTCTCTTCGTTTAATTTAACCGGAAATCAAATCAGATATTTGAAATTTGATATTTCAAAACGTTTCAAAGTTGCGCTTTTAACAGTCGATGCGAATTTGGATTCGGAAATTCTGGACGATTTGAAATATTTCACTAAAGAGTTATCCAACAATGCACAAGAATTTTTACCAAAAATTGTATTTTATTTTCTTCTTGTATTTATTTTTTAAATAAAAACCCCAAAAACCAAAACTAAGGTACTAGATGCTGTCATAGACAGAGGTACTGCCATCATATGTTTTTGACACTGACAGCGGCTTTTTGACCTTGAAAAATTACGTCAACATTAAATGTCATATGTGCCAATTTCGGCGGGAACTCTCCGGAAACATTTTATAAATAAAAAACGTGGGTTGAACAATTCATATTACATACTTTTATACATCGAAACAACCAAGAAATAGTTCAGAAACGTCTCACAGGTTGGTCAAATAAAGGCAAAAGTGGCAAAGTGTAGTAATGGTAATGTAGATAAAGATGAGTATGGCCCAGTTCACAAAGTCTGTGCGTGGTGGCTTGTAAATAACTTTCAAGAATTTTTGGGCAATGGTTTTCTGAATTTAGATGCGGTGTTGCGCTGAGATGTAAATACACATAATTCTGTTTTTTTTATAAATACTGCAAAAATGTTTCTGAAGAAAAGGAATTACGAATGAAGAAGGTAAACTATGTAATACTAATACATAAGAGCATATTCGTATACTCTCCTATATCTTTGAATCTATCTGTCTTCTTTAATCTTTTTAGCCACATACCTTAAAGAGTTTTGAGTTTCTATGCATTGAAATGTTTGAACTATTTTCCATGTTTATAATATTATTTCATCTAAATTGAGGCAAATTAAAGAGTTTTATCTTTGAGTTGCAGTGCGCAATACAAGTTTTAGTGAGTTTTTTTAAATTTTGCGATATAAATTTGTGAAATTGACATGATTTTTTTCAAGGTCAAAAAGCCGCTGTCAGTGTCAAAAACATATGATGGCAGTACCTCTGTTTATGACAGCATCTAGTGCCAAATGTCTGTCAAAAATCTAAAATTTTGCTTAAGATTAAGTTTTTAAGTTTTTAGAAAGCAAAATCGGTTTTAGTAACTGTAATAAAAATTTTATAATGTAAAATGAGCCAGAGTATATGAATCTGAAAAAAAACCCTTATTTTTATTTCCAAAAGTAAGACCAAAATTTGATATTTTTCTGGTAAAACTCAAAAGTTTTTAATTTTTTACGTTTTGAAATAGAAGAAGAGAATTAAAATAATTGTCTTAACAACTTAACAATTCTGTCATCCATTCCTCATTCAAATTTAGCAATCTTACAAAACAAAGAAAATTAATGGCACCACAAGAAATAGTTTTTTATTGTTTTTAGTTTATCAGCTTCTCGATGTAATTCCAACTTTGTCTTTCTCCACTCCCAAGCATTAAAAATAAGACAGCACCACCAATTTCAACAGCACACGAGAACCAAAGTAAGAAGCTCCATTGACTCAAAGAATCCTTCAAAAAGCTATTATCATGTGGAAAAAAAAATTGAACTTACTTTAGCCACGAAAAAATCATTGATTAGTAGAGTACTCGATCCAAGAATTAAAAAATCAATAGTACCCGTGATTGCTGTTATAGTCCCGGCAAAATTCGACGTCAAATCTAACCCATTAACCATATTTGAGGCAAAATACATTGCATCCAAACACAAAGAAATTGTTGTGTAAACCATAACAGTGAATTCGTTACAGCGTTCAAAAGTTACAAAAATGAGACATAAACCGGGAATAAAATTACCTAAATTTTTGATTAATTGAAATTTTTAGTTCAAAAAATGGTTTACCTATAAGGACGTACAATTTTCGCATCGCAGTCACACTCAAATGCCGTTCTTTAACAAACCAATCGGCAGCAAACCCATAAAATAATGCTAAACCATAGTAAAGAAATAAAGGGGTCCACCAAGCCGTCTCCCACACAGCATGCGATTTTAAAACTCTCGGCATATACAAAAAAAGGGTTTCCCTAAACACAACCCAGGACCAACTCGAGCCAATTTGGAAAAAACACAAGCCCCAAAGAGCCTTCGATTTGAGTATCCTACTCCATGGGACTTTTTTCCAACCATCGACCAAACTCGAATCGGGCTCCTCGTCCAAATACCTCTTCTCACTCAATGCCAAAAACGGGTTTTGGGCCGGACTTGGATACACAAGCAAGTGCCAAAAAACGCCCAAAACGAGATGAACACTTGCAAGAAAATAAAGCATGGGTCTCCAAGTGAAATTCTCGAAGGCTTTATGCACAGCATGGGAGAGTTGCTCCCCTAGAAATCTACTCCCGTAAATGAGACTCGACATGGTGGCACGTTCGTAAATGGGGGCCCAACGTGCAAGAAGCGCCATTATCGCCGCGTCCAAAACACCATGAAACAAACCGAGACAAACTCGAACCATTATCACGAATCCCACTCTCCCTTTGCCCATATCAATGACGGCTGGGGCAACAAAATTGGTAAAAGCCGAAAACAAGACACTTAAAGTCACAATGTATTTGCCCCCAAACTGATCCGAAAGAACCCCTCCTGGGATTGAGACCAACAAAGTAGTCCAATAGAACGAATCCCTGATCATGTAGCGTGTCTCAAGTCCCCAATCATAGACCAAAACCGATTCGTTTTTGGGTAATATGTGGTCCCTTTCTCGGGTTTGATTGGTAAAGGGACACGTGTCGTTGGTTTGGATCTTTTTGTCCAAAATGAAGTTATTCAAAGCTAAGATATCCAGACTGTATTGGATTGAGGATGCGTTGGTGAGTATGAGAGTAGCGAGGAGGGAAAAGACGTAACGTTGAGGGATAAGAAAATCTGGAAGTTTTGGTTTGGTTTGGGAGTTGGGAAGGAGGAAAACTCACATTTTGAGTATTTACTTTCGAGGAAGTCGGAAGTGCGAGACACTGCAGCTGAACTGATTTGGTCCGAGCTCGGCATTGCTCGAAATTTTTAAATTTTGACGAATTTGACTGATTTGACACATGACAAAATACAAGTCTACCACCACATTTTGATACGGGCAAAATCAATTTACAATTTACATTTATTTTAATAAAGAAACTCAAAAATTAAAAAAGTTTTCATTTTTGAAAAATAATTATTCTCTTATGTAAAATGACCTAAAAAATTCAAATTTAAAAATTCTTGAAAACTACAACTTTTAGTTCGTACATTTTGGAACAAATAATAACAATTTTGTTACACAAAATGACTTAAAAAATGCAAATCTGAAAAAAACCTTTTCTAAGCTGTAGGACTTAGTTTCCAAAATATGGCCAAAATAATTTATTGGTGAAGTTTGACTACACAGAATTTTTTCAAAAATACTCCTAAACCAGCCTAAGTAGTGAATAAATATGTTTTCCTATAAAATAATTTGGAGAATTGAAGTGTAAAAACCTTTTAGACTGTCACTTTTAGTTATAAACAAGACTTTAGTATTTTTAACATAAAACTTGAGGATTCCGACTTTCTTAATTTTTAAACAACAAAGATGGTTTAAAGTGAAAAATAAATAAATGTACTAACCATTTTTTTAATATAAAAGCCTTAAAGAGTACAAAGCTATAAAAAATAAATTTTAATAAACTTAGTTTCAAAGATATAGTCAAAATTTGAAAATTTTTTTTCCGAAATAAAATTCTAAATTTTCTCAGTTTTTAAAAAGCAAAATTGAGCTGCAGAATTAAAAAGTTTCAAACTTTCTTAATTTTTAAAAAACAAAGACGGTTTACCTACGTGTAATAGTTATTTTCCTAACCAATTAAGCTGCAAAATCAAAATCTAAACAAAATTCTAGTTTACAACTTTTGATTTCAAAAATATACTGAGATTTTTAATAACTTTTTGTCAAAACTTAAAAATTGACGTAAAACATCTAAATTAAAAAAATCTCTGCTACTATCTTAAGTTTTCAAGATACGTCAAAATTTCAATATTTTTTGATAACAAATGACGATTCAAAAGCTTTAAAAAAGATTTGACAAATTTTGTTTAATAACAAAAAATATTTGGCCACCACATTTTGTTGTGGACAAAAATAATTTTTTTGCTATTTCAAAAGATACAGAAACAGTTTACATATTAATAAAGAAACTCAAACATTAAAAATGTTTTGAATTTTTGAAAAATAAAAATGGTAGATACAGGAGTAATAATTATTTTCTTATATAAAATGACCTAAAAATCTAAATTTAATAAAATTTGAAAGCTATAACTTTTAGTTTTAAAAATATAGGTACTAAAATCTAAAGATTTTATGACAAACTTGAAAATTCAAAAATTTTTTACATATTTGTGAGACACTTTGAATTGAAACAAAGCCTGCTTAAACAAGTAATGTAATAACATTTTGTAACACGAAATAACTTAAAAAATGCAAAGCTGAAAAAATTCTAAGCTATAAAACCTAGTTTACAAAATATATTAAATAGGTATATTGAAAATTGATTATACAAAATTTTCTCAATTTTTAATAAGTAAAGTAAGTAAAATAGGTATTTTGTTCTGTAAAATGAGCTGCAAAATCCAAATGTAAAAATCATTATAGACTGTCACTTTGAATTTTAAAAAAATATGGAAAAAATTTCACTATTTTTAGCACAAAACTTAAAGATTTCTATTTTCCATTCAATTTAAATTTTTGAAAAACAAAGACGGCCTATCAATGTTAATAATAGTTATTTACACAATTAAGCTGCAAAATCAAATTCTGAAAAAAAATTTGAACTACAACTTTTAATTTCAAAACTATGGGTAGTAAAATTTTTGATAACTTTGTGTCAAAACTTAAAAAATCAAAAGTGTCTTACTTTTTGCAAAGTATTAATAGCGTAGCCAATTGTTATTTTCTCATTTAAAATGACGAAAAAAAAATATCAGTTTTGAAAAGCAAAAAGTGAATCGAATAAATATTTCCTGATAAAAATGAGCTAGGGGATTTAAATTTGAAAAAAAATCCTAAGCAATTACGAGTACTGTTAATTTAAAAGACCAAAATAAAATTAGAATAATAATTGTCTTGTACTAGAAATAAACTTAACAACCCTTTTATCTTATTATCCATTTCCCCATTTCAATTTTGGCGATTGTGAAATCTTCGCTTTTACTTCAAATTATATAGGAATAACATAAAAAACTCATAAAATTCTCAATGGAATCATAAAAGCAATATACCCGAAAATTCCTCACTCACAAAATGTTTTTCACCCTCTTCGTGTTTTTCACGGTTATTTCCTCAAGTTGGGGTTGCAACTACAATGGAATCATATATTATACTCAATTTCCACCCATTGATACGGAATATTTATCAGGATTTTGTATCAACACACTTAAGGAAACCCAGTTGATTGAAATTATAAGCGAAATTTCTGCAGTCTGCACCCAACATTTTAATTTTAGCCACCCGGTAGATGTAATTCAAATTACAGCTTGTGGTGTTGAAGAAATCGAAAATGAATTTTTGATAAACACGGAATTTCAACCTTATTTGTTGTCTATAACTGGAAACAGTATTAAAACACTTCGAAAACACACTTTCAAAAACCTCGCAACTCAGGATTTTTCCCTGAGTGACAATTTGATCGAGATTGTTGAAAATGAAGCTTTCTTCGATTTGCTTAATGTGAAATTAGTTGACTTGACTAACAATCGAATTACAGTTTTTCAGTGTAATTCATTTGTAAACGTTCCAAATTTAAAACAGTTGAGTTTAAAGAATAACAAGATTCAGCACCTCAAAGACAACTGTTTCAAATATTTAGAAAATGACGGAGTTGATTTAAATTTAAGCTACAATCAAATTTCCAAAATTGAATCGCATGTTTTTGATGAAATGCTTGCCAATAATGTGATCATTCATCTGGAATATAATTTATTAAAGACTTTCCCGGTTCGAATTTTCCAAAAACATAATTTCTCTTCGTTTAATTTAACCGGAAATCAAATCAGATATTTGAAATTTGAAATTTCGAAAAGTTTCAAAGTCGCACTTTTAACAGTCGATGCGAATTTGAATTCGGAAATTCTGGACGATTTGAAATTCTTCACTAAAGAGTTATCTAACAATGCACAAGAATTTTTACCAAAAATTGTATTTTATTTTCTTCTTGTATTTATTTTCTAAATAAAAACCCCGAAAACAATTTTTTGACAAATGTCTGTCAAAAATCTAAATTTTTGCTTAAATCATGCACCCCTGCAACACCTGCTTTGGTAAATTTACCAACTGTGAATACCACCCAAACCCCAAACCTTGTCCAACCCATTTTTTCAAGGTTTTTTAATCCCTCAACGTTACATGTTGGCTATAATGGTAAGTCTTGGCATGCTCAACGGGTACGCGATGCGTACTTGTCTTTCCATGACCATAACCCAGGTAATGAAGAAAAACCACACAAAAAACACCACCCACACCATAAGTTCCAGCGATACCACCTTTAAAGATTTTAGAATCCCTGGAATGAGTACAAACAGGGCCTTATTTTGGGTTCGTTTTACTGTGGCTATATTGTGACCCATCTCCCTGGTGGGCTTCTGGATGAGAAAATCGGGGGTAAACACGTCTTAGGAGTCGGAATGTTGATTAATGCCCTTGTGACCATTTTCTTCCCGGTTTTTATCAAGAGCTCCAATGGCAATTGGGTTATTGTGGTGGTACTTAGGGTTGTTATGGGTTTGGGTCAAGGAGCGGTGTACCCAACAGCGACCCATATAAAGACGGAGGTGCTACTTCAATTAGTTTTTTTTTTATGGGTACTGTCCTTTCCAATTCCATAAGTGGGGTACTTATGGCCCATTTCGAAAGCTGGGAGATGTTTTTTTTTTTGGGTTTTGGGGGCTTATCTGAAATATTTTCTGGCAATTGGTTTCATATTCGTACCCAAGAACTAACCCATGTTTAATGGTATATGGTCTTCTTTACCATATTTGTTAATGTGGGGGTCAACTGGTTCTGGTTACCTCGCCGACTTTATAATTTGCAAGAATTACCTCTCCTTGGTTAACTCTAGACGAGTTTTTACCACCCTTGGTACTACCATAAATCCCAAGTACTTTAAACCGAACCAAAATTGTAGGTACCATTATTCCCGGTGTTTTCATCGTTGCAGCCTCCTACGTTGGTTGTGATAAAACAGCAGCTGTTACATTATTCACATTATGTTCACCATGGGTGTTTACTACCCAGGGATGAAAATAAATCCCTTAGATTTATCACCAAATTTTATGAACGGTCTAGCAGTGTTTTCAGGGATGGCAGCCCCAGCCGTGGTTGGTATTTTGGCACCAAATGTAACCCCAAATTTAGTACTTTCCTGTTTTATGTTGGCAATTGTAGCAAACTATGAACGAATGGAGGACAGTATTTTGGGTCACTTTTGGCCTTTTTGCGATTGCAAACTTGGAATTTGTCATTTTTGTGAAAGAAGTCCAAAAATGGAACAATTTGAACGAGGACGCAGACAAAAACAAGGAATAAGTCTTGTACGAAAATGTCAATAAAAAATACAGTTTTTTGTTTTATGTGTCAAAAACTTTGGCAGTTTTCCAGTCATGCATTCTTACAATGCTTGTTTAAGTAAATTCACTAATTGTAAGTCCCCAAATCCCATTTCAAGGATTAATACCTAAGTTTCAAGGTATCCTAATCCCACAACGCTACATGTTAGCGATCATGGTCAGTCTTTCGATCCTTAACGCATACACGATGCGCGTTTGTCTTTCCATGACCATAACCCAGATGGTAGTAAAGAAAAACTACACGAAAAGTACCACCACCCAATCAATGTGTCCCAGCGATACCACATTTAAAGAGTTTGAAATTCGTAAAGAAACGACTTATGATTGGAACGAGCACAAGCAAGGGTTAATTTTGAGTTCGTTTTACTGGGGGTACTTTGTCACCCATATTCCTGGGGGGCTTCTGGCTGAAAAACTCGGGGGCAAACACGTACTAGGAATCGGGATGTTAATTAATGCCATTTTAACCCTCTTGTTTCCTTGTATTGTGAAAGGTTCAAATGGCAATTGGGTCATTGCTGTGGTACTTAGGGTTATTATGGGTCTCGGGCAAGGGGCTATATACCCAACAGCAGCCGTGCTTTTAGCCCAATGGGTGCCCGTTCAGGAACGTGCAGGCGCGTCTTCAGTTAGTTTCGCAGGGGCTTTGATAGGTACCGTCATTTCTAATTTGATAAGTGGGGTACTTATGACCCACTTTGAGGGCTGGGAAGTGGTTTTTTATTTCTTTGGGTCTTGGGGGCTTATCTGGAATATTTTCTGGCAGTTGGTTTGTTACTCGTACCCAAGAACTAACCCATGTTTGAAACCCAAAGAAAAAGAATTTCTAGAGCAGGAGTTGAACGAGGTCAGTGAGGACAAACCTCCAACTCCATGGAAAGGAATTTTGACCTCACTACCAGTATGGGCTCTGGTTCTTGGTCAATTCGGCCATGATTGGGGATGGTATACCATGGTCTCAGATTTGCCCAAGTATATGGACTCAGTACTACGGTTTCACGTCCAAACCAATGGTCTATGGTCCGCTTTACCATATCTGCTGATGTGGGGGGCTACCGTTGGTGGTGGTTACCTTGTCGACTTTATTATTATCAAGAAGTATCTCTCCGTGGCTAACACAAGACGAATTTGTGCCACTCTTGGTACCACCATTGGTTCCAAATACTTTAAAACTGAATCAAAATTTTAGGTACCATTTTACCGGGCATTTTCATGGTCGCAGCTTCTTATGTCGGATGTAACAAACTCGCAGCTGTTATGATGTTTACATTGACATTATTTTGGATGGGTTTCTCCTACCTTGGGCTAAAAGTCAATTCAATTGATTTATCGCCGAATTTTGCTGGTACTGTCATGGCACTTAATAATGGTTTGGGAGTTTTTGCAGGAATGGCAGCCCCAGCTGTGGTTGGCATTTTAGCACCAAATGTAACACTAAATCTAGTAATTTTTTCTTCTAAATTGGCAATTGTAGCAAACTATGAACGAATGGAGGTTGGTTTTTTGGGTCTCTTTTGGAGTACTTGGTGCAACAAACATCTTATTTGTAATTTTTATGTCGGGGAAAGTCCAGAAATGGAACAATTTAAACGACGATGCAAACAAAGACTAGGAATAGGTCTTGTACCAAAATGACAATAAAGATTAAAACAAGTTTTTGTGTCAATTTTTGACAGTTTTCTTTCTAATGTCATGCATTCTTATGATGCTTGTTTAAGTAAATTCACTAATTGTAAGTCCCCAAATTCTATTTCAAGGATTAATCCCTCAGCTTCAAGGTGTCCTAATCCCTCAACGCTACTTGTTAGCGATTATGATCAGTCTTTCGATCCTTAATGCATACACGATGCGCATTTGTCTTTCCATGACCATAACCCAGATGGTAGTAAAGAAAAACTACACCAAAAACACCACCACCCAATCAATGTGCCCCAGCGATACCACATTTAAGGATTTTGAAATTCGTAAAGAAGCGGTTTATGATTGGAACGAGCACCAGCAAGGGTTTATTTTAAGTTCGTTTTACTGGGGGTACTTTGTAACCCATATTCCTGGAGGGCTTTTAGCTGAGAAATTCGGGGGTAAACACGTACTAGGAATTGGGATGTTAATTAATGCCATTTTAACCCTCTTGTTTCCTTCTATTGTAAAAGCCTCAAATGGTAATTGGGTCAATGCGGTGGTACTTAGGGTTATCATGGGTCTCGGGCAAGGTGTTATATACCCAACAGCGGCCGTGCTTTTAGCCCAATGGGTCCCTCCCTATTCGGGAACGTGGAGGCACTTCTTCAATCTGTTTTGCAGGAGCTTTGATGGGTACTGTCATTTCTAATTTGTTAAGTGGGGTACTTATGACCCACTATGAAGCCTGGGAAGTGGTTTTTTATTTTTTTGGGTCTTGGGGACTTGTCTGGAATATTTTCTGGCAATTGGTTTCATATTCGTACCCAAGGACTAACCCATGTTTGAAACCCAAAGAAAAGGAGTTTCTAGATCAAGAGTTGAAAGAGGTCAGTCAGGACAAACCTTCGACTCCATGGAAAGCAATTTTGACCTCACTACCAGTATGGGCACTGATTCTTGGTCAATTCGGCCATGATTGGGGTTGGTTTACCATGGTTACAGATTTGCCCAAATATATGGACTCGGTATTACGGTTCCACGTCCAAACCAATGGTCTATGGTCCGCTTTACCATATCTGCTGATGTGGGGGCTACCATTGATGCTGGATACCTTTCCGATTTTTTTATTAATAGAGAGTACCTCTCCGTGACTAACACAAGACGAACTTTTACCTCCATTGGTACTACCATTAGTTTCAAATACATGAAAACTTAATCAAAATTTTAGGTACCATGGGACCGGCCATTTTCATGGTTGTAGCTTCTTACGTCGGATGTAATAAAATCACAGCTGATGTTTACATTATCATTATTTTGGATGGGTTTCTTCTACTCTGGGATGAAAGTCAACTCAATAGATTTATCGCCGAATTTTGCTGGTACTGTTATGGCACTTAATAATGGTTTAGCAGTTTTAGCAGGAATGGCAGCCCCAGCTGTGGTTGGCATTCTGGCACCAAATGTAACACTAAATCTAGTAATTTTCTCTTCTAAATTGGCTATTGTAGCAAACCATGCACGAATGGAGGCTGGTTTTTTGGGTCTCTTTTGGGGTACTTCGGGCAACAAACATCTTATTTGTAGTTCTTATGTCAGGGGAAGTCCAGAAATGGAACAATATAGAGCAAGCCGAGTAGGAATCGTGATTGTTTTATCGATTAATTTTTTGAGGTACTAACAACAAATAAAAATCAATTTTTGGACACTTTCTTTATTCACTTCGAACGACACTTTCCCGGCTATAGTCCGAATAACTGTCTTCATTACCAACCTCCCAATTCCATGGTTGTTCTTCCGCCGACCCAAAAAACACAAAAAAAATATTAGTGAAAGCCAAAACACATAAATGTATCCAAAAAACGTACATCCACCCGTAGACACTTTCCTAGAAACAAAACTAAAATTTGGTGTTCAAATCTACCAATGAAGTACTTTTTTGGTAAAATTATCTGCAACCACAGGTGCTATAATCCCTGGCAGTGCCCCAAGCCCATTGGCCAGTCCCATAATAAACCCACTGTAGTTGGGCGCCAAATCAAAACAATTGACTCTCGTTCCGGCATAGTAACAACTCATGGTACACAAAGCAAATGTAAAAATCATAATAGCCACTTCTTTGTTACAACTGATGTAACCTTCGTAACCTGCAGCTACGACAAAAATGCCCGGACCCATGGCTCCCACGGTGGTGAGGGCTTTTCGTAACGTGGTAGCTTGAATGATTTTGTGATTAATCAAGTAGTCGGAGACATAACCCGTGAAAATGGTCGTTAGACTCATGACGGCATATGGAAGGGATGACATGAGGTCGCTTTTCAAGACGTTAACTTTGAGGACATCTTTGAGGTAGGTTGGGAGCTCTTTAACCATCGCATGCCAAATCCACGTGTGTCCGATTTGGGCTATAACCAACGACCATAATGGAAGGCTTGTGAGCATGGGTCTCCAAGGGAATGGTTTAGGGCCAAACTGTACATGCCCAGCTGAAACCAGAAATAAAACACTTTTCGTTTGTTTTCTTACCCATCTCTTTGCTCAAGTAGAAATATTCTTCTTGGTCCAAGTAGTGGCTTTTTTGGGGACACGAGGAGACAAAGAGGTGCCAAAATAGAAGTAGTACCATACCCATGCACCCATAGAAGTAGAAACTAGCCGACCAGGTGTCCAAAGCAATGATCAAATTATTGGTCACTAGACTATTGATAGTAGTGGACCATTGGGTGGACGCAAAGATAATCCCAGTGATTTTACCACGATCCCTCGCTGGGCACCACTGACTTATTATACTATGGGCACTTGGGAATATCAACCCAATGCTAATCCCCATCAAGATCCTCATTATCGAAACTGTGATTACCTCGCCGTTGATTATTTTATAAAGAGTGGGTGTGACCAGTGTGATAACAGATGACATCAAAATAGCAACACTCATTACGTGTTTGCCACCATACTTATCCGATATCACCCCACCAGGAAAATGCCCGATGAGGTACCCCGCGAAAAAACAATTTTTTGTTAGTTTTCGCTGAAATGAAGTCCAAGGAAACGTAACATCTTGAATCTGGAAGCCGTTTAGGACTTCTGGGAATGGAGGGACCGCTACTTACACGAAACATGGAACCACTGTTACCCAATGGGTCTGGACATTGACTGATGTTGCGTTTGGTGGCGTTGGCTTGTACCACCATATGGGTGTAAGCCACTGGGACAGAAATACGCAAGTTGTAGACGGTGGTGAGGGCACACATGGTTATAAGCGCAGTGACGTAGCGTTGAGGGATTAAACAAACTTGGGATTATTAGTGAAAGGGTGAAACTTTTCTCTTACCCTTCCGCGATTGTAGCTCGTGTTCCATTTTACAATTTTGACAAAAATCTTGACATTCCTGAGAGTCTGTGTCAAAATTTTAAAATGGAAAAAAGTAAGTTGAGAACAAAGTTTTTTTCACTAATAATCCCAAGCCCGTTTCATTCCTCAACGCTTCATTATCGCTATTATGACCATGGGGGCCCTTACCGTCGTCTATACAATGCGCATTATTATACCAGTATCCACCAAACACATGGTCGCACCATTGAATATTACCAAAGAAAACAGTAGCATTTGTCCAAACCCATCACCAGTTACTGAATTGTCTCACCACGTGAGTACCTCCCAATACTCTCAATCCCAAAAATCCCAAACCGTGTTCCAGATCCAAGACACTGTATTCCCATGGACTCCATCAAAGCAGTTTATAACTTCGCGGTGTTTCTTCGCTGGGTACTTCATTGGGCACATTCCTGGTGGGATTATTTCAGACTTGTATGGTGGCAAAGACGTGATGAGTGTCGCCATTTTGGTTTCCTCCATTCTCACACTCACCACACCCATCGTTTTTAAGGCAGTCAACGGCAATTTGATCCTAGTTGCGTTTATAAAAATTTTGAAAGGGATTTGCATTGGGTTAATATTCCCAAGTGCCCACAGCATCATAAGTCAGTGGTGTCCAGTAAAGGATCGTGGTAAAATCACTGGGATTATCTTTGCGTCCACCCAATGGTCCATCACTATTAATAACCTAGTGACCGACCATTTGATCATGCATGTGGGGAGTTGGGGGTCCAGTTACTACCTCTATGGGTCCTTGGGTGTGGTACTACTCCCATTTTGGCTTCTTTTCGCTGCGTCAAACCCCTTCAATTGCCGGTACTTGATCAAAGAAGAGTACCTCTATTTGCGCAAAGAAATGGGTAAAAAAACAAAAGAAAAGTGTTTTAATTCTGGTTTCAGCTGGGCGTGTACAGTTTGGCCCAAAACCAATCCCATGGAGATCTATGCTCACAAGCCTCCCATTATGGTCACTAGTCATAGCCCAATTCGGACATGGGTGGATCTGGCATGGGTTAGATACTGACCTCCCCAAGTACCTCTGCGACGTCTTCCAAATCGACATTTTACATAGTAGTCTAATGGCTTCCATTCCATATGCCATAATGGGTTTCTCGACCATTATCATGGGTTACATCTCCGACTACTTGATTAATCGCAACATCATACAAACGACGACGTTACGAAAAGCCCTCACGACTTTTGGGGCCATGGGTCCGGGCATTTTTCTCGTTGCAGGTGGTTACAATGGTTACCTCAGTTGTAACAAAACCACAGCTGCTATGTTTTTCTCATTTGGATTGTGTTCAATGAGTTGTTACTACGCCGGAACGAGAGTCAATTGTTTTGATTTGGCGCCAAACTATAGTGGGATTATTATGGGATTGGTCAATGGAATTGCAGCACTGGCAGGAATTATGGCACCCATGGTTACAAAAAATTTTACGAAAAATGTATTTCGTTGACAAATTCAAACACCAAATTTTAGTTGTCTTTGTAGGAAAGTCTTTTCGATTGGATGTACGCTTTTTGGATCCATTTAAGTGTTTTGGCTTTCACAAACATTTTTTTTGTGTTTTTTGGATCAGCGGAAGAACAACCATGGAATTGGGCTAATAGGATTGACCTTGACGAAAATTATAGTCTAGATAGCATTCGCCAAAACCAATAAAGTGACTTTTTGGTAGTTACTAGTTTTTTTTTAAAGTTGGACAAACTGGTTCATAATTATTAAAATGTCATTTATTAAAGACAATAAATTATAATAAATAACAGTCTAAGTATTAGACAAATCTTGACACAATTTCCACAAAATTGCTCATTTTTCGACCTTTTTGCCACTCTCGACACAAGTAGCATTGGGTTCGTTCCACCATTGTAGTGTTGCGCTTCCAAATATAGAATAGATCACACTGGAGACTGCAAAAATGGTGAAAGAAATCCACATAACAATCCTCCATTCGTCCATAGTGTGCTAGAAAGTTAGTGATTTTTATTTCTGACAACATGAGCCAAGTCGCAAACCAACATTTTCCGTCAAAGCGCCGGTAAGATAGGGGGTGATAATACCGGTAATGGCCCCAATTCCATTAGTGATAGCCATGAGAGTACCAGCGAAATTCGGTGATAAGTCCAAAGCGTTCACTTTCATGCCACAATAGTAAGTACCCATGAAACCCATTCCGATGGTAAACATGTAAACCGCCGTCATGCGATCGCAACCCACATATGAGGCTATAATAATAAAAATGGCCGGTCCAATGGAGGCTAAAATAGATTTTAAATAAGTTTGAAACGTAAAAAAGACAGTAGTACCAACAACTGTGAAAAATTTCCTCGCAAACGTCAAACCCATAATTTTTTTTCTAATCAACCAATCGCAAAGGAACCCACTGATCATCGAAACTACCCACATGACGGCGTATGGTAAACTGGACCATAGCCCATTTTCGTCAACCTTAAACTTGAGTACGTCTTTCATATATTTGGGCAAATCGGTGACCATGGTATAAAACCCCCAATCGTGGCCAATTTGTGCCGCTACCAGCGCCCATAAAGGCACAGAAGTCAAAATGGCGGTCCATGGTATCGTTTTTTTCTCATTAGTGACCCCCGAGAGCTCGGTTTGCAAGTACTTCAACTCGCTCTCTTTGATAAATGGGTGCGATTGTGGGTCAGAGTAGCACAATAGGAACCACACAACAACCCATAAAATACCCAAACCTCCAAACAAGTAAAACACACTTGACCAATCCTCGGTCGTTTTGATAAGCCAACCACTGATGAAATTACTGATGATGGTACCGATTTGCCCACCAGCATACACCAAAGAACCCATTTTGGCCCGTTCGTTGAGTGGTACCCACTTGGCGAGAAGAGTATTCAAAGCTGGGTATGTGGTACCCTCACCCAAACCTTCAACCATTCGTAGGACCACTAAAACGACCCAATTTCCACCGCTGGCGTGGATGACCAATGGGGTGATTAGGGTAAAAAAGGCAGTTGAGAGAATACCAAGACCGAGGGTATACCTCCCGCCAAATTTTTCCGCAAGGATACCACCAGGGAGATGGGTGATTAGGTACCCCCAGTAAAACGAACTCAAAATTAAACCTTGGGTCGACTCGCTCCAATCGTAAAGCTTGTCAGGGTCCTACAATGGTAATTTTGAAAAAAATGTTGGGTTTTTCGGAGTTGGTACTTTGACAGTCGGCGTGTTTGTGCTATCGTCCGATGGACAACCATCTGAGTTGTACTCCTGGGTGGTATTTGGGGGTAGTACCATTTCGGTAATGGCAACCGACAAAGACACCCTCATGGTATAAGCATTGACTATGGCCAGGAAACCCATGATGCCCATAATATACCGTTGAGGGATAAAAAAAACTGTTAAGATTAAATTAATTAAATAAAAATTATCTGGTAATTCGCTTATCATCAAGTAGACTATTGTTTTTCAAGTGTTTTGACATGTGTTAAGTCAAGTAGGTACATTAGTTGACAAAACGATTTGTTGTTTTTTCGAGTTAAAAGTGAAAAAATCGGGTTAAAATTTAAATTTCCCGCCCACATTTGAGCGCCAAATTTAAAATTAAATTTTTGATCCAAATTAACAAGTGAACGGAATTATGAAAATTGTGACATTTAATACAAAAACCGGAATATTTGACCTGAATGTCAAAATACTTTTCTTAAATAAGCAAAGAAAGTTACGAAACTGAACACAAGGCTTATTTTTTCCATTTTTAAACTAAGTTTATTTAGTGCAAATGTTTATTATTGAATTTTATTTATTTTGTGGGTAATTTAAAATTCAAATTAAGCAAATATCAAGACCCGTCACATATTTTTTTATTAAAATTCACCAAAGTGCTAATTGCTTTCAAGGCTAACGCGATAAGGGTGAACAATACCCACGTTTGGCAATTTTCGCCTTCCACGCCTCTTCCACCATTTTGAAACTCTTAAAATATCACAGCCAGAATCACAGCACAACACTAAGAGAATTTTCTCATTTCTCCACCGTTTTATAGATTGTCCCTGCCTTTATCAGGTAGTATTCCGTAATTATTTACAGATAGATATATTATTTTAACCACTCGAGCGATAGTTATGTGTTAACGCACTACACACGAAAATCGCCAACTATGTTAATTGAAAAGGAAATTCCTCTCGCTCGATAATAAAAGTGAATCAAACGATTCATAAAAAAGAAATTGCAAAATCGCAAACTTGTCCAAAAGCAGGTCACTTGATCCAGTCCAGGCTAGAACTAGTTATCTGAAGAGCATTTGCATTATTTATCACAAGTGCAACGATAGAAACGGTCCTCAAAGTGTGTCTTGAGAGGTCAAAAGTGACTCACATACTTACTTTATCGCAAAATCAAGTCACCTGGGATTAAATAATTCCAAAAATCTTTTTTTATTTATCTAATAAGCCAGTGATTATAGGCAAATCAAACTCAAATTGATTAAAAACGTTTATTTTTTATATAAATTACAAGAAAATAATAAATAATCACAATTCGCAGTCTAGAAATCACAAAATTACGCCTTTTCGGTCCGTTGCTCCTTCCTCAAGGACATTTCCTTCTGGTCAAGGTCACTATCATCCTCGTTCCAACTCTGTACTTCCCCGCTGGCAAAAATAACGAAGATCAAGTTGGTTATGGCAAAAACGCCGAAAGCTATCCAGAAAACTGTCCTCCATTGGATCAAAGTGTGCTAGAATTTGGTACTACCATCAGTGTGACCTTGAAATGGGTTACTTACGTCTTCGGTTAAGGCTCCGACCAGATATGGTACTATGATCCCGGTAATGGCCCCGATTCCGTTCACAATGGCCATAAGAGTACCAGCGAAATTGGGTGCCAAGTCCAACGCATTGACCTTCATACCACAATAAAATGAACCCATGAAACTCATGGCGATGGTAAACATGACCACGGCCAAGTCGCGATCGCAGCCAGAATAGGAAGCCGCGATAATGAAAATTGCTGGACCCATGGATGCTAGAAAATGGGTTTGAGATGGTACCAAAACAGTACGAGGTAGTTACCAATGGTGGTGAAAATTTTCCGGGCAAGGGTCACACTAAGATAGCGTTTTTCGACCAAATGGTCACAAAGCCATCCCGAAGTCATGGATACCAACCACATGAAGATGTAAGGTACTGATGACCAAACCCCATTTTGGGCTACATTAAATTTAAGAACGTCTTTCATGTATTTGGGCAAGTCGGTAACCATGGTAAAGAAGCCCCAATCGTGCCCAATTTGGGCCGCGATCAGTGCCAAAACCGGTGCAGAAGTCATAATGGAGTACCATGGTACCTGTCGTTTTCTCCGCGTCACATGGGCTACAAAATTAAAGTACTAACAACTTAACATTAAATTAAACCAACCTATGTGTTTCCGGAGGTACTCCTTCTCTTCATCACTAATAAAAGGGTGATTTTCCGGGTCAGGGTAACACAGTACCATCCACAGAAACACCCAAAGGATAGCAAAAGCCCCAAAAACGTAAAATACTGACGCCCAATCTTGGGTTGCCGAAATTAAGGCCCCACTGATGGCATTTCCGGCCACGGTACCAATTTGGGAACCAGCGAATACTAAAGTACCAATCTTGGAACGTTCATGGGCCGGTACCCACTTAGCCAGCAAAACGTTGAGTGCCGGAAAAGTGGTACCTTCACCCAAACCCTCGATAACTCGAACGAAAACAACCCAACCCCAATGCCCATCGGCCGCATAAATGACAAAAGGGGTGATAAAAGTAAAAATGGCCGTGCAAAGTATACCAAGGCCTAGTGAGTATTTCCCTCCAAATCGCTCCGCGATCATACCACCCGGAATATGGGTTATTACATACCCCCAGTAGAAAGAACTCAGAATGAGACCTTGCTGGGTGCTCGTCCATGGGTACAACTTATCACTGTTCTACAATTACGGGCTATGGGCGAGTCGTGGTACTTGCAGTACTTACTTACCGTAACGCTTGAAGTATTAGCGAGAGAACCAGGACAGGAATCAGGGTCGTAATGGGTTGATGCTTTGCTGGGTTCTACCATTTCTGTTATGGCCACGGAAAGGGTGACTCGCATGGTATAGGCGTTTACGATGGCGAAAAAACCCATCACGCCAAGGACGTACCGTTGAGGGATGAAAAATACTGAAAGTTGAGGGTTAATAACCGGAAAGGAATTTGGTGTTGACGCAAAGATTGGACTTTATCAAGAGATAATAAGTTTTTTTCCAATAAATAATGGGATTTTTTGGTACTAATTTTTTGTCTAAAATTCAAATTTGGCCCTTTTTTAATAGTATACACTTATTTATTCAGCGAAAAATGAGTGCCTTTTATAAATGACAAAAAGCTCTATTTATGTCTACAAAATACAAAGTTTTGCTTAGACATAGGAATTTTTTTCGTTTTTTTCGTAATGTTTTTTTTAGTTAGTAAAAATCGTTGATAAGTACTTAATACAATTTTTTCGTTTCAGGTCTACGAAAAATGAATTTTGAAAAATTTAAAGTTTTTACTAAACTTTTGAAACATGTATTTAAAAAAATATATATGATGTAAGTCTTTGAAAATTAAAGTTTTGGACAATTTTAAGAAATGCATTATACTTAGATGCAATAATTATTTGTATTACAAGAGAGAAAAAGACACTTTCTTTCAGTGTAATGTGTACCTACATATAATTTTTCTTATAGTCCATTAAGAAAAACTTAATTAGCAGCATGTTTTTCAATAGGAGAGGTAAAATTTTTATCTTCCTCTCAGTTACATACAGGGTGAATAAAAAAAGTATGAATCCAAGCGGTTTTTTAAATCATTTGCCTTCAGAAAATAATAATTAATATAAATTAAAGTACTTAATATAAAAAATGTGATCGTATTTTGGAAACGAAATTTTGTTTGTTTTTGAGGTATGCGATGTTTTCGTCAAAATTGCAATTTTTTTGAAAAAATTAAATACATATCAAGTAGATAGTTGTAATCCTTAGATCATAACCTTTAGGTATTAGAAAAATAGTTTTATAGTGGCTTGGCCATTTAAAAAAAATAAAAAAAATTGTGGAATTCAAAAACAAACAAAATTTCAAAAAAATTCATTCTTGATAAAACATCGCATTTTTATGGTACATACTTTATCAATTATTTTTTTGAAACAATAAATAGTTTAAGCAAAAAAACGTTTGGTTCCATATTTTTTATTCCCCTGGTATATTTTTACTATAAATTTTGACATATGAGAGAGAAAAATTTTACCTCTCAGAAAAGGAAAATTTTTACCTCCCTGGGAAGGTAATTGGCCAACTTTCCTTTCTGAAATTAGGGTGGAAAAACTTACTTTCTGTTAAGTACGTAGGAAAAGTTAAAAAATGAGCAATTTTTTTAGCCGCAGTCATAAAACCTTCTATTATATTTAGTGCAAGTTTAAGGAACATTTTTGGGATTGATTTTTTGTGTTTTTTGCTTAAATAAAGTTGTAAGTAACTAAGAAAAAAATTTGAGTTTCTCTTTTTAGGGATTTATTTAAAAGTGAAAATTTTTAACAAATTTTAACAAAAGTATGAGAAATTTATTTTTTGGAGTATTTTAGGGTATTATTTTTAGTACGATTTTTTATTGTTTATTCTCAATAACTTGAAATAAGTACATAACAATTATTACGTAATACAAATCTTTTTTTTTTGTAGGTGTAGGTTTACAGATTTTTCTCTTTTTACAGCTCGACCACAAAACTGTAAACATTCAATCAAATTTTTAACAAGTTGTTATCGGTTATAAACAATTCGTGATAACAATGTATCGACAAGGCCAATGCCACAATGTTGGGACAATTTCCCAGTTTAACAACCTGTTTCGCATTCCTGAAAGTCCCCCAAATCGCAAAATTTTCACTTGATTACATTCCAATCACGTACAGGTGTTTATGCACCTGAATTATTTAATAATTTTGTAACAAACTAACGTCACCAACTGACGTGAAACACGTGCCGGAATGGCGAAACTAAATTCCAAATTGCAAATCTAATGTGAGAAATCACGAACATCGCACGATTTTTGTACTTTTTAAAATTCTATTTGCAATTTTTATTGTTCTTTTTCTTTCTTATTGCGCTCAAATATTGGCAATTCCCCTTTATTCCCCTAAATCACTTTCCTTCACCTTGACAATCTAATCAATTGAAAAAATTCCCATTACACGTTATTGGATTTTAATTGAGAAAA
This sequence comes from Tribolium madens, assembly GCF_015345945.1. Lineage (NCBI taxonomy): Eukaryota > Metazoa > Arthropoda > Insecta > Coleoptera > Tenebrionidae > Tribolium > Tribolium madens. The sequence goes on along the minus strand of NW_025400984.1, from coordinate 3,360,473 downwards.
TAAATTATTATTATTGTTGCCTCAATTCGGAGAAAAAAAAACAAAACGGGAAGATATTTTCAAGAACAAGTGAAGGTGTAGCTAATCAATTCCCATGACGAAAAAACTAATTACTTAATTAATTGATAAATTAATTAAAAATACGTACGTTTTGACACGTGCAACCGCCATCCTGTCAACATTTTTGCCACTTTTGTTCCAAAATATACGACTAGGTCATTGCCAATGCCAACTACGATTGTTATTTTTTCAGCACGACGATTTTAATTAGGTATCAACCTGTCGGGGTAACCGCAGTACTGAAAATATTAACTTGACGTGCTTCGCTTTATATTATGACTTAAAGGTCAACGGATTTCTCTCGCAAAAGATGTTACGCACAGATTTTTAATTGTCTTGTGGATTGTTTCCCTAGAGACTACCTAATTGATAAGGCGATAAAACTGTCATCGATGACTCAATCTAGTATGCCGTAATTTGACAAATTAACAAAAACTGTCATTTGACCCGTTACCTCGCAACGTACCTAATTGTGTCAAAATGTGTCAAATACATCGCGTTGCGTAGCAAGCATTGACAGTAATTAATTCGGAAAAATTCCGCGGTTGGGAAATCTCGATTAATCAAGTGGGCTTAGCGTTATCGATTTTTCTATTGTTTTTGATCGAATCGATCAACAGGCGATTCCGCGTGTCAGAGTATAAAACCAGGCCAACTATTTTGTTTTTGTTAGCGTTTAATTAAAGTGGATTGTTATTCGAAACCGCAATTTTCAATAATTCATTCAATGATAATGAGGATAATAAAAAAACACATAAAAACACGATTTAAACTGTTTCTAATTATTTGTATTGGAAACGCGCGTGTAACACATTTTTCTTACAATTGCAAGTTGGGGGAAAACTCTTGGCGAAAATTTCATCTAGGCCAAGGTTTTTCGTAGAGCACGAGATGAATTTTCGATGCGATGTGTCCCTCGACATTTCACACTTCATTGACTCGTAATTTATCGACACTTACAGTTCCGGTCGTGTGATTTTTGCGATTCGAGAAGATAAGTCGATTCGTTCACCGACGCCATCGTGATTTTTGGGCGCCGATTTTCCACCAAAATTTTGTAAACGTTGTAAATAAACATCACGATCCATCACCTCACTTGAAACAAATGGAATCCTTCGACGATAGAAAATTAGAAAATTTCCGTTGTTGACATGGACGCTGACCCTTTATCACTTGGGTGAAGCTTCACCCAGTTTTTCGCCGATAACGCAAACGGAAGAGATTATTCTTATTAATATTATCACACGTTTTCGCAACAAAAACCCACAAAAAGTCTTTTAACAAATTCAAAAATCTAGTAGCCCTTGATCGGTCTTAGAAGCGCAAAACGGTGACTTATAACTCTAATGTGTGAAAAAAATAAGTTTGGTTTGTATTTCTCCCCAAAAAATACAGCTTTAGCGCTCAATTTAAATTGTTGGTAGGTACTGAAATTGTAATAAATAAAAAATAATCATTAACCTAGTTGCCCTTAATTAGTTTTAAAAACAAATTTCATAAAAATTAGTAAGTTTCACGCTGAAACGGGCAAAACAGGCTAGAAAAACGCATTTTGTACATTATTTTGCAATTTTCGGCTAATTTTGAAAAAAAATTAGCAAGAATTTTAAGTTTCCCGGTGAAAGACGACGAATTATGCAATTTTCTGCCTCGATTTGTTAAGAAATTAGTAATTTTGTAGAAAAAACTGGAATTTAATCAGCAAAACAGTCCGCAAAAACGCATTTCCTATCTTATTTTGCAATTTCATGATTTCGAGTTTGAGTACTTTAAGGTATGTATTCTGAAGTAAAAAAAATCGACCAAAAAAAACCATGTAAAATTGTTACCTTTTTATTATTATCTTATTGTACCAGGTGAATAAAAAGTACGGAACCAAACGTTTTTTGCTTAAACTATTTATTTTTTGAAAAAACTAATTGATGAGTGATAAAGTACTATAAAAATGTGATGATTTAACAAGAATAAAATTTATCGAAATTTCCTTTTGTTTTTGAGTTCTACAAAAAAAAATATTTTTTTAAATGGCAACCCACTATAAAATAATTTTTCTCATAAAAGCTATACTCTAAGGATTACAACTATCTGCTTTATATTTAATTTTTTCAAAAAAAATTTTTTACATAAATTGCAATTTTGACAAAAAAAATCGCATAACTCAAAAACAAAACAAAATTTCGTTCTGAAAAAACGATCACATTTTTTATATTACTTTAATTTATATTAATTATTATTTTCTGGAGCCAAATGATTAAAAATAAAACCGCTTGGTTCCATACTTTATATTCACCCTGTATATTATCTATGAGGACATTTTTCTATGGTTTTGCTACTTTTGATTTATTCTTTTTTTAAAACAATGTAATAAATTTTAAAAAGCTAGTCTCAGAGATTATACATATTTATATTTATTTACTTTGTTGGCAAAGTTTATTTATTTAATCAGAAACTAAAAAAATCTCAGAAATTATGAACATTTGAATAAATTTTTTTTGCTCTTTTGCTCCCTACTTTCACCTCTATTAAAATTACCACACAGCTATTGAAACCATTCTGTATATATAAATAAACAATTAATTTTCCAGTTTAGTCTTTTTTTCGTTTTTATTTTATTTCCTTACATTTTTTTAATTCACGAAAAGAAATGTAACAATACTAAACTTTTTTTTACCTACTCAATAACGTTATATTAATGGAAACCATAACGGGAAAACCTACGCTGATTTATTTTAAAAATCTTTCGTTAAATTACAAAAATACCTATAATATACTGATTTACTGATTTTTGAAATGGTATAGTAAATTCTCGCAAAAAACGCAGTTTTTAGCTCAAAAATCTGATAAAACACTCAAAATTGTAAAAATTACATCTTTTTCGTCATAATTCAGCTTGTTTTTAATGAAATATTTTGCGAAATAATTGCGTTTCTAGCTGAAAAACGTACTACTACGCTCGAAAAGTATTTTTTCAGCCTGTTTAGACGAAATTTTCCAAAAATATCTCAAAAAAACGTGTTTGTAAACACTCCGGAAAGGCAAAAACAACTCCATTTAAAAAAAAAACTGCTGTAACTGCGATTACAGAGACTTGATTATTTCGCCATTTACTCAAAAATAAATCGAAAAACTATCAAATTAAAAATAGTTCTATTTGTTTTTTTATGACAATAAAAAAATACAGCTTTGGCGCTCAATTTCAATTGTTGGTATAGAATTTGTAATAAATAAAAAATTATATTATTAATTATAAATCTAGTTGCCCTTGATTAGTTTAAGTAGCGCAAAACGGTGACTTTTTACTCTGATGTGTGAATCAAGTTTGGATTGTATTTCCCGCCAAAAAATGACAGCTTTGGCGCTAAATTTGAATTGTTGCTATAGAAACTGTAGTAAATAAACGACATTTTGACTCATTTCTATGGAAACAATGTCAGTTGTCATGAAAGATTGGCAAAATGTTTGAAATAAAACTCGCTCAAAACTAAAACATTTATTAACAACACTAAACCCCCTCCTCCGCCTCGATGATCTCAATGTTCGGGGCCCCCTCCAGCCCCAGAATAATGTCCTCCTCGTTCACAAGTATGGAATTTGCGGCCTCCATCTCCTCATCCACGTCCAGCTCGGCTTTCGCCTTGTCCCCGTCTTGTTGGTGTTGTTGTTTCAAGTGATCTTTGAGTGCGAACGCTCGTGAATAAAGAGCCCCACACATCCAACACTCGTATTTAAGATTGTTGTTGGTTTTGTGAGTCTCCATGTGTACCCTTACGGAGTAAAGGGACGCAAAGGGCCGATTACACTCTGTGCAGGTGAAGGGTTTAATGTGGCTGTTTTTGTGGCCGGCGAGTTGGACACTAGTTTTGAAGGCTTTAGGGCAGTAAGGGCACTTGTAGGCCCTTACATCCGAATGGATGAGTAGATGGTGGTTGTAGGCGCTATGCGACTTGAACCTTTTCCCGCAATGGGTGCACTTGTAGGGTCTGGTACCAGAATGGGTGCGCATATGGAGGGTTAGACAATAACTGACCCTAAATGACTTGCCGCAAATTTCGCAAGTGTGGGGTTTTTCCCCCGTGTGGATTCGTTCGTGTTTGACTTTTTCGTGCGGTCTCGCGAACCTTCGGCCGCAAAACTGACAAGCATATGCCCTATTTTGACACTGATTCAACACATGCTCATTTAAAGCATCGTAAGTGACAAAAGGTTTCTTACAATACGAACAAGTGAACTTTTTGTTATTCGAGTGGGCCTTGACGTGCATTTCTAGGTTAATTTTCGTGTAAAACTTGCGATTGCATATATCACAATTGAATTTATTTTCTGTATTGTGCGACTCTAAATGAACCGCTTCGTATTCTTTATCGTATGTTCGATTACATATTTTACAAATGAACATCTGTCGCACTGACTCCTCCTCCTCGTCGTAATTGGCCGGCGCTTCCGGTTGCCGCGTTTTGATTGGTTCGTGCATCCGTCGATGTAGGCGGAGCGACTTAAACGTGGGAAATTTCGTATTACAAACCTGGCAATTGAAAATCTCCGAATCGCTTTTTTGGCATTCGTGTGGTTGGTAACTGTCCAAATTCGGCACGTACATGTCGCACTTTTCGCATTTGTTTATTTCGATTATATGCTCTTTGGTTTCCTCTGTGAGGCCAATTGGGTCTTCTTGCTGCCAGAATTTGTCGATTTTGACGAATTTTCGAGTGTAGGGACGGCCCTCTTTGTCCTTCACGTTGACTTGACTCACAGTTGATGATTTTTTCGAAGGGGAAACTGTGCTCTCGAGCTCTTCCGGACGGGTTTCCTCCTCCAGGTCGTTCTCGTTGGAATTTATGATGAAAATTGTGGCTTCGTCGACCGGAAATTCACCAGAATCGGCGTCTTCCTCCTCCTAATTTAAGAAAAAAAAACGGTACTCAAACTCATAAATATCCAAGTAGCCTGGTAAGAGTTACTATGGAAACAACGTTGTTACTATGACAACGAGTGTAAAAATGGCGTTGTTGCCATAATAACGGTGCAGTTACTATGACAATGTTAAAAACAAAAACAATTTAATGGAAATTTTGGACCAAATTTATGAGAAGCTAAAAGCAACCAAAATTTAGTGTCATTTTCCAAACATTGAGGTTATGTCACCGCCACAAAATATCTCCAATTTTTGGCTACATTTGAGGCGTTTTGTCATGTTTTCACATTAGTACCAGAATGACTTCCTGGCCCTGGTGGCAGCGATTTAAGTGTTCGTCAATATCGTCCAAATGCAGATTACACATTTGACAGTAGTATTGTCCGTCGTCGGGGAGCTTCTCTGGCCCTATCAAGGCTTTGGCTTGCCCGTCGCCCCCTTGACACTCATCGTCCAGATGTTGCGCCAAATCGGCCAAATTTTCGAATTTCTGATCGCATGTGGGACATAACAAATTCTCCAAAATGTGTAAAATGTGGCATTTGAGGGAAGCCGCCGTCTCGAATGTCTCATGACAACACATGGGACAGTTTAAAACGACCATTGCTGCAAAAGGGGCTCCAAATTCAAATTTTTAAATAAATAACTTCATACCCTTTGATACAAACGCGAAGTTGGATGTTGGGCAAAATGGCGGTTTGACGTTTGGTCCTTGCAAATTTGCGACTTTATGGACCCAACAGTTTAATTTGATGAAATTTTTTGATACACTGATGAAAAACTTGCTTATTTAGGGCAAAAGGGTGGTAAACATACGTATTTGTCACAAATCAATATTTTTACGTGTAGGCAACCCGTAATTCAAGCATTCGTTAGCTTGCATAACCGCTTGATTTTTTTTAATAAAGAAAAAATGTTTTTTTTTATTTAATAAAAAATTAAATAAAAAATAATAAAAAACACTGTTATTTTAGTTTTTTATTAATAATAATTTAAATTACATTTAAATCAATTAAATAAATTACCAAATTTGTGCGCTAGCAGTTGCAATACACAGGTCATACACAGGTGTTTGTTGCGTTGCATATCCTCAACTTGCATAATTAGTTTTTTATAAGTTTATTATAATTCAATGGATTTAAATAATTATGAAAATGGTACAAACAACGTCAGGTTAGTGGCATTTTTTAACTCAAGGTTAATTTTGAGCGATAATTATGTAATTATGGTTAGGTTAGGTTGCCAAAATTTTGGGCGCCACCTATGCGCCGACTCTGGAACAAGGTTTAAAAACCATGATTTGAAAAATTTTAATTGAAACAAGTGAAGCGTTTCAGTTATCGTGATTTATGTAACAATTAGGAAGAGAATGAATTTTTTGGGCATTTTTATTCTTGCACCTCATTTGCAACACTTTTACCTTAATTGCTTTATGTTTTTTCCTTGTAATTGATGTTTAAATTATAAAACGTGTGCTAATGCACAATAATAATGTCATTAAGCTGAAAACATAGTTAGCCATGACCGCCATTTTGTTATCATCAATATTCCATAAAAGAGAAAAAATCGGTTCATCGACTGGCATTTACATCATGACTGATTTTTTCTCTGTCTCTTTCTTTCACATGACGAAAATCGACTTTTACTTTTACAATTTTCCGGCCAATGGCCGGCCGACATTTTTCACATTCCGACCGATGATAGTGAGAGTTCACGGTCACGTGACCACGTGATCAGGAAGTCCTCGCTCTCCTCCAACCTCAAATCCGTTTTTATTCCTCTATTTCATTTCACTTTCAAATGAGAGAGTGATGAATTACCAACTTTCATTCGAAAGTTCCAGACGGTCGGTTGTTTTCCTCGGGAGTCTCCTGATTGACATCACGGCCAACGTCGATAGAGAATTTTTACGAAAATATAATCTTGAACCTGATAATGCGTACGTCGTTGACGAAACACGTCGAAGTATTTTTGAGGAGATTCGCGAAGGATCGGTACAAGTCGGAGGCAGTGTTACCAATACAGTGAGGATGTTCACGAAGCTGAGGGGATTCCCCGAACTTGTGACGTATTTAGGATCAATGGGCGCGGACGAGAATGGCAAATTTGTGAAAAATGAATTGGGAAAAGAGGGCCTAGGAGGAGATTTGACGGAAATTCCCGGGGGAAGTACAGGAAAAGTCGCAGTTTTGGTTTGGGGGAAAACCAGGACTCTGGTCACCGACTTGGGGGCCTCCCGGCTATTTTCCCTAGATGACAAGAAATGGGACAAGATAATTGAATCATCATTTGTTTATTTTTCTGTACTTTAACATTTTTTGTGACTTTTGTATTGATTCTTCTCTTTAGGGATTTTTCATCGGTGTTTCTTTCCCCTCTCTTGTCCGAATTGTGGAGCAAAGGGACAAAATCATTAGTTTTAATTTGGGGGCCCCATTTTTGTGTACAAAGTACCCCCAAGAAATGATTTATTTGTACAAAAATGCGTCTCTAGTCGTCGGAAACGAATCCGTAAGTCAGCTATGACAAAAAAATGTTTTTTTTTTATTTTTTTTAGGAGCATCGTGCTTTCGCGAAGATAAACAACCTGGAGTCACATGACCTGCTCGAGGTCGTTACGGCAACAAACAACTTGTTTCCCAAGTCACGTGTTGTTATAGTAACCCGAGGGGGCGGAACCGTTTTTGTGATAAGCCCCGGTGATTGGCAGGAATTCGCTGTAGAGTCACTAAACGACGAAAAAATCGTAGACACCAGCGGCGCGGGCGACGCTTTCATTGGTGCTTTTTTGGCAGGATGGGTCGACGGCACCAGTGTTGCCAACTGTGCAAAAAATGGAATTTTAGCCGCGAGGCGTGTTATCCAAACTGTAGGATTTAACCTTTGACTTGAAATAAAATTTTTGACCCGGATCTGAATCTTGGGGTGAAAAATTCGCGACCACGCCTTGTATATACCGACTTTTGCCTCATCATCACTTTCTCTTCTTAAATAGAACACGGCCGGCTTGATTATTGGTTGAACAAACACCCGATTCGCGCTTTTTCGGTCAAAAATGACACAAGTGCAATTAAAAGTCATCAAGTGTGCCATTGGGTCAATTTTGAATTGAGTATTTGTAACGAAACAAATGAATTATTCATTGTTTGTGGTGACGTAACGACGCTTCGATGAACTTTTAAAATTCCTTTCAAGGTGAAGAAGTCGTGCTACAATTTAACAATAGGTCACATGACCGGTGATTTATGCAAGGAATGGCAATGAAACTGTTGATTTTATGAAGAAATGTCGTTAAATTTAAAATATGACCGTTAATTGACAGTTCCGGGTATTTACCGGTTTGCTAATTCGAAAATAACACCGAATCAGGGATTTCGACTCATCTCACAATAACACATAAAGTCTGTTTTTTTTTAATGGAAATTACCAAGTCAACATTTTGGTGAAAAAATTGGTAGCAGCTTGTCTCCATAGCCACAAATTTTGTTTGCTCTTTGTTTTTTTCCCTAGAAATTTTGTTAAAAAATTATGGTTATGTGTTCCAATTGAGATGTTGGCAAAATTTTAACTTTTATGAGTCTTGTGTGCCTGTTTGCTCTTTGAAAGCGCTATAATTGAATACCTGAGGACAGGCATCATTACCTAAGGTCTAAAGACAGAATTCAGTGCTAATAATTTTGACAGAAACACACCGCAAGTAAGTACAATGTTGTGGACAAAAATGAGATTCAAAAACTTTGAAGAAAAAGGATGTATACAGGATGCGCCAGAACTCGCGCCCCAGAGAAAAATGCCATATAAGGTGAGATACCAGGTACCTACATGGAAAAAATGTTAAAAAAAAATTATCTATAACAATTTCGAAGTTATGAGGGTTTAAAGTTTGCACTTTGACTCTATTTATTTCTGTTGGAAAAATAATTTTCCAAGTTTTTTTACTATAGGTTATTAAAAGAGGAAACAAGGAAGCTGTATCCTTAATTGTAACTCTGTTTAAGGTTATTTGTGGTTTTTATTGGAAAAATTTTTGTCCCTTTACTAAATAATTGTAAAAAAAGATATACAAGATCATCAGTATCATTAAATAGATATAAAAAAATGTCAAATGTCAAAAAATAATTGTCAAAATTTTTTGACAGATAGAATTTTTTAAACATTTTTTTCATGTTCCTAGTATCTTACCTTACTTGAAAATTTTCTCTGGGGCGCGAGTTCTGTCGCACCCTGTATACAGAAAAAACTTATGTAGCAAAAGATACAAGTGGGTATTATGATGATTGGCAATAAATTTTGTGTAATTTATTGTAAGGAGTTCAAAGTTGTTGCATTTTATAAATTCTTCTTCAGCTTTAGTTTCAAAATTGTTACTTTTTCAACTCGTTCTTCAAAAACGATGCACAAGACACTAATTTAATTGCGTTCTTTCCAAGGTTCTTTCTCATCCATGTTTATTTTGTATTCTTGTCGATTTCTGCTAAAAATTAAGAATATTTAGCAAATCTGTATTACAAATTGCGTCTACATTTTAACGGGCCCTTTTTCTAACTTCCTGCTTGCGAACTATTCGTTTCCAAATTTCTAAAAACTGTCAGTGTACCGAATTTGTTTCTTTTTTGGTGTTTCGTCTCTAAATTCTCTTAGACGATTTTTTGTGTTGACGTTTAATGACATTGTTTTCAAGTTAATTCAAAAAACCGGAACTGCCAACTTCCTTTATTAAAATTACCATGAATGAATTTATTAGTGATGCCAACGTTAAGACTGTTTGGCATATATATCCATTAAAAAAAAAACAGACTTTACAGTTTATTATTTTTATTCTTCGACACTGTCAAAATTTATGGTTTTTCTCCCGTGTAAGAAAGTTTTGACAACTGTTGGGCATTTCTCAATACGAAACGTCAAATTATTTTTAACAGATTTAAAGCACGTTTAAGCTTTGTTGAGTCTAATTTTAAGAATAAAATATTGTATTCAACTCCTTTGAGTGTAAATCGGAAGCTTTATTCCACCTCGTGGATGGTAAACCACTCGTTACACTCGTGGTTTAAAAATCCACTCGGTCAAATAAACCGTCCGATTTACACTCACACTCGTCGAATAAATAACTATTATTTGCACACAAATTGCGAAACGTCGACATTTATGTCACTTTCTACTGAAAATGAACAAACAAATCGATTTTCGATCACTAGTGCCCGGTCAAAAGTCACGGCCGTCCAAAAACGCCCTCCCAGGTAAAATCGCCAGGGGCCAAGTCTGGCCGTCTTGGTGTCGACCTTGCCCGCTTAATTTCCTTCCGTCGCTATTACCCGGCCAACTAGAGCCTGTAATTCATTCAGATTACTACAATTTTCGTTTTTTCCATCATGTGGGAGAAATGATATTATTAGAATATTGCATAATCGCTTGTGCAATGGGAAAACGATGCATAATCGGCCTTGACTGAAAAATTTTCCTCGTAATTCGTAGCAATTAACGTCTTCACATCCTCCTCGCGAACGCAACAATTCCATTCATCTGAAAAACAGATCGAGGGAAAAACACGACTATTGAAAACACTTTCTTGCATATTGATCGCGTCACGAGGCTATTTCTTCCGATTAGATAACGAAGAACGTGAAGAAGCGAAGAAAGAAAATTTTCGCGAGGCGGCGACGAGACCGTAAACAATTATGAGGCCGTGTTTCCCCACCCGAGGCAAGGCAACTCCGGCGACTTTGATGATGGATCACAGTGGCAACCAACACGCGGCTCCATACCCCTTTTTCCAACCCATGACACTGTTACCATGGAAATTGCACCAACAAATCGCAGTCGCCATGCCGAAAATGACACTGTAACCATGGAAATGACATAATTACATGTGTAACTCCCCAAAAGTGACACTGTTACCATGGCAACGAATGGCATCATATACTGATTTTCATATTAATATGCAACAAGTAGGTTATGGAAGTCTGAATGCATCTTTAATTTAAAGGCCGATTCATACAAAAAGTGTCATTCATGACATTCAGAATAAATTTAATCAATAACGACAAAAATCTTTATGTTTGCTACCCTATGTTAATTACCTACGTTGTTAATTTTAATTATTTTTTTGCTACCTGGGGTACAATTTATTTGAAAAAATAATTTTTGAGATTGAGATTAGGATTGTTGAATTTTTGCATCGTTGCCACCTTGAAATAATCCCTTTCAACGACTACTTTGATGCACATTAATTTGAAAACGAGCATATGTGTGTCGGTTACCATAAAAACGATAAAATTTGTGTAAAATACTCAAGTAATTGTGGAAAATTTATCCTCCTCACAAATATGACCTTTATATTGGCAAAAAATATTTCACAGCCTTCTACTATGAAACATACCGGGTGAATAAAAAACTAATTCCTTTTGCGTAAAAATAATTACTCGTAGTGCAATGTAAAGTACTATAAAAATGTGATTGTTTTTCAAGAATTTTTTTTTGAAATTCCTTTTAGTTTTCGGGTTTAGCAAAAAAAAAATTAATGGCAACCTACCATGACAATTTTTTTTTAATTAAAAACTATGATCCAAAAATGACCTCTGATTAAATAAAATTGTTTTCCTACGACCCTCACAAAAAGTAAGCTTTTCCACGCTTTAGAAAGGAAACTGCCCAATGATCTCCCGAGGAGGAAAAACTTTTGCCTGGGAGATAAAAATTTTCCTACATCATCTGTCAAAATTACATTTACGATCCTAACAGAAAGTAAGCTTTTCCATGCTAATTTCAGAAAGAAAAGTGGCCAATTATCTCCCGAGGAGAAAAAACTTTTGCCTGGGAGGTAAAAATTTTTCTTCACCATCACTGAAAATTACATTAAAAACATGTGTAACCTCTCAGGGAGGTAAAATTTTTACCTCCCCCAATGAAACGGATAAAACGGATAAAGATGCTGTTAGATTTAATGGCGAAACTGGGATATCAAGAAAAATTGCTATTTTTGAAGTTTTTCTTGCCGGAACGTAGGAAAAATTACATGTATCATACTAGAGGAAAGTATCTGTTCCTCCCTTGTTAAACAAATAACTATTTTCATCGAGTAACTGTTTTAAGTAAATTCTTAAGTTTTGATAAAAAAACTGAACAGGAATAAATAAATAATAACAGGAATTTTATTTAATTAGAGGTCATTTTTAGATCATAATCATTAACTTTAAAAAATGTCATAGTGGGTTGCCATTAAATTTTTTTTTGCAAAACCCGAAACAAAAAAAATTTATTCTTGAAAAACCATCACATTTTTATAATACTTTAAAGAAACAATACCTAGTAATATTTTTTTTCGTAATAAAGTAATTAGTTTATGCGAAACAATGCTGAGTTCCATACTTTTTATTCACCCGGTATGTGGATAAATTGTTAACTGTTACCTTAGAAACGGATGTAAAAATGACACCGTAACCATGGAAACAGTGTCAAAAATTGAGCAAACGTTACTGTAACTGTGGAAACCGCCTGGTTACTGTGTAATTTAGTAGATACAACCATGTTACTGTGGAAACAGTAACATTAAAAAATGTCATAGTGGGTTGTCATTAATTTTTTTTGTAAAACTCGAAAACTAAAAAAATTTATTCTTAAAAAACGATCACATTTTTATAATACTTTAAACAAACAGTACCTAGTAATTTTTTTTTCGTAAAGTAATTAGTTTATGCGAAAAAATGCTGGGTTCCATACTTTTTATTCACCCGGTATGTGGATAAATTGTTAACTGTTACGGATGTAAACGGATGTAAAAATGACACCGTAACCATGGAAACAGTGTCAAAAGTTGAGAAAACGTTACTGTAACTGTGGAAACCGCCTGGTTACTGTGTAATTTAGTAGATAGAACCCTGTTACTGTAACAGTTTTCAATAAAAGAAAAAAACTTGGTCAGGAATGGGTTTATTGGCAATAAAGTCTTATTGAAATCAAATTTTATCAAACCATGAGCCATAAAAGTTGTGTTTTCACGAAAAAAATTAAAATAAATGAAATTTCGCCACACGCTGCGTTTTATTTCCCGTTTTTGTCAAAACCTCACGATTTTGGTTGTTGGTGGGCCCAAAATCGTGCATTTTTGCGTTTCTTTGTCTTGCAAGTGGGAGTATAAATCCAGCGAACGTAAACATTTTGAGTGGTGCTGATTGGCGGAGGTCCCCGGCAGCGATTCAACTTTCTCCGGTAATAAGCTCCTCGTGGATTTCCAGAGAGCACAAGAGTTCGCGTTGTGAAACAGACGAGAGCTGTTTGTTGGTCCTCCAAGTTGTTTTCCGAGAGTGGTGCGATTATGTGTGTGGATTTATCTCGGTTGTGAATTTTTCTCCTTCTTTTTGTGACATGGAGGTGACGTTTGGGTAAGGAAGTGTTGCTTTTGCGGAGCGTAATTTTTCGCCGGTTCGGGAAATTTTCTTCCGGGTCCTCAATGTCTTTGTTATGAGTCATTTCGCGTAAATGCGTGCATGGCTTTGAGCACGTATATGGACAAATGACTATATATAGGGTGAAATCTTCCGTTTCCTGATTACTTCATTCGGAATTCATTTTCTTTGACCTCTACAGGTGTTCCGAAATTTCGACAAGAAACGAAACGAAAGCTAAAATTCGGTAGGTGCCAGCCATTTCGTCATACGGCCTTGAATCTTTTCATTTTGATGTTCCCAAGACTTGCAATTATGCTTTTTAAATGACATCATTACGATAAGTAAAAAATTTTCTACGAAACTAGTCCCAAATTGAAGAATAATCACTTTGGAAGGTTACACATTTTTATAAAAACCCATAGTATCGCCTTCCCATCAGAACAATCCAACTAACCCACTTACAAAAGGAAGATTTCACCGATAAAAATCAAATTCAATGATCAATACTCTAAGAACATGTCACAAGAATTACAAAATTCGCTTTTTTCTCGCACGAATCCAGGCCAAACCGAATTTTTTCAACTTTTAAGAGACTAATCGTGTTGCCAACAAAGAAATGTGGTGTAATTAAATGCCACCCCCGGGGTACAGATTGAGAAAGTTACAATTTGCATAATCGTGGGCGTAATTCACTCACGTGCTAGAGAGAGAACGAAAAAAGCGCTTTTTATTCAAAATTCGCGCCAAATTGTAACCATGGAAACGATCGGTGTTACTATGACTATTGCCATGGTAACGAACATAAATTGACACTGTTACCACAGTGAAGAAAATTGAACTCTGACCCTATTCGCACTAGATTTTGCAATTCGATCGTCTATTGTGAGGCAAGAGGCGGGCCTCTTTTGTTCGTTCTTTTGACATTTGTTGGGAATTCCTTATCAGATAATTCCAAGGCCGCTCTAGATCGTTTTTTTTAGAGAAATGGCGACCTTGGTGCCATTTTTGACGCGTCACGTGACCGCTAAATCCACTCTCCCATAGTAATGCATTGTTGCGATATTCTCACTGATTACTCCGCGTTTACATAAAAGATCGTTTGTTACGTGGAGTAACAAGCATTAATTAAGCGAGAGAAAAAATCGAAGAGTGATGGGTTGGTACTCCTACGCTTGATTTGAACTGGTTATTATGTAATCTGGGTCAATATGAGAAACACAGTGCGAGTAAATTCCCTAAACTGGAACAAACATCCGAAAATCGATTCGTTACACTTTTCAATAAAAGTGCAGTATTGACCTCCAGTTACATAACGGAATTAGCGACACTTTTACCATCACAACAAGATTAAAACCACTAACCGTGATACAAATCGTTAATCACTGAAAGTTTTTGTGCGTTCTGGTAATTAAGAAAAGTGAATTTGTTTACAACAAGTAGAGCGATCTTTTAAGTGAATCGACCACGCGATGAATTACAGTTGGCACCACTGTTTTTAAGTTTCTTCTTTCACCTGATTGCCGCTAATTTAAGACTTGTTATTCAGAAAGCTTTTAGAACAAACGTCATAATTAGTTTTATGAACGGCAACACTGATTCACACAAAATGCCAGGAAAGTCCCCAACCGGACCTGACCCATCATTTGACGTGATCTTTTGATTCTCTAATCCCGTGATCCTGACACAAATCCGTCTTAAGAAATCAGCGTTGTTGGCGTTAGCCAACTGCGATTTCGCAACAATGAATGCTTCTTTATGACAGTTGGCAAAACGAGTAGGCGGCGATTTAATCACCCGATGACAGGTCAAGGAAATGCGTCGCTTAGCGACGATTTGGGGTTGCTGGTCAACCCATCAGGTTCAAGGTTGGCTTTCGATTGTTTTGATCGTTCCGGTGACCGAGTGATCCACATTGCGGTCCAATATTTTGGTTGTTCCGGAAAAACTTTTCGTCTTTGTGGAAAAGTGCAACTTCCGGAGCAAGCAAACACTTTCTATTTACGTCACGTGGAGGAGTTATCAATGTATGGGGGCTCCCCCCATTAATTGGTCATTACGAAATGCTAATGATATGTCAATCAGCCGTTTTAATTAGAAATTAGACGGCAAAGTCAAAGTCACGTGTCATGAACGAAGATTGAGTTAGTAGGAATGCCGAATGAAAGTAATCTCGGGTGAAAGTAGTGTTGCAATGAAAATAAATACAAAATGTAAATAAATTAAAAGAAGACCGGTCTATGCATAACGCGTCGAAAATTCGTCTCGCCTCTTTCCTAGAAAGTCTTGATGTAATTATTACCTTGCCCTAGCGACATAAATCAACATTGCTTCGCCTTATTTGGGTTGGCACAACTGCACGTGTGATACAGAAAATGCAAGAATCGAAAATAAATTAAAACTTTCCTTCAAACGTCCGAGCGAAAGTTTTCATTATTTGGTTAATTGAAAAAAGCAAATAATTACAAAGTTTAATATAAAAGCAGTGAAAGTCGCGATTCACCGCTATTACATCGGCTTTCTGACACTTTTTTCGGCGCCAAATTCGAGTTCAAATTCCTGGAAAAACAAAATTATTATCTGACACGGATGTGGCTGTTGGCAGTACGTGATCGTGATCACACTTAACGGCGACATCCTTCAAGAATTTGAGGCGTGATTGTGACGTCACGCTTGATTTGAATTCCAAAATGAGAAAAATATTATGTGACTCGGAAGGTGAAGGCCACAATTGGCAAAACTGCGTCACAAAGAAATTGTAACAGGATTACCAATCGCAAAACATCATCGCCTTGAAACACTTAAGTAATTGGACGCAATTTACATATCATTAAAATACCAAATAAATAAATATCTCAATGACGACTATACTTTTTCCTTGTTTTTTTTAGTCAAGGTCTACTTTGTTTCAGATTAGCCCTTTTGGCCCTCTTTCCGGCCGCCCTTTCCACCACCAACATCACCGCCTACACCCGCGCCCTCCCATCCGAACTCAAACCAACGGTCAGGGCCGCTCTGGGGGCGGAACTACACACGCCCCGCCCTTGCCAATCACACGATACTATCCCTTGTCCGCCTAATAAATACAGGCGGCCGTCAGGCGAATGTAACAATGTTCGGCACGCCCATTGGGGCACTCGGGGAGTTCCATTCTTACGACTCCTCCCACCCGATTATGCCGATGGGCGGAGTCAGCCGCGCCAGTCTGTTACGACTCATGCTTTACCAAGTCCCTTGGACGTGACTGTGACCTTGCAAACGGTACCGGCCACTCCCCATGAGTCAGTCACCGCCCTTTTGGGGGCGTGGAGCGAGTTATTACTCCATGATTTGGCGAGTACTGGGAATTTGAAGAGTCAGGATTGTTGCAGCGATGAGAGGAAGCATGGAGAGTGTTATGGGAGGGTGGGGCATGGCCAGTGCAGGGAATATATGCGGACGTTGCCGGCCATTGACATGGACGACTGCGATTTTAGTAAGATTCTTGATTTTTAGCTAGATTTGACTATGAAAGTCTAAAGATTTGTAGAAAAAAAAGTGGCCCGGATCGGGACTCGAACCCCCAACTTTCGGGTCCGTGTCAATTTTTCTGTCAAATCTTGCTATTCAAAAGGCCTTTTTTAATGTTTTGGGTTTGTAGAGTACCGAAATCAGATGAACTTGGCCTCGTCCTTTTTGGACGCTTCGGCCATTTACGGAAATACCGACCAACAAGTCGAAAAATTACGAACGTACGATGCCGGTCTTGTCAATGTCTCGGCTTGTACCTCGTGTCGCTCCAACGCCCTCTATTCGGCCATTTTGAAAGAACACAATCGAGTTGCCATTAATTTAGCCCAATTGAACCGTCATTGGACCGACGAAACTTTATTCCTAGAGAGTAAACGAATCGTGACAGCTATGCTTCAACACATCACCTATAACGAGTTTCTTCCAATTGTATTGGGCAATGTAACAAGTCTCCGTCTTGCTAGACCCGCCCACTGACTCACTATTGGTTGCAGGAAGCCATCGTACAGTCCGACCTCCAATTACAAAGTCATGGGCGGTTTTCAAAATACTCGAGCTCGCACAGGGCTGGGGTTTACAACGAGGTGGCTATGAGTGCTCTCCCCGCCCTCCTTTCGATGATCCCTTCCACTTTGGTAAATCCCCCGTTTTGTATGAAGCAATACCATCATCAATGGTTTCAGATGAACGAAACTGTTGAAAGTTTCGCCGAAATGGTGGATGTTTTGATTAGAACACCGGCGCAAAGTCCCAGTATGCACATGATGGTACCATTGCGCGCGGATTGGGACACGGCGGCCCTTTTCGTCCATATGGGACGCGACCATGGGATTCCCCCTTACACCCAGTATCTCGCAAAGTGCCAAAATCTCACAATTGGGGATTTTGACGACTTTACCAAATCTGGAATTAGCCCCGAATTGGTCAAAGCCTTGAAGTACCTCTACCAAGTACCAGAAGATGTTGATCTCCTAGTTGGTTCATTGTTGGAAAGACCGATTCCTGGGGCTATCGTTGGAGGAACCCTCGAGTGTCTCTTACGCGAACAATTTATTCTTTTGAAGCAAAGTGACCGGTTTTGGTACGAAAATGATTTACCCCCGAGTTCGCTAACAACGGAACAATTAGCCGAAATTAAGAAAGTATCTCTGGCTGGGTTATTGTGTGCAAACACTGACGATTTGGATAAGATTCAACCCAAGGCTTTCGTCCAGGAGGATCCTTATTTGTAAGTGATTTTGAAAAATTGAGAATGGTTTTGAACCTCGTTGTAGGAACGCTAGATTGTCGTGCGACCAACACCCTCTCCCCCAACTAACCCCCTGGTTGGAGATGGACCACATGGCCGACCTCTCGGAAGACCTCCTCATGGAAGCCCTCGTCAAAGCCGAACAAGACGTCCTCGAGCGTCGCAAAACCGAATACGAGCTGTGGGCCACCGTCGGGGGCATTGACCCCAAATCCCCCGCTGGGACCGCCGCCTCCTTCAGCAAAGCCAACAAACAGGCCCTTAAACTCGCAAACACGTCTTTACTATTCGAGTTTGCCTCCAACGAAATCATCAATTCGTTAATGTAGGTTATAACCGGATTGTGACACTCAAATCTTAAGGCTGGGTTTTAGGCACCGGCGAAGACGACGCCAACTTTTCGACAATAACGTCATTTCGTCGGTGTTTCGTGACGAACTCTCAGACGGGTTGCAAAATGTCGATATTTCATCATTAATCCCAGCCAACGCGATTGATTTAGACACGCATTGTGATGAGACCGCCCCTTGCGACCCTAACACCCCCTACCGGACGATGACCGGCCATTGTAACAATTTACGGAATCCTAATTGGGGCAAAAGTCTCACCACGTTCACCAGACTCCTCCCTAGCGCCTACGATGACGGTAAGCTCCGCCCATGAGCCACACCTAATATAACTCCTCTCTTTTTAGGTATATCTAAACCACGCCTTTTGGGCGTGACCGGAGCCCCTCTCCCCTCCCCTAGAATCGTCTCCACCCTCATCCACCCCGATATCAGCAACCTCCACTCCAGATACACCCTCATGGTCATGCAATTTGGTCAATTCCTGGACCATGATTTGACTATGACACCCATCCATAAGGGTTTCCATGAGTCCATCCCGGATTGCCGGTCATGTGACAGTCCCCGGACTGTCCACCCGGAATGCCACCCTTTTCCCATCCCCCCCTCCGATCACTACTACCCGGAAATCAATATCACTTCCGGTCAAAGAATGTGTTTCCCGTTCATGAGATCCCTTCCCGGCCAACTCCATCTCGGACCGAGGGAACAAGTCAACCAAAACACGGCCTTCTTGGATGCCTCCCAAATCTACGGTGAAAACCCATGTGTTTTGAAAGATTTGAAAGGCATAGGGGGGCGGATGAATTGCACGCAACGCCCCCTCAAACTCAAGGACCTCCTCCCTCAAAGTGACCACCACCCAGAATGTAAAGCCGCCAGTGGGTTGTGTTTCATAGCCGGAGATGGACGAGCTTCAGAACAACCCGGTTTAACCGTAATTCATACAATTTTCATGCGGGAACATAACCGGCTTGTTGATGGGATAAAACAGGTTAACCCTCATTGGGACGATGAGAAGTTATTCGAGCATGCGCGTCGGATTATGATAGCCGCTAACCAACACATAACCTACAATGAGTGGTTACCTAGACTTTTGAGTTGGAATGCGGTTAATTTGTATGGGTTGAAACTCCTCCCTCAGGGTTACTACAAGGATTACAACCCGTCGTGTAACCCTGCGATTCTGACTGAATTCGCAGCAGCGGCTTTCCGGATTGGTCACTCGTTACTCCGCCCTCATATCCCGCGTCTAAGCCCCTCCTACCAGATCATAGACCCTCCTATTCTCCTCCGGGACGGTTTCTTCAAACCTGATATGCTCCTCCAAACCGGAATGGTGGACGAAATCGCCAGAGGCCTTGTTTCCACACCAATGGAAACTCTCGATCAGTTTATAACCGGCGAAGTAACCAATCATTTATTCGAAGACCGGAAAATCCCCTTCTCGGGGGTGGATCTAATCGCACTCAACATTCAACGAGGGCGTGACCACGGAATCCCCTCCTACAACAACTACCGTGCTTTATGTAACCTCAAACGAGCGTCAAACTTCGAGGATTTAGCCCGGGAAATCCCCCCCGAGGTAATCGCCCGATTTAAACGAATCTACCCGACTGTGGACGATATAGACTTGTTCCCGGGCGGTTTAAGCGAACGACCCCTTCAAGGGGGCCTCGTGGGCCCCACTTTCGCCTGCATCATAGCAATCCAGTTCCGCCAACTGCGCAAATGTGACCGGTTTTGGTACGAAAACCAAGACTCGAGTGTGCGATTCTCCGAACCCCAACTAGCCGAAATCCGCAAGGTCACACTCGCGAAAATTATCTGTGATAATCTAGACGTCCATGGAGACATGCAACGCGCCGCCTTTGACCTCCCCAGTAATTTCCTCAATCCCAGAGTGCCATGTGATTCGCTCCCGAAGCTCGATTTCGGGGCGTGGCGCGAGTCAGTGGGCTCGGGGTGTGTCATAGGTGACCGCATGGTGGATGTGGGCCAATCAGCGTTCCCGTCGCCATGCACGAGTTGCATTTGTACACAGGAGGGGGTAAGTACCGCCCCGAAGGTGTGGTTTAGTCCTAATTGGGTTTTGCAGGGCCAGTGTGCATCGCTACGAGTCACCGATTGCTCGCAGCTGTTGAGGGAGTGGCCTAAGGAGGTGGTGCTAAGGGATGATGTGTGTTCGGCCCAATGCGGGTTCTTGTTGAGGAATGAGGGACCGCAACCCGGCTTGAATACCGATTTGACGCCGCCTCCGAGGCATTTAAGGGCGAGGCAGTTAGGACGGCCTCCCAGGATTCCAAATAGGAGTTTTAACGGATTTGGGGAGTTTAAGTTACCGGATTTGTCGGTGTTTGTGGCCAAGTGAACAAAAAGTGGACAAATTATTTATGAATTTTTCGATGAACGAGGGACTAAAATGGGGTTGTAAATAAAATGAGGGCCTCGGGGAAGTTTTTTATAGAAATTTGAGTGATTGTGATTCGAGAAAAGGCACTAGAAATGTTACCAACTTTAGGGTTAATCCAATTTGTGTCTTAGTTTTTGTACTTGTATTTTATATCTTATTGTTGTTTTGTATACAGTTTACACTGCCTTCTGTACTATTATTCTCTACTCTGTTGTTAATACTTGTACTCCTCTTACATAATTAAACTATCATTATTTTTTTACCTTGGTCTTTGTGGGAATAAAAACCAAAAATTTGAAAATTCCGAGTTTTCAAACTTCGTCACTAAAATACAAAATTTTGAAACTCGAAATAGAAAGCCAATATTAGTCAAATCCAAAAAAATCTTACAAATTCAGCTCACATTGTGCATAATTTTAATAAAACCCCTTGTTTCAGTGTTTCGCAAAATGACAAATAAATCTCAAATCTCAGGTTTCATTCAAGAAAACAGTTTTTCATCGATATTTCCAAAAGTATACTAGTAGTAGCCGGAAAATTCTTGTAGATTTAGATTATGTGGCTCAATTTACATAAAACAATGTATGTTGTTTTTTTCCAACGTTGCCATTTTGTTGCCAAAATGTAAAGTTTGTAGTTTTCGAAATTTATTGCTAAAAAATTGACATTTTTGGGAATATTTTCGAAAATATTGCGAAAAATTAAATTCTACACTTGAAATGAGTTATGTTCTTTAAAATGCATTATTGATTTTCCAAATTTATCCCAGAAAGTCAGAATTTTTGGCGATATTTTCGAAAATATTGATCTTTTAAGCAAATAAATTCAAATTTCTCAGCTCATTTTGCCTACGGCAATCATAATTTTAATAAAACTCCTTGTTTCATCATTCACAAAACACCAAAGCCTTAAATTTTTCAGATTCGTTAACAAGAAAACTTTTTCATCAATATTTCCTAACGCACAATTTAAATAAAATTCGCAGCTTCATTGTTTTAAAAATTAAAAGTTTAAAATTAAAGAAACATTTTTTTTTGTAACCAAACAATTCTTTGGTTCGGTCTACTTAACAAATTAAATTTTAATAGAATTAAAAATTGTTTTTGCAAAAAATTAACTTCCTAAAAATCGACAATAAAATTTGACAGTAGTTTTAAAACTACTCATCGTAGCAAAAAAAAATACAAATTCAACGTATACAATGTAAGTTTAATTTCTTCCAGCGTTGATTCTTGCAAAATGTAAAAGTCTTGAGTTTTCGAAATTTGTCAACAACTTTTGACACTAATTCTTGCAGATTTAATTCAGTACCTTGTTTAAATTTTTATAAAACAGAAAAAAGAAGGAATTTCTTAATTTAGTATAAACGAATTAATGCAATTTAAAAAAGAATTTTCGGTGAAATTCTCTAGAAACAGAAAAACTCGTCCAAAGTATCGAAAAAAAAAATTATTGAGTTATTTTCAACTGATTATTTATTTTTCAAAGTATGGAAAAACAGCACAATTCAAGCGACATTCCATCTAAACAAATTTTTTGTCCTTTCTTTTTCTCCAATCCCCGATAACTTTTTCCGCTTTTTCAACCTCAACAATGGTCGTGACTGTGTTGTGGACCTCTTCCTGTACTAAAAACCCACTAATTACCGATCTTTCTTATCACTAATTATCAATTCCAGGGCTGGTTCCAATAATCTCCATTACTGTGCTATGTGTTGGTGTGATTTTCCTACTGTTTTGTTTATGGTAAGTTTACAAAAACACTCCATAACCCTAATCACCGATTTTCAGTATTCAAAAACGCCAAAACCGGAAAACCTTCCAAGTGTCCAATAGTTCATTAAGTAAATTGATGATTTTCCGGAAATGCCAAACGAGCTCGGCGAGCTTACCCGTCCACGAGGAGAACAAAGATTTGCTGGATTCAGTTGATGTTTCACACCGGTTTTTAAATTATTTATTAATCAATTAACAATTTTAATGATTTGGTTCAAGGTTTACTTCGTCGAAATTAAAAATCGACAATTTGGAGGATTTCGATGAGGCGAAATCGTGCGACAGCACTGATTCGAGATTCACATTCTACTCGGTAAAGGTTTAAAAAATTTTGTATGTAACTCTTGCAATTTTTTTCAGACGTACCCAGGATTCGGCCGATCGGACTCCACCGCCTCCGATTACAAAAGCACCCGAGATTCGTTCAACAAAACCAAATCGTTCTCAAATTTCTTACAATAACACAAAATTGTAAAAATCATGGAAAATAAATAAAATTTTGTATGTAATTTTTGCGAAAAATTAAATTCTACACTTGAATGAGTTATGTTCTTTTAAATACATTATTGGTAAAGTTTTCTACATTTTCCAAATTTATCCCTGAAAAAGTCAGAATTTTTGGCGATATTTTCGAATATATTGATCCTAACCAAATAAATCCAATAAATTCAAATTGCTCAGCTCATTTTGCCCACGGCAATCATAATTTTAATAAAACCCCTTGTTTCATCATTTCACAAAACATCAGTTTTAATTTTTTCAGATTTGTTAATAAGAAAACTGTTTTTCGTACTTTCCTAAAGTACTAGTAGTAGCCGAAAAATGTTGCAGATTCACATTCTGTGGCTCATTTTACATAACACAATACATTTTAATTTTTTTCCAACGCGACCAATTTTTTACAAGATGTAAAAGTTGTTTCATCATTTCACAAAATACCAGAGTCTTAATTTTTTTCAGATTTGTTAACAAGAAAACTGTTTTTCATCAATATTTCCTAAAGTACTAGAATAGTAGCTGCAAAATTCTTACAGATTTAGATTCTGTGGCTCATTTTACGTAAAACAAAAAACTGCGACTTTTCGGACAACGTTGCCAGTTTTCTTACAAAATGTGAAAGTTTCTAGTTTTCAAAATTTGTTATTAAAAAATTAAAATTTTTAACAATATTTTCAAAAATATTAATCCAATCCAAATACTTCTCAGACCATTTTGTGTGCAACAAACATAATAAATAAATAAAATAAAAATCAAAATAAAATTCCTTGTGTTAGAGTTTCAGAAAATGCCAAAGTCTCAAAATTTTCTGGTTGATTAATAATAAAACGGTTTTTCGTGAATATTTCCTAAACTACTAGACGTAGCTGGAAAACTCTTGCAGATTTGGATTCTGGGGTTCATTTTACATAAAACAATTTATCTTGTTTTTTGCAACATTGCTATTTTTTTACAAACAATTATCACCAAAAAAATGAAATTTTTGGCAATATTTTCGAAAATAATAATCCTAGCCAAATAATTCCGACAGATTCAAATTTCTCAGCTTATTTTGCGTTCGGCAAACAATATTTTGATACAACTCCTTGTTTCAGCATTTCACAAAACATCAGTCTAAAATTTTTCAGATTTATTGTTAACAAAGAAACTGTTTTTCCTTAATATTTCCTAAAGTACTACTAGTAGCCTCAAAATTCTTGAAGATTTAAATTCTGTGTTTCATTTTACGTAAGACTGTGATTATTTTCAACGTTGCCGTTTTTTTTTAAATGTAAAAGTTTCTAGTTTTTGAAATTTTTGACGATATTTTCGAAAATATTGATCTTAGCCACATAATTCTGACAGTTTTAGATTTCTCAGCCTATTTCATGTGCCACAAACATAATTTTAATAACATTCCTTGTGTCAGAGTTTCAGAAAATGCCAAAGTCTCAAAATTTTCTTGTTGATTAATAATAAAACGGTTTTTCGTGAATATTTCCTAAACTACTAGACGTAGCCGGAAAACTCTTGCAGATTTAGATTCTAGAGCTTATCTTACATAAAACAGTCTATCTTGTTTTTTGCAACATTGCCATTTTTAGAAAATTTAAAAAGTTTCTAGTTTTCGAAATTTATAACCAAAAAATTAAAATTTTTGGCTATATTTTTGAAAATATTAATTCAAGCTAAATAACTTAGACAAATTCAACTTTCTCAGTTCATTTTGCGTATGACAATCTTATAATTTTGATAAAACTCCTTGTTCCAAAATTTCACAAAACACCAGTCTTAAATCTTTCGGGTTAGTTAACAAAGAAACTGTTTTTCCTTAACATTTCCTAAAGTAAAAAAAAAGATTTAAACTCTGTCTCATTTTACGTAAGACAATGTATTATAATTTTTTTTCCAACGTTGCCGTTTTGTTTCAAAATGTAAAAGTATCTAGTTTTTGAAATTTTTGACACTATTTTCGAAAATATTAATCTTAGCCAACTAATTCTGACAGATTTGGATTTCTCAGCTCATTTTGTGTGCAACAAACATAATTTTAATAAAATCCCTTGTGTCAGAATTTCAAAAAATGCCAAAGTCCAATGATTTTCAGTTTGTTTAATAAAAAAAATGTTTTTTCTAAAGTACTAGTAGTAAGTAATCTTGCGTATTTGGATTCCGTGGCTCTTTTTACGTAAGACAATGTATTTTGTTTTCATTTTTTACTAAATGTAAAGTTTCTACTTTTCGAAATATATCATTAAAAAATTGGAAATTTTTACTTCAATTATAATTTTAATAAAACCCCTTGTTTCAGTCATATTTCAGAAAATATGAAAGTATCAGTCTCAAAATTTTCTAGTTATTAATAAGAAAATAGTTTTTGGCATATTTCCTAGAGTACTAGAAGTTTCCAAAAAATTCTTGCAGATTTAGAATCTAAAATTGTAAAAAAATCATAGCAAAACAAATCAAATTTTGTAGGCAATTAAAAGTCTCCACTTGAACTGAGTTTTATTCTTTTAAATACATTGGTAATATACATCTACTATGAACAAATATATTAAATAAAATACATTTCTCCTAATTGGGCTAACACAAATTGTACAAAACCTATAATCCGCAAAATCACACGATTATGGCAAATAAACTCACGTTTCATTGATGATTTTGATTAAAAACTCGAGAAAAAAATAGAAAAAAACCAAAAGAATGGCCGTAAATCAGGAAATCATTGCGCTTATTACTAGATAGAGGATCATGAGTATTAGGGGTGCAATATAGAAATACATTTTGTCGTACGAACTGTTGCACATCTTATTGTACTGTTCTCTCAATTTGGCTAATTCCTGTTGCAGTTTGAGTTTGTCGTCGTTGCTTTGGACGTAGCGCTCTTTCAACAGAACCATTTCTTCTTCGAGACTAACTAATTGTTCGTAACTATTTGATATGGTCGAGGTATTTACAATTTGGTCCTTGTTGCTCGCCTCTTCCAACTCCTTCACCAAACAGTTCACTCTGTCCCTCAACTGTTGACTTTCGTTGCAACTTTCTTTCAATTTCTGTTGCAACACCACCAACTCCTCTTTCATCGATTCGTTCTCTTCCGATTGGACGCTATTCAACTGTTTCTCGTCGGTTAATTGCTTCTCTAATTCGCTCAATTTCGATTTGTTCGACTCGAGGATTGTTTCGAGGATTTCTATTCGTTTCTTTAGCTCGTTTTGAGCCGTTTGGTATTTGTACTTTAAGGTTTTCGAGTCGACGTTGTCGCTGTCGAAGTCGTCTTTTGAGTTCTCGGAGGGGCTTTCAGGACCGTTGCAATTCACCTGAAATTTACAAAATGAAAGACAGTTTGGGGAAAATGGGGGAAAATTACGTCTTCTGGAATATTGAATGTGACGCGTTTTTCCGGCTCTTTTTCCTCGAATGTTAGGATGGTCGAAGTTTCACTCTCGGAATCGCTTTCCACATCCGGTTTTTCCTCGCAAGAGCTTTTCTCATCCTTTGAAAAATACAAATTGTTACAGAAATACCAGTTTTTGCCCAACTACACCACTAATTTGATATTTAAAATGCAAAAAATATATTTTTGTACAAAAAATTTCAACCTTATTCTAATCTACGCCACTGGTTTACTATGAAATCAAATAAATTCATTTCCCAAGTTTTCTCTCAAAAACAAAGTCACCAGGATCAAGTATTTTTCATTTCCTTTTCTTTAAAAATAATTTTGTTTCCCCTTACTTTTTCATTATTTTGTTTTATAAACAATCAATCAAAAAGAAAATGTTAAATTTTGCTCAAACTATGTCATTGGTTTATTACAGATAATTTTTTTGAAAGATATATTTTGTAATCAAAGCATGAAAATATTAATTCCACAAATAAAAATATTACAAAAATCATTTTTAATAAAATTTTAATTGTTACGCCACTGACTTAAAACAAATTTATGTCTCCTCTCCTGTTGGTAGTAAAAACTTACTTTTTTTCGCTTGAAAAATAACAAAATCATAATTTTAACAAAAGGAACAAACTACTTAATAAAAATGAAATACACAAAACCATTTTTTAAGTATTAAATTATTAATTATTAATTAAATTATTTTTTCTTTTGTAAGATGTTCAATAAGAAAATTTTAAACTTCATTTATTGTATTACAAACTGTTTACTTACAAATAATTTTTTTGAAATATATTTAGTACTTAAGTTTGAGAAGCACTCACTATAACTCAAATCCTTCCAAATGTTGTTGTTACGCCACTGGCTTAAATACAATAAATTTGATGGTAAAAGCTTACTTTTTGTCTCTTAAAATAAACAGCAACATAATTGTGATAAAAAAAATAAACGGAATAAAAATTAAATAAAAAACTCTTAAATAATTTTTTTGTAGACTTAAAAAAAATTCAAACTACGTCAATGGCAGATATTTTTTTTGGAAATATATTTTATAAATAATGCATAAAAATCGTCTAAATTCATGTTAAAATACCAATTAAGTAATTACATTAATTAAAACCTTAAATTTTTTCATGTTACGCCATTGGTTTGAACTACAATAAATTTATATTTTCCGTTGATGGAAACTTACCTTTTTTTTTCTTAAAATAAA
>NW_025400984.1:3303328-3332666 GCF_015345945.1 Tribolium madens | reverse complement strand
ATAGTTCAAAAAAAATTCATTTTTTCCATTAAATTTTTTCACTGGTGGTTAATCACTGCTAATTTTTTTGAAAAATATATTTTGTAATTAAAGCATAAAAATCATCTAAATTTTCGATTAACCAAATCTTTCAAATTTTTTATGTTAGGCCACTGTCCAAAAAACAATAAAATATATCGTCCGTTGGTGGTAGTCTTAAAATAGACAACAAAATCATCATAATTTTAATTCAAAAAAAAAACAAATATAAAATTAAAAAAAAATCACTTACATTATTATTTTTTGTACAATTCAATTCTTTTACATTTATACATTTTTTCCATTGAATTTTCCTAAAACTACGCCACTGGTTATCCAAATTTTTACGTTACGCCACTGGCTTGAAAAACACATTTACATCTTACGTGGGTGGTAATAACTTGCTAATTTTGTTTAAGAAAACTAAATTGTAATAAGAATTAAATCAAAATCACTTAAATTATTTTGTAGAATTTTTTTTGTAGAATTCAAAAAAATCAAATGTTAAACTTATTTTTTTTTTCATTACTTATTTTTTTTTTAATAAAATTTTCCTCAAACTAGACCAATAGTTAATCACAAATATTTTTTTGAAACTTGTAATTACTAATTTGTTAGATAAAAAAAACAAATTTTTCATGTTACGCCACTGGCTTGAGAAACAATAAACTTATATCTCCCGTTAGTGGTAAAAACTTACCTTTTTTACATCCAAATTCTTATACCGATAAAACAAAAAAAAATTCAAAAATTTTTAAACATAAATATAAACATAAATTTGTTTCCCCCGTTGGCCCCAAAAACACTTTTATACTCACGGTCAAATTAATATGATTATTTTGCGGCTCAATCTCCACACCGTTCGTTTTATTCAAATCTGTTTCGTTCTCTGCCAAAATTTCTTCTTTCGCTTTCAGATCATCATTACAAATGAATTTCTACAACCTCAAAAATTAAAATTATAAACCTTAATTTCGCTATTATTCACCTCATCGATAATTCTTTTATATTGCACATTCTCCCTCAGTTTCACTTGGAGTTTATCAACCTTCTCGATTTCGGCTTCGAGTCTCGTCTGTAAATCCCACTGCGTCTGCTCCAACCGATTCTTCTCCTCGTTCGCTTTCTTCTGTTCTTCCCCGAATTTCTTCGCAAGTTCTTCCAATTCCTGCTGTGTCTGACTCAACTGTTCCTTGACTAAAATCACTTCCTGTTCGGCCGAAATCCTGCAGCGTTCCTGCTCGGTGGCCATCGCCAACGCTTGGAGTCTTTCAGCGTGTAATTTTTCAAGTGTTTCTTTGGCGGCCGTTTCATAGGCGGCTTTCTCTTCCTGAAGTTTGACGATTTCTTCGCGGTGTTTGTCTTCGGCCCAGTTTTTCCCCGCTTGTTGGAGTTGCGTTTCAAGAGCGGAAATACGCGATAAGAGGCGTTCTTCGCCGACGTAGGCTTGCCAACCTTCCTCGGTCGATTTTCGGACATCGTTGACGGCGTTTTGGACCGTTGCGAGTTTCATTTCGAGGCATTGCTCGCGCTGGGTGGCCTCTTGGATGATCTGGTGCAGTTTGTATAACTCGTCTAAAGGCACAACTGGAACATTTATCAAAAAAAAAAAAATTGTGGTCATTGTCATGTTACGCCACTGAGATGCAGTCGTGTCAAAAAAAACCCGATAATTCCAAAGAACGTTACTTAAAAAAATAAATTAAAATTTTTGATACGCCACTGACATATAAAACAAAAATTTTACTTAAAAAAGTACCCATTTCTTAGTGTTTATTACGTCGTGAGTTTGTCGTTAAAATATATATTTTTTGACGAAGTGTAAAAAATACTCAAGCTACGCCACTGGCTTGCTAACTAAAATGTTATGAATGACACTAAATTAGCAGTCTAGTCGCAAAACTCGAACAAAATGCATGAAAATTATTCAAAAAATTTAAAAGTTCGAAAATTTCAAAAACTTATTGTGTCACTGAATTATAAAACACTAATTTTATAATAAAAATACAAAAACAGTGCGTTTGTTTTTCGATATTCATTCTATGAAAACTATAAAAAATACTCAAGTTACGCCACTGGCTTGACAATAAAAATGTATTTTTTGTTTGCTTGCGTGTTACACCATTGGGATGGTTTCGAATAATAAGCAAAATGTTGAAAAAAGTCTCCATAGTTGTAAAAAAATTGATCAAATATTGTACCTTGGCATAGTTTCTACTAACATGTTACGCCACTGCAGAAAAAAGCCACGCCACTGGCATAAAAACATTAATTTGTGGCATAAATTTTCGTCGCGTAAATTCACATTACGAAATAAATTCTGTATTGTCTTATACAGTGGCGTATCTTGAGGGGTTATTTTCGAAAAAAAATATACATTTTATTAATTGATGCAGTTTGTATAACTCATCTAAAGGCACGACTAGAACATTGACAAAAAATTTTTTTTGGTAATTGTTATGTTACGCCACTGAGATGTAGTCGAGTCAAAATAACGTTACTTAAAAAATAAATTAAAATTTTTTGTTACGCCACTGATATATAAAACAAAAATTTTACTTAAAAAAATGTCCATTTCTCAGTGTTACATTAGGTTGGTCGTTAAAATAAATATATTGTTTTCTACGAAGAGTAAAAATACTCAGACTACGCCACTGGCTTGCTAACTAAAATGTATTTTTATGCTTTTTTGCATCCTACACTACTGGAATAACGCTAAATTAGCAGTCTGGTCGCAAAAGTCAACCAAAATTGCCTAAAAATTATTAAAAAAAAACTCTTAAAAATTCGAAAATTAAAAAAAATATATAATTGTGTCACGGGACTATAAAACGCTACTTTTATAGTAAAAATACAAAAACAGTGCGGTTTTTATCGATATTCACTCGATGAACTATGAAAAATACTCAAGCTACGTCACTGACTTGAAACAAAAATGTTTTTTTTTGTTTGTTTGCGTGTTACGCCACTGACATGGTTTCGAAAAGTATGCAGAATGTTGAAAAAGGTCTCCATAGCTGTAAAAAATTGATCAAATATTTATCTTGGCATAGTTTCTACATGTTACGCCACTGGTTTACTTAAAAACACTAATTTGTGGCATAAATTTTCGTCGCCTAAATTCACATTACGAAATAAATTCTGTATTGTCTTATACAGTGGCGTCTCTTGAAAGGTTATGATAATAGTTTTAGAGAAAAATAATAAATTTTGTTAATTGACATGTTACTCCACTGGTATACTAGTAAGTTATAGTAGTCGAGATTAAAAAATGCAACAAAATTTGCATAAAATTATAAAAAAAAACATAAATTCCAAAAAAAGTAAAAAAAAATGCCAAACACATACAGGGTGTTTTCTTATTATTTAAAAAAAAATGCAACCACATATTTTACATAAAAATAACATAACTTTTCAATGTAGAATATGTGGTTGCACTTTTTCGCAATTTTAAGAAAACACCCTGTATAAAAAAGTTTATGTTAACAGTTAACATGTTACACCACAGATTTATAATAATTAATAATTGTCGTTAAATAATTTTATATATTTTTATAAAATGTGAAGAACACTCATGCTACGCCACTGACTTGCTAACAAATGTATTATATGCTTGTTGGCATACTACGCCACTGATTTGCCTTTAAATTATTAACTGCCTACTCTCAAAAATTTTAGCAAATTTGCATGCCTTTTTCTGTACGCTACTGGCTCATCAAGCATTAATTTTACAATAAACGTACGAAAAAAAGTCCAACATTTATTTGAAATGTTACGAGTACGCCACTGGTTTATGGTTAAAATAGTGTTTTTGCATAAAATGTGAAAAATACTCGAGCTACGCCACTGGCTTGCTAACAAAATGTATTTTTCGTTTGTTTGCGTGTTACGCCACTGAATTAAAAAACACGAATTTGTAATTCTTTTTCTTTTAGTACAATCCCTTAAGATACGCCACTGCATAAGACAATCCAAAAGTTATTTCATAATGTGAATTTAGGAACTGAAAATATTTATTACACCACTGATATAGATAAGAGAAAAAATATTGCGTCAAAATTATATAAAATCTTATTCTTTACCCCGAATTGAAAAGATACGCCACTGGAATTAAACCAATCTGTCAAATTTGAACTTTAATGTCAAAAGTAGCGATTCATGTTGGTCAGTTTTTGATATAATAAAGTCTATTTCACACTTAAAAATTGAAACAAACTTTGTTTTGTTTGAAAAAAAAAAAAACACTGATGACGCAAAGTGGCATAAACATAAAACGTTGCACGTGTTGTTCTATGAAAATCATCCTTGACTTTTATTTTATGAAGGAAAAATAATTAAGTTTTAATAAAAATTATAAACAAAAGAAAGACAAACTAGCAATTTTTGGATTAGAGAATAAAAAAACATTTTCTGGAGCGCCATATTCATTTTTTTCAAGTATCGTTAAAAATAAAACAAAATCGAGTGCTCCATGACCTTTAGAATCCGCCTAATAGTAATAATAAAAAAACAGTCGAGTGTTTTGCTGGCTCAACTCCAAAACGACAAAAATCATTTTAAATCCGAGACAATAAATTAATCGGAGCCCCTTTTTCCGGTTTTGTTTTTAATGCAAAGTGGGCTTATGTCATTCTTACGTCACCAGTGTCAAATTAGTCGAAATGTCAAGTACCATCAGTGTTATTTTCGACGATGCTGGGGCTCGCTTTGGCCTCCTTTCCATCGGGCATGTAGAGCTTAAGCGTAGCAATGATGCACCCATGGGTCACCTTCTTGTTGTTCTCGATAACATCAACCCCAAACTGGACAATATCCCCCGAACTGACCTCGTGGTGCTCCGTCTCGGCCACCAGACGATTATTGTTGACAAAAGTCCCGTTGCTGCTCTTCGTGTCCTAAACCGGGGGCTTTAGTGGCAACTTGAGCGTATGGGGGCCCTACCTGTAGGTAAAACTTCCCGTTCTCGTACCAGAGCACCGCATGATGCCTCGACAACACCTTGCAGTCGAAGATGGCGTTGGTGGGGGTGGCTTTGGCCTTCGCCACCGAGCGCCCCACTTTGACCGGCTGGTCGAGCGCAAGGGTGCGTTCCTGGAAGGGGTGCGAGTTGGGGCGGCAGATGAGCACGGCTTTGGCGGGCATCTTGGCGTCGTTGCTCATTACCATGTCGTTGGGGGTTGGGTATGCGGCCACATTCTTCACCCAAATCCCGCTTACAACGACCATCGCCTGGGGTCAATTAGGGGCAACGAGATTAATTGACAGCCCAACAAAACAACACACTAGCACTTCGCAATGCAGTACAACACACCAAACTCACCTAAAAAGCAACGTTTTTGGGTTTTCTAGCAATTTTCATTTAGTGGGTGAAGATATGTCAAAATTTGTGGGCGTGAAACTGGCTGAAGAACTATCACAAATCGTACCAATTTTACCACATTTTTTTCCACTAGAATCGATTCGGGTTTAACGCACCAACAGCGCACACGAAGTTTACATTTTTTACATGACGCTGTTTCCCGAATTTATCGACAGTTTTTATCGCAAAGTGACATTTTCGAGCACAAAGACAAGGCTGTTTCAGGGATTTTCGCCTTTCACTAGATTGGCCACCTTGGCGTCTTATCTGCCAACTTCACGTCAAACAAAAAGTGAGGTTAGTTATACAACAAAAACATCGGAAAAATGGCAAAAAACACACCGGGGGACCGGGATAGTAGCCCCGATATGGAAATCGAGCGAGACCACAAACCCATAGTCATCAGGAACTCCACAGATTTGCAAAGACTCAAACTGGAAAAATTGATGAAAAATCCTGTAGTTAACTCGTTATTTGTTTACGTTGTAATAACTTGGATATTTTGCAGGAAAAAGAGGTGATAATCCCCGAGAGGCCCAAAGAACGAGGGGTTCCCGTAGTACCTGATTTCGTCCGGAATGTCATGGGGAGTAGCGCTGGGGCTGGTTCAGGGGAATTCCACGTCTATAGGCATTTAAGGAGAAAAGAGTACGCGAGACAGAGATACATGAAGGAAAAGGGCGAAAGGGTAATTTTTTTACCGTTTCTTCTTCAATATTAAAGAAAAGTCTTTAGGAAAAGTTAGACAACGAATATCATGCTAAACTAGAAGAAAACAAGAAGAAAGCGGAAGAAAGAACTGCAAAAAAGAGACAGAAAAGACTAAAGAGGAAACAGAAAATGAAGAAGAAGCCAAAGTTAGGCAGTAAATCGTCACAAAGTGAAGCAACTGAAAGCAGTAGCAGTGAAGAGGTGGAAAGTGAAGAATGCGAGAAAAAAAATGAAGAACAGATAAGTGACGACAGTAAACCTAAAAATGAACAAGAAACAGAAGACAATAAATCGAAAGAGGATGAACCAAAAGAAACTGAAGACAAAAACGAAGAAACGAAATAAAAACTTTAGAATTTTTTATGAAAATTGATTTATTTTTTTAAATATATCCCGGCGCATCCACCAAAAGCGTTAATTAATTTACTTATTTTTGTGATTAAATTAAAACTAAGAAAAATAAAATGAATTAAATTTTGAGAGTGTTGTGTGAAACACCGGAACGATTTGGGGCCCAGACAAGGCAAAAAAACACATTTTTTGTTATCACATTTTATTTCTTCCACAAATCAGTGTAACAATAGTGAATATTTTGCGATAGTTTTTATCACATTTAAAATTAATTTGTTGAAAAAAAATTTGATAATGGAAGACAAAAAATCAAGTGTCCTATGCTTGTCACTTTTTGTCACTACCTCACTTTCCAACGCTGGAAAAACAAAAATTGTGCATTTTTTGTAAGAATTTTTCATTGAAATTAGAAACAAAAACCCAAAAACTGTATTTTGTGTGGAAATTTGTATTTTGTGTTGCTCGCCTCGCCTTTCCCCCTAGATATTCTTCAAATCCCCCAACCGAGCCGTTGGCAGCACTGTTCTTACTCACACAATTTGTCTCCGTCTCGCGAGTGTTCGCAACCGTTACAAGTGTCCGTGTCTCGGATTGTGGTCTTTTCACTAAATAGCAGTGAAATTGTGTATTGGATATTCATTTTATCAGAATCTGTAAGTACAAATCACTCTTATCACTTTCACAGCCTGCTATCCGGTGGAAATTCCACCCGGATTGACATTGGCTAAAGCAAAATGGCCGATATTGATTTTGTCTAAAAGGCCACAAAACAGGAAAATCCGATTTTCCGGGTCGAGTTTACATCTGGGCGAGCATTTAACGCGTTTTCCTGCTTGATTACTTTGGCGGATGGGTGAGTGTCAAGTCGCGGGGTTTGAGTGGGGCTCAAGGGGGCTGTCACCCTTCATAGTCATTTGATTAAAATGGTACAAAGTACAGTCTGGAACGTGAGTAATGACGGCACCCCGGACGAGACTAGTAAACAAATGAACATTACGTCATCGAAACACGGCCAACTTTGCAAAACCGTTTCCTGTCATAATTACGGTAATATGATGCTCGTTTTGGGGGCTTCGCCCTAATTCTAATCCGTTTAGAGCGATTCTATCGATTAAACTTTGGGTTTGGCATCGAAATGTTAAATTCTTGCGATTTGTGCGTGGGCAAATGTCAAAATCGTGTTTTGTTTTTTCCAGGTAATGCAATAGAAGATTACTGAAAGTCGAGCCCCGGAACATTAACATGAAAATGGTTCTATCTCAAC
This sequence comes from Tribolium madens, assembly GCF_015345945.1. Taxonomy (NCBI): domain Eukaryota; kingdom Metazoa; phylum Arthropoda; class Insecta; order Coleoptera; family Tenebrionidae; genus Tribolium; species Tribolium madens. The sequence continues at coordinate 3,324,963 of NW_025400984.1, read as the reverse complement.
GCCAGCGAGAGGAGCTGTAAGTAACAAAAAAAAAAATTATTCATATCTTTGTCGTCAACTCATGTATTTTTTATCACACCAGACACATTATTGTGCACTTTGTTGTGTAGATAAAACAAAATAAATTCGGGTTATCGGTTGATTTTTCAATTGAAAACCTGTTTTTGCCGTTATGGACAGAGTTCAAATCAAGGAGGCTTTGATCATAACAGCTGTGAAATAAACTGTCATTATTCATGGCCGACTGAGAGAAAAAGAATTCATCTTGCGATATGCAATACCGTTGGAAATTACGCGTTTTACGGTAAATCTTATTGCACTTGGGACGAAAAAACAAATTACGATACGTCGTGTGTTATATTTTCACTTTTAGAAAGTCCGAAAATTCGTCGAGTCGCACGCTGAATTATCAAACAAAAGAAAAACGGAATTTCAAATTTCTCTCTCAGGATGTGAGTAATTAAAATGTAGGGGAGGTCGGGTACAGTTATGGTTTGTAGGGATTAACTGTAAGAGAGTGTAGTGAACTTGAAAGTAATTTTCAGGTTATCTCGGTCAATCGACTTTCAGAACGCTCCAAGGAACGCAAAAAATAATGCGAGGAGTGGTTCACAAATCGGAAAATTCATTTATTAGAATATTTTAAGGGAGTTGTCCTTGCGATTCGTAGGCGGCGTTGCTTAAAAATCAATACACAGAGACGTCATTGCGTAGTTACGAACGCGACCGTCTTTTATGTTTTTTTCATTGCCAAGGTGACGTTTGTTTTGTTTACGAGGGTGTTAAAATAGATGCAACGCCGTCTTGGATATTTTTGATAATTGCAGCGTAATGAACTTGAAGATTACATGTTTGTCTGGCGGATGTCTTAAAATATCTCTAGATTATTGAGAGAGCAACAAAAAATTGATAAATGACGGGAACTGTATTTTTTGTTAATTAACTTTACGAGTTGTTTATTGTTCTAATTGACTAAAATTGGTTAAGGATTGAAAGTTAAAAGTGAAAGGTTGTATTTAAATATTAGAAGTGACAGATGATGATTTAATTAGTGCTAATTTTGGAGGGGGATTGTGGGTCACCGATAAAATTAATTGCAAAAAATTGTCATTGATAAAACAGATACACATTTTGTTATAAAATTCCAATAAATAGTCATGGAGGTCAGTCTGCGTGACCGCAGAGAGGATTTCACTTTTTAAACAGGTGCTGACTAATAAAAAAACTATTTGTTTAAAAACAGTAAAAAATTATTGCCAGTTGATATATTTTGTAATAATGGAGTTGAGAAATTTTTTTATTGCACAGATTAAATTTTTGCTTCGTTTTTGTCTATAACAAGTAAACTTTCGAGCAAATCGAGGATACTTCCTGTTACTTCCGGTAATTACAAATGTGGGAAGAAAATTGAAATTACAAGAACATTACACGGTTTTAGTCATCGTCTTTTTCCCAGTTCATAAAAGTCGTTTTTTTTAATCTAAATTTTAATTCAAAATTTGGCCCTAATAATTAGAATTTTCGACATCAATTTTCTAGATTTCTAGATCATTTTACGTACGACAATAACAATTTTGATTAAATTGAAGTTTTCATATTCTCACAAATTGTCAACTCGAATTTCGAATTTAACAAAATAAGTCTTGCGGATTTGTATTTTTCAAGCTATTTTACATGAGAAAATACAATTTTGATTAAATTAGTTTTTTACAAAAATCTTAAATGTTAGATTTCGTTTTTAATAATTTGAACTTTTGACAAAATTTTTGAAACTGAATTGTAGCGGAATAATTTTTGCAGATTTGGATTTTTTAAGTTCTTTTATCAACCAATTTTAGATTAATTTTGGTTTTTCGGTTTTTCACAAAATGCCAAAATTTTGAGTTTTTTTATGTTTCGTCATTAAAAATTTAAATTTTTAACAGTATGTTTGAAATTACATTTCGTAGACTAATAAAAAATTCTTATTATTACCACCTGTATGTAAAAATGACCTCTTTTACAAGTTTAAAAAAAAATAAAAAATTGTTTTAATTTTGTTTATTCACAATCAAACTAAAAATCAAATTACCATAAATATGGTATTTCAACTTCATTTAACAATGGATGTGAAATATACAATTCAGATAGGGAAGTAGTCACTTTTTTGTCGTTTCAGGTTGGGAAATGGCCCCTTCCCAAACCGAAAATGATAAGAAAGTGACCACTTTCCAACCTAAACTGTCATATGTCATATTTTTCAAAATTCGATATTTTTTATTGGCTTTCTGTTCTTTAAATATGATTGTGAATAAAATACTATACAATTGTTGGTCGTTATTTCGTGCCTTTGTCGTCAAATTTCGCTTTGGTAATGAAGCACTTTTCTCCTCAATATGTAATCTACTATTAATTTAAAAAATGATAAAATGCACTTTTTTATTTTTATTGCAAATTTTTACCAATTACAAAAAAATGCTACATAATTAAATGAAAAATAGAAAGTCTATACCGGTCATTGGGCGCAAATTAGATCACAAATTATTTAGAAAACTTGTGTTAGTGACTTAAACAATGATTCTTCTTTTTGAGAAACTATTAGTCGTCTGTATTTTGTTTAAGTTAAATAATGAAAATTGAATGATATAATAATACTTCAATAATTTTATTATTCAATGAAAATTCGTGTTCTTAAGGCCATTCTATGCAAAACCAGGTAAATTTTAAGTGAATTGTTCTTTTTTTTTGTTTTTACAAAATCCAGTTTTTAAAGTTGCATATGAAAAAAATGATTTTTTGTCAATATTTTCAAAATTATCAGTGATAAGATAATCTTTCTTGTATTGTATTTTACTGTTATTTGAACTTGCTAGTTTTTAATTATTTCAATACAGATAAATATATTTTTTTTATATTATTGCAAAATTGAGACTTGGTATTCGCTTAGTTTGCTTTTGTTTATTTAATGACTCTTTATTGATTTTATGCAAAAGCCTTGAGTTCGTTTGTTATTTTTACGTCGTTTGACCGTGAGCTATTGATTCAAGTAAATTTTCTTTGGTTAAAATTCGTCTCGTCCTCAAATCCTCACAAAGCCTCTTTACATAACACATTTATTCAAAAAATTAATTTAACATCTGTGTTTATTTTATTACATCAGTTTGCATTTTTTACAGTAACAAAGCCATCGCTGATTACCTCGGTAGCAATGGTTACATGAACGCATTGGAAGCGTTCAAAAAAGAGACAGACATGCCCGGCGAACTCGAGCGCAAATTCGGCGGTCTCCTCGAAAAAAAATGGACTTCAGTGATACGTCTCCAGAAGAAAGTCATGGAACTTGAATCGAAACTTCACGAAGCTGAAAAAGAATACATCGAGGGGGCGCCAACTCGCGGAAAACGTAGTCCAGCCGAGTGGATCCCCCGACCACCTGAGAAATACGCCCTGACGGGTCATAGAGCCCCCGTCACTCGTGTCATATTCCATCCGATGTTTAGTCTTTTTGTATCGACGAGTGAAGATGCAACGATTAAAGTGTGGGATTTCGAAACGGGGGAATACGAGAGGACCCTCAAAGGTCACTCGGATGCCGTTCAAGATGTCGCTTTCGACGCAACGGGAAAATTATTGGTGTCTTGTAGCGCTGATATGTCGATAAAATTGTGGGATTTCCAACAGAGTTACGAATGTATCCGAACAATGCTCGGCCATGATCATAATATATCGTCGGTGGCGTTTATGCCGGCGGGGGATTTCGTCGTGTCGTCAAGCAGGGATAAAACGATTAAAATGTGGGAGGTTTCGACGGGTTATTGTGTGAAAACGTTCACGGGACACAAGGATTGGGTCAGAGTGGTGAGACCATCGCCGGATGGAAGCCTCCTGGCGAGTTGTTCTAATGATCAGACTGTCAGAATATGGCAGGTTTATACGAAGGAATGCCGAGCCGAGTTGCGAGCACACGAGCATGTGGTCGAATTTGTGGCATGGGCCCCGGATTCGGCGGCGAATGCCATCAACGAAGCGGCGGGAGTGGATAACAAAAAGGGGGCGCATATGGGGCCGTTCCTCGCCTCGTGCTCGAGGGATAAGACAATCAGGTGGGGAATTTTTTGGTGTAGAAAGTGTAGCATTTAGGGATTTTTTTTATTGCAGGATATGGGATGTGGGCGCGGGAGTGGCTCTCTTCGTGTTGATCGGTCACGACAATTGGGTTCGAGGGGCTGTTTTCCATCCCGGTGGTAAATTTTTAGTGTCGGTTAGTGACGACAAAACATTGAGAGTTTGGGATTTGAGAAATAAGCGCTGTTTAAAGACGTTAGATGCTCACAAACACTTTTGTACGTCTGTAGGTGAGTTTGTTTGGGATTTATTGTTGTTGGTTTTGTATTGATTTGTTGTTTCAGATTTCCACAAATCACATCCTTTCGTGATTTCGGGAAGTGTAGATCTAACGGTGAAAGTGTGGGAATGCCGTTAACTTTTTTTTCACGGTTGGAGTGTAATTTAATTATTTAAGCCAAAACATTTATTCCTTTTTGAAAGGTTTTTATTTAGTGCAAATTCAGTTTTTTGTGATTTTTTTTGTTTCATTAAAATTGGATTTAAGGTCTGGAATTTTTTTCTTTTCATGTGTGAATGATTTGTAGTTTCCGTTTAGAACAAAGTTTATTTTTGTTATCTTACGATCGGTCTTTTTTGTGATATATTTTTATTAGAAACTGAAAGTTAGTTACTCTTAAATGCTTCAGATATTTAATAAACAGGCAGTGGATATTGATGGAATTATTATTGACAGTTCTCGATACTCTTGTTTATTATTTTCTTTTGTTTTTTATCGAGATGTGTCAGAAATAAGTTCATAAAAAAATGTAGAGCTTTTTCAGTTCAAGTTTTAGACACTATTTATAGGGGAAGAAATTAATATCATGTTGGTATTAATTTTTTGACATTTTAATGACAGTTGCAACTAGTTAGCTATAATAATCTCTCAATGTAGAACTTGAAAATGTATATTGCACAAGTCCCGCTTAAATCATGGAGAATTATGTATTTTTTTAAATACTCATTTCATATCTTATTAATTTCCAGTAATTGTTTTAACAAAAACATCCTAAAATCGCTTGCTTACCATGTATAGTGGCACAATGTTCGTATATAGCCTTACATTGTTTTTTCGAGTAGGATATGTGAATATTTTCTTCTGTATATAAAAATAAAATTGTCTCCTTACATCTTTTTTTATTGCCAACTCGACCTACAAACCCAAAAATCAATAAGTTTGAATTTGGCGCGAGACTAAAATTGTCAAATGCATTTGACATTTGCGCATGCGTAATTGAGAATCTGGTTTTTAACAGAAAGTATTGTTTATTTTGCAAAATAACAATTTTTGAAGATTTGTGACGAATTTTAAGACCGCGACAACATTTTTCTCTGTTTGGGATTAATTTGTTACATGGGAGCTTCATAATGCACCTTGACGAAGACCTAAAGGAAGATCGGATGGATTTTATCGAAGAACAAGTAAAATTCGTAAAAACCGAAAAAGAAGGTCCTGACAGGTGGTAAAAATAAGCTTGATGTCGTAATTTATCAAAAATCAAATTTCTTACAGCAAACATTCATTGAAAATAAGCACAATGAAGATGAAAATACGTGAAAAACTGATCACGCCCTCGAGACCTGTAAATTCCATAAAAAATGTAAATATATTAAAAAAAAGACCGCAACCCGGAAGTGTTACGATTAATAATGAAAATAAAACTGAAAATTTAAACCAACCTAAGGTACAAATATCAAGCCCCGTAGTGACGAATAAGCAAAATGGTGTTGGTTCATATTATTGTGTTAGTTCATATTCTGAAATTGAAAGAATTAAGGCCGAGTAAATAGTTTTGTTGTGTTTTTTTTATAATTATGAGAATATGTTTTTAGAGAGCGAAAGATTAAAGTTCAGGTTAGGTCTCCACCAAAGTCAAGGCAAGTAAAAACAGTTCAAAATCTCAATAATGATTTTTATTTCAGTTCAAATCCTGGCAGCAAAATCAACAATTTTAGGTATTTTACCCCCAAAAAAGTCTTGTTTTAATAGTTTTTTTCAGGCCACGGAAAGCTGCAATACAGTTTAATGAACAGCACTTGAAAAATCCATTTGCAGCGAAACAAATGTGGAAAGTTGCCACTTCAGTAATAGAACAACAGAGACGAATTATAAAAAATTTGGAAACCAAAAACGAGAAACTTTGTAAAAGAATTAAACTACTAGAAGCCGCGTTCAACGACATACAGAATTCATCAAACAAATCCGGAAATTGTTACATTATACTCAAAGTATTATTTTTCCATTTCTTTGATTTTTGTTAATTGCGTTTTATTCCAGAAACCGGGCAATTATGTCATCCAATGGAGCTAATCACGTCACCGAAGTATGTTCGATAAGTTTTTGTCTTAAATAAAGCGTCTACAACTTTTTTTCGTGTTTTATTTCATTCTGTATAATATTTAAAAACCTTGATTATGGTCCACTGTAATTTTGACAGTTAGCGCTAAAACTTTGACAGTTGTTGGTCTTCCTAACCTCACATTAAAAATTCTATTTGTTTTCGGCGCAAATTGAAATAAAAATTTACTAATTACGTCACTTAAGTCTATTGTATAAATGTTTGTGTTAAGTAAAAAAAAGTTTTAGTCGAGTTTGCAAGACTAGTTATGGTCCACTGTAATTTTGACAGTTAAAAGCTGAAACCTGAAACAGTCATCATAACCTTACACTTACGGTTTTGTACGTTTTTTGTACAAATTTGCATTAAAAATTATGTGAAAGTGATCGCTTTGTTTTTATTTGTGATTTTAGCAGTTTTATTAAATACAGTCCCTATGGCCACCTCGTCCCAAATCGAGACCTACGTAATTGACGACGACGAGGAGCCCCACACCTCCGACCTCGACGAAGAAGAGAACCGTTTCCACAGCATAAACTCCGCTCTAGACAAGCAAATCGCGCAAGACATGGAAGCCATCCGCAACTACATCTCCGAAGCCCCCCCGTTTGACCCCATGAAGAAGCGGATCGAGTTTTTCAACAGTATGGATACATCGCACATCGACCGGTACGTGGACAGGACCGTGGACCCCATTTTGTGCCAACACACGGGTCTGGGGACCATCAAGTGGCACACCTGCACCCAATGCGACTTCAAAGCTGAAAACAAGGCCCAGTTGCGGCAACACGTCATCATCAAACACACCGAGTTGGGGAAATTGAATTGGTGTGTGTGTCAACACTGCGAATTCGTGTGCCCCACCGAGGCCGACATGGCGAAGCACAGAAAGGGGGCGCATGAGAACAGGTGCAAAGACTGTGAAATGGTGTGCGCGACGGAGCCCCTCATGTTGAGACACAGGGCGCAGGAGCACGGGCTGGAAGTGTTTGATTGTAAACGGTGCGATTTTGTGACCGAAGTGAAGGAAGATTTGACAACACATATTTTGACACATGCCAAGTTGAATTTCAGTTGGTATAAATGTGAAAAGTGTGTGTATAGAACGGTCAAAAAGGCCACTTTAGACAATCATATAAAGCGAAAACATTCATTTTTTTAGTTTAAGAATTTACAATCAGAATTTTTGATTTACTTCTATTTTTTACCTCAAATAAAATACTAAGATCGCATTTGTGTTGAATTTCATTTCAAGTCGTGTGATTGGTCAAAGCCGATCACATGGTCTTATTACAGTTTTCTTTAATTTAATATTTTGTCACTAAGTTGGTAGAAGTGGAAAAAAAACAAGTGGGTGCACATAAAATACTTTATTTGAATTATACAGATCTATCTACACGTTATAAGAATAATTATATTACAACACTCTCAACTATACATTATTTCCAAGCGAAAATGTGCCTTATAACACTATTGCAAAAGCATTGCTATAAGAAAAAGCATGCATTATTTCGTGGACTTAACAATGGAATGATGCAACAATTTCAAAAAATATCTCATAAATAATACTTTTACAATAAATTGAATAAAAACATTGAAAACAATTGATAATTTTTAGTGACAAGTGACCGAATCACTGTTCTTTCTTATTAGTGGCTTGGCTGTAACTCGGTGGATTTTCCTAAAAAAACAGTGTTTTTTATTTTAAATTATTACGATTGGCATCCCTGACTTACATAATACGCTGGTGGGGGCACGAACGCCATCTGTGGCCGATTCGGATCATAGTAGGCCGATTGTGCGGCCTCGGCTGCCTTCGCATCTTAAATAAAACAAAAATTCGTAAATTTGACATTTATTTGACAATTGACAACAATCAACGCCCTTGATAATTACCTGCAGGTGAGGCAAATCCAGCCGCGCCCCCTTGAGGTGGATAACCCCCTTGGGGTGGATAACCACCTTGCGGGGGCGGATACCCTCCCGGTTGATAGGCGGGGTTTAGACCCGGATACGGGGGTGGCGCTTGTGTCATGTAAACTCCATCCGTCGGCGGATTATCAGGAAATTGTTGACGGGGTGGCACCCAACCGTAGTAACCCTCAGGAGGCGGGGCGTAAGCTGGAGGTGGAGCCGCATACCATTCGGTATTGGGGGGGACGTACGGTGGTGGGGCGTCGTTGTTCATTCCTCGCGTCGCTAGAGGGAGCGACAGTAGCGATCAATAATTACACGTAATTACGCGAAATTATCGGTAATTACAGTAAAACAAGTGACAGTTGTTTGAATCATGGCCGACGAGAACATTCTCGAGTATTTCGAACGCGAAAAATCAGTGAAAATTCCAACACACATCAAAAATCTCCTGTTATTTGCTGGTTTCGACAACAAAATGTCTTTATCGAAATTCGAGAGTGAAGATATCGACGAATTGGTGAAAATCGGCCGGGAAATCATTCCACATGTCATCGATCGCGTCCTCCATGAAAAATATCTCGGAATTTTCGCAACCGATCCTCGATTGTTTTCGATATTTTCCGGTCATCGAAAAATCCTTATCGAAATGTCACAATTCTATCGTAATTTTCCATCAAAAAAGCGTCACACTAGTGACACCTGTGACACACCAACGAAACGTAATAGAACAGACGAACATCGCGATTTCGAGGGAGAAAAACAAAACATTTTTGCACTGCTTTCTAATTGGATAATAAATTTTTGCTCACGCAATTTGACCAATGAGGAATCGGCACACGTGACACGTGAAATGTCTAAAATGCGAGTCGAAATATCAAACGAGGATTCGAATCAATGTTTTGTCACGTGTTGTGTGTGTCTGAAAGACGTGAAGATTTTCAGGAACCAGAACGGATTTTGGATCATGTCGAACATTCATAAACATTTCAAGACGCATCTGAATACGATTTCCAACAAGAAATTCAGCAAAAATATCAGCCTTTCCAGCACGATTGCCAACCACGAGTCGGACTCGGCCGAAATTAGCGAAATCAAAGTGGAAAATGACTCGGAATAATAACTAACTATGGGTAATTCTAGCAATTACCCGAAATTCCTCACCTATTGTACCTATTTTGCTCAAGAAAATGAAACTAAATAAAAAATTAACACTGCAACACTTGCGTTTTCGTCCTGATTCGAAACGAAACTAAATTTAAAGCAAATTTTACCGATAGTTTCACTTGTTACACCACCTAAATCGGCTAATTGAAACAATTAAGCTTAATTATAATTAAATTTGCAATTTTTATTACAAAATAATTTAAATATAACAGAGTTTCGATTCTATTTCCCGTTAGGTATTTTTTTTGGCTGAAATTCATGAAACTTGAAATACCAAGGTCACTTGAAACAAAAAAAATCAGGTTGCTTAGCAACGGACCCGAAACAAAACAAGATCTTAGACGTCTTACAAGTTCACGTGATGTTTTTATCATCGCTCACTTGATTAATCGAAAAATAACGTGCGAAATGTTTTTTCCGGTGATTAGGGCAATAAAATCACGATTTTCGCTTTGCGAAACGTTGCGCAATTTGTGAACTCACCCAAATAGGCAGCTTTGAGCATCGCTTGTCCGAAATCGATGGCCCCCCCGCGCTTGAAAGTGAACTTGAACTTGGCTTCCCCAATCCAGTTGCCGTTTGGTTGAGCCCGGACTTTCCCCTTGATGTAATTCGCCCCAAAGACCGGTTGTTCAATCTCCACCTACAGCCCCCTTATTTACAAATGTTTAACGAATGGGCGATACACAAACCTCACTCAAAGTTACGAATGGGAAACTGAAACTCTGCATTGCGTCGTTGCCATTCTTGTTGTTGAAGATGAGTCGATGAGTGGTTAGGTAGAAACGGCCGGTTTTGGTGCCCTTGAATGTGGGGTCCCCCTGACCCGACCATTCGATGCTGACGTCGTCGGCGAATAGCAAAATCCTGGAAATGAGACACTAAGGGGGCGACGTGGGGCAAAAAGTGGTACTTACCGCTCACCGGCGTGTATTAAAACGCCGCCGTTTATATGAGCCGTGTTTACAGACATTTCGAACTGTTTCACAATGAGATTATTTGTTTTTCTAGAAAAATTGTCGATAACTCCCTGATTTTGACAAGTGACATTTGACGTGACGTTTAAAATGTCATTTGTACAAAAACAAGAGAGGGGGTAAGTAAAAGCACAATTAAGGCGCGATATTCAATTTTATTAATCACAGTACAAAGCCAGAATTTGGCTTATTATTAATCACATTGTAATAATAAAGATCCAACACTGACATCTCGCGATTGGGCACAACCCTACAACAAACCCATCAGAAAAACGCCGAAAATACCACAATTTTACCCACTTTTGGACCTTGGTAGGGCCCCTGATTTGGTTCCACCGCGACACTTTATGCCTATTATGTACCATTAACCCCAAAACGGAGACCCAAAGCGCGTAATCGAGAATATCATGCCGATCGACCAACTTCTCGAGGAAAGTCTGGCCCAAACTGAGATTCTCGCTCGCCAAACAAGCATCAAAAATATCCCCGAAATATTTCAAATAATTCTCGAATAAAAATCCGGTGAAAACTCCAGGTTGTGAGGTAAACTCATTGATCAGTCGGTCAAAATCGTAAGCGATTCGGCCATTTTCACCCAATTTCGGATTCAAGACCCGGCCGAGGGCATGAAAAAGACCCAAATTTTCATCACGTGACATTATTTCCACTGAAGAGGAATTATCACGTTTGCGTTTGGTTCCGGGTTTTTGCGTTTGAGTTGTTGGCAAGTCTGAAGTTCCTGGAATTTTCTTGTGAAAATTAGGAAAAAAAAAATTTTTTTTACCTAAAAGAGCGGCAAAATAATACTGATTTAAGGCACATTTCAAATCGCCCATTGACGTCGAAATGATGGCAGAGACTGTACTTTGGGCCGGAATTTTGAACAAATCGAGATTCTCCTGAACAAGGTTTTGAGCCCTTTTAAGGGCAATTTTCATCAAAGTTGGGGCGCAACCGTTGAAACTAATCGTCGAAATTTGATATTTAACCCTTATTTCTTCACTAAATAATTTATCGCTTAAATTAATTTTATTATCAAACGTGTCCGTGCAAACGAAAATGACTGGATAATTCCCTTTGTAGTAACATTCCCTTGAAATAAAAACAATTATTAATTGTTTAAACCCCAAATTATGCCCTAATTACTCCAAAACTGTTCCAAACTCGTCACAATTCCTCAAAAACGTGTTTGGAAACTCCTCAACTAAAATAACTTTCTTACTTCCAGTAGAAAACAACGAATTCCATTTAGACTCGGTCAAAAACTCCACAAATCGAACCACTTGATTGGGCCCCCGACACACCTCAAAATCCTGATCCAGGGGGTTCACCCACTCTGTAATGTCAATTGACAATTTCTTACATAAAATTTGAATCGTGATCGACTTTCCCGACCCCGGGGGGCCCGTAACCAGCAAAAACTTCGCATTCGGCTGAAATTCAATGTCACACAACGATTTAAAAGCGGTCAATGACTCACAGATCTGTTTTTATTATCGCAGACGTTGCTTTGTAACCAGTGCTCAACTTCGGCGATTTTTTTCGAATGGATGGCCAAATCCGGCACTGTCTTCGGCGCTAAGCGTTGGTGAAAGTTAAAGCTGCGTTTTTTAGGCACCGGAGACGTGACTGATGTGTCTTTTTTCGACGCGTTTGCAAGTTTCGCTGGGGGGGCATTATGGTCCGTTTTTTCCGGGTCGAGAAACAAACCTAACCATTTCTGCAAAACATAAGCTTTTATTACCGAATTTGTTCAGTTTTAAAGACACAGCACACACATTTCCGGTTTTTTTCATGATTTCAGCTGAGTTTGTTTCAAATTTGTTGACATTTACAGTGACAGTCAGGCTGGCCAATCAACAATTTACATTAATTGAATTACTATTTAAAAATAATAAACAGCTATAAAAACATTTTTTTAATATAGATGTTATCGACTAGTTAATTTTTTTAATTTCCGCAATTTAAATAATTTAAATCGCTTAAAATTAATAAATTCAGTAATCGTGTCAGTGTTGCCAATCCATAACTCACACAACTGTCTCAATTTTGGGGTTAAGGTTTATTTCTCGAAAAATTCATTTTTTGGCCCTATTTCTCACAATGTCGGTGGAGGACAAGCTCCAAATGGGCCCCAAGCCGGGAGTGACGTACCCCTTGCAAGTGATTTACTGTGGCAACTGTTCAATGCCGATTGAGGTTAGTTGTCACCCCCCAAATCCCCTCAAGTTTAATTTTTGTCTTAGTATTGCGAATATTACCCCGAATACGACAAATGTAAACAATGGCTCGAGCGCAATCTGCCCGACGAATTCGAAAAAGTGAAAATCGGGGACGAGGCGAGTGAAGGAGGCGGCGGAGAAGAGGAAAAAAAGCGTCAGAAACGTGGGGGCAAAGGCATGATCAAGGCGAAGAAGAAGGAAGACGGGCCGAAGCAAGTGTGCGTATCGAGGGCCCCCAGAGGCAAGAAGAAGTCGGTTACGGTGGTTACAGGGCTCAGTGGATTTGGTAAGGGGGCCTGGAGGGTGGTTTTTTATGTTTTTTTTTTTTTGTAGATATTGATTTGAAGGTGGCGGCGAAGTTCTTTGGGACGAGGTTTGCGTGTGGGTCTTCAGTCACAGGGGAGGACGAAATTGTGATCCAGGGGGACGTCAAGGATGATTTGTTTGATGTGATTCCCGAGAAATGGCCAGAGGTACCACAATTACGGTAAAAAGTCACTAAATAGTGACACTTGTTTTGTTGCAGATTGATGAGGACTTGATTGAGGATTTGGGTGACCAAAAACGATAACTTATCACAAATTCGTGGATTTATACTTATTACCAATACAGTTGTGTCGTTTTTCAGACCATTGTTTCATAATTACAACAAAAAAACCCTAAAATTATTCCTGTTCCTGTGTTGTGTCATTTTCCACACTTTTCTGAATGTGGGGGAAGTGTCGAAGCATGATTTGTAAAATCTGTTCGACTTGTTCTTCACTTAGCCTTTCTTCGCTTTCTTCAATCATCTGAAAAACAAACTTAAAAATTGTCAACATTTGGGGAACACCAACCAATTGGATCTCCAAAGCCGTGGTTGGGGGCGAATTAATTAACATCAATTTCTCATTTTTGTTCAAATTAAACGCTTCCAAGTCTTTCAAACACTCGACAATTGATTCTGGAGTTTGTTGGGCACAAGGAGTATTTTCCAAGTATCGCAAAGTCTACAAAAAGCCAATGAATGAAAGTTGCCTTTTTTCACCCCCAATAATCTAATTACTTCATACGTAATCGTTGCTAACTGTCCTTTATGTTTTTTTCGACTGTCTTTTATCCGTTGTAGATGTTTCATAACCTCAAAATTACTCAAAGTCGCACTGTTTGCATTAACACTAAAAAACATACAGTAATGATAAATTATCCAATTGTAACCACTTTGACTCACATTTCCATTACAATTTCTGTTTAAATCAAGTGAAAAATTGTTTTTTTTATAATTTTCAAAACCCCAATTTAGTGATAAATCAGAAAACCCTAAAATTTTACAAATATGGCTAGACTTCCTAACCTAGCTTTTGCGAGAAATTTTTCGAAATTTTCGTGTAGTTTTGTGAGACCTTTGATGACGACCCAATCGCGTTGTGAAAAAGCCCTAGACGAGCTTTCCAAAAATGCCTATTACGAGAAATATGCTGACAAGATCGCCAAATTACAAAAAACCTCCCCAGAGGAGTTCCTCTCTCGAATAGACGGCCTCAAAAAGACCAAAGCCCCGAAAAAGAACCCCGAAACGATCACCGAAGGCAAGTTTTCGCAATTACTAAACCCGAAGAAGCCCCTCAGCTCCGTGGAAGCCTCTGAAGCTTCCTTGGACAAAGTCATGAAACTTGACTTGATTAAGGATAAAACTCCGGAAGAAATTAAGGAAATCTGGCATCAGTACCACATCCAGAAGAATTACATCTCGGCTGTTGTCCCTGCGGATGACTATGCCGAGTTGGAGGCAAGGGGGCGCCAATATCCCACGTTTCTTTTTCCCTTGCCCCGCAAAGAGGGGTACGAGTTCATTATGGCGCAATTTGAGGGGAACTGTGTGCACTTTACCCCCCTTTTATACTATCAGGTGCACAAAGAGAACGCCCCTGAGTGTCTCACAATGACACATTACACCGAACTAAAAGACGAGAAGAAAATTGTCTTGATGAGGGGGGAGTATGATAAGAATGTCATTGATTTAAAGGAGGCCCAATGTCTCGCAAATCAGTTACAATTGTATTACGTAAGACCCACGGGGGCTCACTTGGAGCTGCTGGAAAGGTTCACCAAACGCCCGGATGAGTTCAAACACATGGATTTGATCAAACAAATCGAGAATTTGTCCTTGTAAATATGTAATTTATTTAATTGTAAAAATAAAATTATAGTAACATAACCTCACTTTTTTGTTCGATTTTTGACCCGATTTATATGCCTAGTTTTCTTGGTCATTTTCCTATGTTCTACGCATTTTTTTTTTCAACAAAAACGCGTATTTCTAGTAAAACATCAAAAACAACGTTCTATTTGACTTTTTACCCTGATTTTTAACCCTAACTTCTAACTCAGATTTTCCAAAGAACATAATTTTTTTAGGAAAATGAGTCGATTTTCAAGTTTTAGTCGTTGAAGTTTGTTGAGTTTGAAAAACATCCCATTCCCTTTTCAAAAACACAAAAAATTGGAGAAAATGACCTGTTTTTAAGCCCATTTTATCTGTTGAAATATCAGTTTTTTATGGAAACTACCCTATTTTTTATGGTCTTTTTAAAAATGTGAGCCAGATTTTTTTACCAAAAATAAGGAAAACTAACCCTATTTTTATAATCCCTTAAAAAATGTGAGCCAGACGTAACAACTGAATCTGTTTTTTTTTTAATGCATAAAACAGAGGAAAATGACCAAGAAAACTAGGCATAATAATCTGAGTTAAAACATTACACATATTAGACTACTAAAATTGAAAATCAATTAGTTTTCCAAGTCTATATCAAACAAAATAAAGAACCATCTGACACACTTCTGTGGAAATTTTAAAAACCGAATTTCATAAAAATTAGTTATTATTTAAAAAAATATTTACTAACTCACAACTATAGAAATGTCAGGAACAAATAACGAAAACAGTTTTTTTTTTATTTTTAAGTGTAAGTGTTTTAAGTGTTTTTTTTTTTAATTCTTAAGTGTAAACATTTAAAAAAATACGTTGATGCATAATGATAATAAAATACTTCCAATTATTAAAAGATTTTTACTTTTTTTGACATATTACTGAGTGTGTATGAATTATAAAAAAGTTTTTTAAGTAAATGTAAATGTTTTTTAAGATGTGTGAAAATGGTACCAACTTACCGGTTCAACTCCCCCAGATTGAAATAAAACAGCCCCATTTTACTTAAAATAATTTATTAAAATTATAGTAATGATCCTCAAGGATGAAAATGAAAATGAAAATCCAACTTTAACTTTCAAATCCTCAACCGGAAGTGATGACAATGTGAAAATATTGAAACTTAATAATCAGACAAATTCTTTACAAATTAATTTCGCCGCAATAAACTACCACCATAATTACAATATTTCATCAGCTACTTGTACTTCTAAAGACACTAATGAAACACAGAATTCTCACTTTTTTGTTAAACATAATAATGATGCATTTTTATTAAAAATTAAAAATTGGATTCTAAATTATAGGACATTGCTTTCTCAGAAGGCCATAAATGAATTATTACATATTTTAAACAATGAAGGCTATAACTTTCCAAAAGACGTTAGGACTTTGTTAAGTACTCCACGTTCATGTAAAACTTTAAATATAACAAACGGTGAATATTGTCATTTAGGCATTGCAAATGGTATAAAAAATATTTTAAAAGATACAACCACTCTAACAGAAAATCAAATAGTAAGTATTAGTGTAAATATAGATGGCTTGCCACTTACCAAAAGCTCTACAAGTCAACTTTGGCCAATTTTAGTACCTGTAGATTCAAATAATGGATGTATGAGTGAACCTTTCATAGCAGGCGTTTATCACGGGGCAAAAAAACCTGAAGATGTTTCTGAATATTTAGACTACTTTGTTCGAGAATTAAAGAGTTTGAATCACACTGGAATAAAAATTAATAATATTTGTATTTTTCCTAAATTAAGTCGTCTTATTTGTGACGCTCCAGCTAAGTCTTTTGTTTTATGTGTAAAGGGTCATACCGGGTACCACGGCTGTACCAAATGTATAGTTGAAGGTGAATTTTTAAACGGACGAATGACGTTTCCGAATATTAATTCACCTTTACGAACGGATGAGTCTTTTAAAAATAAAACGGATGAAGATTATCATCTTTCAGTGAGTCCACTCGAGCAATTAGATTTGGGTCTTGTTAGCCAAGTACCACTAGACTACATGCACTTGGTGTGCCTAGGCGTAATGAAATATTTGGTGCTATTTTGGATTAAGGGTAAAAGAAATGTTAGAATTCCTGATAAAAATATGGGTAAATTAAATGAGCGGATAGCAGTTATTAAAAAATGTATTCCACAGGAGTTTATGAGACTTCCAAGAAAATTAGATGAAACTGACAGATTTAAAGCAACTGAACTAAGACAGTTACTATTATATACCGGTATCTTTATTTTCAAAGACATTTTAACCAAAGACCAATTTATGCACTTCATGACTTTACACACTGCCATTAGAATTTTATGTTCTCCCCAATTATGTCTTCAATACAATGATTGGGCAGCAGATCTACTTTGTWATTTTGTCAGTAATTATGGAGTTTTATATGGTTCTGAATACATATCATACAATGTCCACAATTTGGTGCATCTTCCGAATGACTGTAAAATTTATGGATGCCTTGAGAGGTTCAGTGCGGTTCAGTTTGAGAATTTTTTGTATAAAACAAAAAAGTTAATAAAATTCTCTAGACACCCACTGCAGCAACATGAAACTGAAAATACCACTGGTTTGAATGAAAGTATTACATGCTTCCGAAAACTAGTAATACAAGATTTTGAAATCATTGTTAATGATAAGGATAATTGTGTGTGTCTAAATTACGGTAGTGTTTTATGTAATAGCAACATTTTTCAAGATATTTAAAAAAACATATATATTTTTGGGAAAAAGTTTTTAGTATTGTCCGCACTATATAAAGAACCAGGCGACTSTAAAGCATTGTTTAATATAATGAAAGCACAGAATTTATCTACAAGTTTTTCAAAAATAAAATATGACTGCATTAAAAACAAATGTTTAAAATGTCCTCTAGAGGATGATGGATTTATGYTTGTACCATTGATTCATAATGAAATGTCAGAATTTGAATAGTAAATAAAATTCGCCATTCTCAAAAACATTTCAAAGGTAACTTGACCCACATTCTTTTATGTATAGTCTTTATAATATATTTAATTGCAAAAARACACTTACCCACAACGGTAGAATATTTTAGTGAAACACTGACCAGAACACAAATATCAATTAATTTTTAAAATTACAAGAATTAATTAAATGTTTGGCTATATATTAGATTTTAATTCTGTGTAGAAATTGTAATCAGTATCGGCAGAGTAATAGGCAATTAAATACTAATGAAAAACAGACAATTTCTCCATGTTCTTTATTTCAGTTTACTGTCGTGGAATTTATTGATTCCAAAGCCATTTCCGCTGTTCCACGCAGGTGACTAATCGAAAAAAATGAAGATTTTTTTTTGTTCTTGGCCAAAAACACAGTGTAGAAAAAATATAAAAAAATACAGCGCCTCAAAATGATTGGGAGGTGTATCCTGTCAAAATTTTGTTGAAAACCAGTGTTTCCTATTTAAATGCTCTGGAATTAGAAAAAAAGAAAGCAAATAAGAGAGAGAGCGAAAGTGATATATCTACATCTGATAATGTGGACAAAAACATAAAACGAAAAAAAAAGGAAAAAAATATCCAGACTTTATAACAACAAATGATCAAGATTGTACATCAGAGAGCGAGGATGGTCTACTTGCACCACCACCAAAAAATGACCACTACTGAAGAAAACGTGCCACTATTGCCAATTATAACAAATGCAACCAATGAGCGTCAAAATATGGATAATGAAACTGACTCACGGCATGAAACTGACTCACAAAATATGGGATCCGATGATACTTGTAAGCCCGAATATAACAACTTGAAAGACAGTGACGTTTAAATATAGTAGATTTTTTAGTATCTATTAGTTCAACTGATTTAATGCCGCCGCCACCTCTACCGGATGTTCCGAATATACTTGAGGATCATGTTGATCAAAATGAGGAGCGTGATGAAAATCTAAATAAAGGTTGGTAAAATAACACTTTTTTTGTTATTWTATCGGTTATGTTTATCATTATCATTTTTTTACGATTTTGTAGTAATTAGTTAATTACATATAACCACTTAATTTCTTCATTATAAAAAATAATGCTGTGTAATTTTTTCATTTTAGATGAATCCATCATAGTTGACATGCAGATGATCGGTAAGTGAATATTGATTTGTAAGTTCTTAACAAATATCTTATTATTCTTTGCTTTTACTTTTAATTACCCACATTAATTTTAGATTATGACTTATATAAAAAAATTGATGATGTTTTAAGAAACACTGTAAATAATCAAATATTACTAGAAAGAATTGCAATAGCAGTTGAAAGAGGGAATACGGGAACCAATTCAAATTCTTCCAATATCCAAAATTTTGAAACTGTGCCCAAAAAACCTTTTAAAAAATATCGAGAGCTAATGCTTTTTGAACAAAAAGTTATAGCTTCAGAAGATGCTCAACGGCAACTGGTACATAAAATAAGAATTACATATATTTTTTGATTTATGTAATTTTTTAGGAAATGGCTCTGGGGATCCACTCAAAATGAAAACATAAAGCGAGGTTTAAAAATAATATTTTCAGACAAATTAGCGAGAAAGTGCTCGTGGTACGGAAGAAGAGAGAACCACAAGATTGGAAACCTCAAGGTTATACAAATTTTGAAAGGTATAACTACTTACTTCACCTAGTTATATAAGTTGATTTTTATATAGTTTGATACAATTATTTTRTGCATTACTAAAATCTGTTTATTCTACTTTACAGCTGCCGTTCGAAGAAACTTTAGTACAATGTTAGACAAAGAGTTTGAGGACCACGTCGCGGTATGGTTGCGGCAAGCCAATTTGCGTTACCAAAGAAGTCAAAAATGATTATACATTTATTTACTTATAATAACATAACATTAAGCATTAAGTGATCCAGAAATCTGGAAACTATTTTTTTCTGGCAATATTCAATTTTTGATTGTCTCGCCAGAAAAAAAATCGTTTCCATACTTCTGGACCAACCTGTAGTTTTGTTCATTTTTGATTGATTCAGAATTTTGCTGTTTTTGTTTTTCTAGAAAATTTTGTTTTTTTTTTACTTATAAAATTACATATGTATTGCATTGTTATTTTTTTTTGTTAGTTTTATTGTGACAGAATTTATTGTGAATTTTTGTTTATTTTTTAATAAGATTTTATTTTATATAAATGTACAAGTTTATTTTCCCTTTCACAAAAGCAGTTTATTTAAGTTTTAAGATTTAATAGTGATTTAAGGTGAACGAATCCCTCGCTGTATTAACTGGTGAGTATATAGTTTCGTAGTTCACTTTATAATTTTTTAGATCCTTCAGTATATCATCTTTTCGGCAGGGTTAGATTCATTTTTAGACCATTATATTCATTTTTGTAAGTTATTGAATTCTTTAAACATTTATTGATAGGTAGAGTCACATTTTGCTACCCAGTGTAATATAAATGAAACATACGTAAAACATTTTTTACGGCTCTCTTGAGATGTTTTATATATGTATTAATAAAAGCGTTACCTATGAAACATCTAAGAGGCGGACATTTCCCTTGTAGGGGATGTTGCAGACATCTTACTGCAACTTGTGGCGGAATGTTTCATGAAACAAACTGATGGTTTCAGAAATGTCTCAGATATATAAATGTGTTTACTGGGTAGGCACTTGATTGAGCTTAGAACTTCTCTTTCGGCTTCCTGAAAACTTTCCCATTTTGCGTATCCTCCAAACAGGGAATTTGCACTAAATTAAAATAAATGGTCCCCATGATATGCGCCGTCGGTGATGGATTCTCCTTGAGACACGAGTACAACTGATCGTCGCACAAGCAATGCGATTTCGTATATAACGAATCATTCGTGATGTTATATCTTTGCGAAAAAGCCCTSACTTTGACGGGGCACAAATCGTGAGCTCTGCAACACTTATCGACGGTGGGTTCGGCCCCCAGGTCGTAGTAGTCCTTGGCGATGTCACCCGTGCCGCACCATTTCMTCCCTGYAACGCCTGTTGTAAAGAGAGCAGTTGGTAGGAATGGCGGGGATTTACCGGGGATGATGCCGCTGAGGAGGACAAACGGGTTGTTGGCGAGGATTCCCCGYCCAGCGATCGGGTGTGCAGTGATGTTTTTGGAAAGCTCGTGGGCTGATTTGCTGTCTTCGACTTGCTGGCATTGGCGCATTAAAGTTGTCATTTCTTTGAAGGAGATTGCGACGGAGCGGGAGACGTGCTGGAAGTCTCCGAGGGCCTTGATGGCGTCTTCGGGCTGGCTAAGAGCAAAAAAATGTCTTTTTAATTTTTTTCATAAAACTTATTTTTGTTTTTTTTTATCAAAGTAATAAAAACCGATGAAATATAGTGCGATCAAAAAGTCTTTCTATCAAGTAGGCGTATGCATGGGCGTCGTTACAAATTTTGGAAAGGGGCAACCTCATCGCAGTTTAAAAATACATATTTTATTACAAACACAAAAACATGTTATACAAAATAGGAACATAAAACCATATTTTTTCTAACGGAAATTATACATGAAACCATAAGACAGGGATCTCTAAAACGATAACTTGGAGTATAAAAGTGTAAAAGTTAAAAAAATATAAAAAATAGAAAAATTATAAAAGCATAAAATAACACAAATCAGTAAATAACATGAACTAATAAATACTAAGAAAAATGTAACACTTGGAAATCAAAATATAAAATAAAAACTCTTTCAAAATACATTCTAAAAAACAATAATCAATAGAAATAAAAAAATAAA
>NW_025400984.1:3301955-3303228 GCF_015345945.1 Tribolium madens | reverse complement strand
CTATAAAAGCTGTGATAAACCGACAAATTCTAGTCGATCGCCATGTCTTGCATGACTTTTGTCCTTTTCCTGACCTTTGCCCAAATCTGGGCCTCTTCTATGCACCCTCGTCTCCCCACTTCCTCCAAACCCACCGCAAACCCCGACGAAAAAACATCCAGTTTCTGGATTCAAAACGCCCAAAAAACCGTTCGTGAGAAAATCCAGCGTCCACTGAACCAAAGTGAGTTCACCTCTCACACCCACCCCTTGACTAATTTTCAAATTTAGACGTTGCTAGAAACGTGATTCTTTTCCTGGGGGATGGAATGTCAATACCTACGGTGGCGGCGGCCAGGGTGTACCAATCCGGGGAAGAATCGGAATTGGCTTTCGATAAATTTCCATACACTGGATTAGCTAAGGTGAGCTCACTTGAAACTCTCCRACCACTATGACGTTTTTTCCAGACGTATGCSGTTGATAGACAAGTTGCTGATTCGGCCAGTACGGCCACGGCCTACTTGGGGGGAGTTAAAACAAYTAATGGAATGATCGGAGTTGGACCGGAAGTGAATTTCGGTGACTGTGAAGGAATGACAAATATAACAAACCACGCCTATTCTGTAGTCTACTACTCGCAAGAGAAGAATAAAAGGACAGGTCTAGTGACCACGGCTAGGATCACAGATGCCTCACCTGCTGGTGTTTATGCTCACACTAGTGACAGGAACTGGGAAACTGACAGTGACATCATAAACGATGGCCAAAAACCGGAAATATGTTCCGACATTGCCTCCCAATTGATATTCGGAGATACCGGAAAGAAACTAAATGTTGTCATGGGCGGAGGCAGAACAAAACTCCTCCCCAATAATATGACAGATGAGGAAGGAAACAAAGGGGAAAGATCAGACGGCGTCAACTTGATCGAATCATGGCTAGACCAACGCCTTAATGTCACATACGCATGGAATCGAAGCCAACTCAACAACATCGACGCAGCTAATTTTGATAACCTTTTGGGTCTTTTTGCCCATGACCACATGAGCTTTAACCTCGAACGTGACACTACCAATGAACCATCACTGGCCGAAATGACCACGGCTGCCATTAAAACCCTCAATCGTAACTCCAATGAGTCCGATGGCTACTTTTTATTCGTAGAGGGCGCCAGAATCGACATGGCGCATCACAGCGGCGCAGCTCGGTTAGCCTTGGATGAAACAATCGAATTTTCTAAGGCTATCCAAGCCGCCGTTGACTTAACCGACGAATCAGACACTTTGATTGT
>NW_025400984.1:3297103-3298385 GCF_015345945.1 Tribolium madens | reverse complement strand
CTATAAAAGCTGTGATAAACCGACAAATTCTAGTCGATCGCCATGTCTTGCATGACTTTTGTCCTTTTCCTGACCTTTGCCCAAATCTGGGCCTCCTCTATGCACCCTCGTCTCCCCCCTTCCTCCAAACTCTCCACAAACCCCAAGGAACAAACATCTTATTACTGGATTCACAACGCCCGAAGTACCATCACTGAGAAAATCCAGCGTTCACTGAACCAAAGTGAGTTCACCTCTCACGCCCACTCCTTGACTAATTTTCCAATTTAGACGTTGCCAAAAACGTGATTCTTTTCCTGGGGGATGGAATGTCAATACCTACGGTGGCGGCAGCCAGGGTGTACCAATCCGGGGAAGAATCGGAATTGGCTTTCGATAAATTTCCATACATTGGATTAGCTAAGGTGAGCTCACTTGAAACTCTCCCACCACTATGACGTTTTTTCCAGACGTATGCGGTTGATAGACAAGTCGCTGATTCGGCCAACACAGCCACGGCCTACTTGGCGGGAGTTAAAGCAAACTATGGAACTATCGGAGTTGGACCGGAAGTGAATTTTGGTGACTGTCAAGGAATGACAAATGAAACAAACCACGCCTTCTCCATAGCCTACTACTCACAATTGAAGAATAAAAGGACGGGTCTAGTGACCACGGCTAGGGTCACACATGCCTCACCTGCTGGTGTTTATGCTCACACTAGTGACAGGAATTGGGAAAGTGACAGTGACATCATAAACGATGGCCAAAAACCGGAAATATGTTCCGACATTGCCTCCCAATTGTTATTCGGAGAAACCGGAAAGAAACTAAATGTTGTCATGGGCGGAGGCAGAATGAAACTCCTCCCCAATAACATGACAGATGAGGAAGGCCAGAAAGGGGAAAGATCAGACGGCGCTAACTTGATCCAAACATGGCAAGAGCAACGCATTAATGTCAAATACGCATGGAATCGAAGCCAACTCATCGGCGATGTTACTTTTGATAACCTTTTGGGTCTTTTTGCCCATGACCACATGAGCTTTAACCTCGAACGTGACACTACCAATGAACCATCACTGGCTGAAATGACCACAGTTGCCATTAAAACCCTCAGTCGTGGCTCCGATGGCTACTTTTTATTCYTAGAGGGCGCCAGAATCGACATGGCGCATCACAGCGGCGCATCTCGGTTAGCCTTGAACGAAACAATCGAATTTTCTAAGGCTATCCAAGCCGCCGTTGACTTAACCGACGAATCAGACACTTTGATTGTCGTGACGTCAGACCACGCCCACAC
>NW_025400984.1:3295066-3297003 GCF_015345945.1 Tribolium madens | reverse complement strand
CGCTCAAGCTAGTAAACATTCTAGGACTCGATCCTCGAAAAAACGACGGTTTTTCAAAATTCCGTTCAATTTTCGTTTTCACTATTCTAATTTTAGCTTCATTTTCCAGTCATTTAGAGTTTTTTTTTAATTTTAAAGGGCTAGAAACGTGTGAGCGTGCTGCAGAATCTATCATTCCCCAATATCAGACAATGTGTAAGATGGCTTCTTTTCTACTATACAAAAATAAAATGCTCGAATTGATTAAGAAATTTGAACAGTTTTGGAAATTGGACCGGTTTGGTCATTTTTATGCTAAAAATCTCCACTCAACCTATTTCATTTTTCAAATATTTTTCTACGTTTACGTGGTGATCCTAGCTTTAACTTGTGCAACGTTTGTTCTCGTCAAGTTTATTTTTAAGACCGGAAAACCAATTTCGCTGTGTTACGGGGAGTCAGAAGGACTTGAAACACCTTGGGTTGAATTTTACGTTGTTTTGCAGACTCTTGAAGTAGCGATTATTTTTCTTGGAATCACAGGGTATGACATGGTTTTTTTTTACTACACCGGATATATTTGCATGCAATTTAAAATACTAAAAATTGCTTTTGGGAGAAAAAAAATCAAGACGTTTGAATTATGCAATAAGCAATTTCTGGAGGCTGTGCAACATCATGATTTTTTACTACAATACGTTGAGCAACTTGGTAATATTTATTGCTGGTGGTTTTTACTCCAATACTTTTCAAGCCTTTTTGGAATCTGTTTCGGCTTATTTTTGATTTCCAAAGAAGGGTCAGTATTTAAAAACTCGACGAATCATTGTTAACAAGAAATTCAGGTTACCCACAGAGCGCCTTGTAAAATACTTTCCTTACATTTTTTCATTTACTATGCAATCGTTTACATTTTGTATGACCGGCACCTTGCTATCTGACTGGGTAAATATTGTGTTTGTTTTCGTCGTAATAATTACATTTTTTAGTCCAGCGAAATTTCTGATGAAATTTTTTATAGCACCTGGTTCCATGATCAAGTTTGCAAAAACAAAACGGCAAGACTTATTATCATGAATCGAGCACAAAAACCAGCTAAAATAACAATTGGAAAGTTTTTGGACTTAAATTTACGTAGTTTCTTGCTTGTAAGTTTWAGTAATTTAAACAAAAAAGTAATTTAAATATTTTAGTTGATGAGGAGTGTTTTTTCGTTTCTTGCTTTCGTGAATAATATATTAAATCGAATCAATTAAATTGACTTTAGTTTTGTACCTATTCACGTAGACGTGGTCATAATTTTGTATTAATTATCATTAATAAATACATGAATAAAAGATTAGAAAATTACTTGTAGTTTATTGAATTGGCCCAAATAAGAAAATAAATATGTTTTACTTATAAATTTAATTGTAACTTTGTATAAAGTTGTGAAACTTTTTAACAGAAAAATATTGAATAATTAATTAATAAAAAAAATTAACAGTTTCTTTTTTCTTTCTATTGATATTTTTATTTTGAACAAAAAAATTAAGCTTGAAAATATTATGTGGTTTATTTATTCATTATTGTGATCTAAGACAACTACGAGTACTTCTTGGAAAATTAAAAATTAATTTTATAATTTTTTCAAGTCCAACTATACGATTAAGTAATTAACTTCCAACTTCTTTTTCTTCATAAAGCAAGAAAAATTGTGGATTTCTATGATTAAAGATGAAAAACGCTTTAAAATTAACAGTTATCATTGGTATAAATATTCGAAAAAACGATAAACTTTTTCTGATTAAAAAAATGTTTCTTTTTTATCATTTCGGTAACTTTACTTTCAGCTCAACTAGAATTTTTTCGCATTTTAGAGACTCGAATGTATGAAACATAAAACTGAACCACAATCTACAATTTCTCATCTTCAAGCATTGTTTAAAATGTGTGCCTTGATTATTTACAAAAAAGAA
>NW_025400984.1:3293617-3294966 GCF_015345945.1 Tribolium madens | reverse complement strand
ATTTGTTTTGAATTAATTCTGTATTAAAATCGACTAAAATTTTATTTAATTTGAGTTATTTTCAATACAATTTTGATCGATTTTTATACAGAAATAATTCGTAATTAATGTATTTTATAAATATAATTGCTAGAATCTTTATTTTTAGGCTGAAATAAGGCAATTTGTGATATGTTCAATCGATTTGGCTCAATTTTAAGTTGGGAATCATCCTAAATCAAAGTATTTCAACCAAATACTGGGTTTAATAAGAGTTTTTTTCCAAAATAAAGCAATTTGAGCTATTTTGAATCCAATTTTGCTCGATTTTAATATTGACTTAATTCAAAACTAATGTATTTTATATGTATAATTACTTCAATCTTAATTTTAGGCTGAAACAAAGCAATTTGTGATGTTTTCAATCGATTTGGCTCAATTTAAAGTTGGGAATCAACCTGAATCAAAGTATTTCAACCAAATACTGACTTCTAAAAGAGTTTTCTTCCAAAATAAAGATATTTGAGCAATTTTCAGTCCAATTTTGCTCTATTTTAATACAGAATTAATTCAAAATTAATGAATTTTATAAATATAATTGCTTCAATCTTAATTTTAGGCTGAAATAAAGCAATTTTTGTTATTTTCAATCGATTTGGCTCAATTTTAAGTTAGAAATTAACCTAAATCAAAGTATTTCAATCAAATACTGACTTAAATAAGAGTTTTCTTTAAAAATAAAGCAATTTGAGCTGTTTTGAATACAATTTTGCTCGATTTTACTACAGAATTAATTCAAAATTAATGTTTTTTTATTAAAATAATTGCTTCAATTCCAATTTTATACTGAAACAAAGCAATTTGAGCTATTTTCAATTCAATTTTGCTCGATTTTATTGTAGAAATAATTCGATATTAATGTATTATGTAAATATAATTGCTTCAATCATAATTTTAGGCTGAAATAAGGCAATTTGTGATATGTTCAATCTATTTGGCTCAATTTTAAGTTGGGAATCAACCTAAATCAAAGTATTTCAACCAAATACTGACTTTAATAAGAGTTTTCTTCCAAAATAAAGCAATTTGAGCTATTTTCAATTCAATTTTGCTCGATTTTAATACAGAATTAATTCAAAACTAATGTATTTTATAAGTATAATTGCTTCAATCTTAATTTTTGGATGAAATAAAACTATTTGTGATATTTTGAATCGATTTGGCTTAATTTTAATGTGGGAATCAACCTAAACCAAAGTATTTCAACCAAATACTATGTCTAATAAGAGTTTTCTTCTAAAATAAAGCAATTTGAGCTATTTTCAATCCAATTTTGCTCGATTTTAATACAGAATTAATTCAAAACTAAT
>NW_025400984.1:3288524-3289704 GCF_015345945.1 Tribolium madens | reverse complement strand
TTGAGTTTGATGAGTAGTCTCGCCAATAGTAACCTAAATTTTTCTTTTCTTTCTTTCGAAACTTTAATTTGGAGTAAAAAACGACTTACCTATGTTACCTTGAGTTAGAAAAACTTGTAACAGAAGTAAAAAAAATAAAAGTGGGTATTTCATGGCTGTGTTTTTAACAAAATGATAAATATTTATGTATGATTTGAATGAAGACAGACTTATCTATTTATATTTTTAATTAGGATTGCGGTCAGGCTGCAACTGTGTGGAGTTTACCCATTTTATTTATAATGGATTTAGAAATAAAATGTTTGTTTTTCTGGAAAATACTAAACGAATATTAAAAAAGAGAAACAACAAAAAACGAATCAATGTTTCGGTCTTTATTACTAGTCGTTCTCAAGGTTAAAAAATAATTTCAGTCAATTGTGACCTTTTCTAAATATTCCATAAAAAAATCAAACAAAAAGATGAATAGGAAGTAGTTAAAATATGCCAGCTGAAGCGAATGTGTGATACAAAACGTTTTTTGCTTAAACTATACCAGGTGAATAAAAAGTATGGAACCAAACGTTTTTTGCTTAAACTATTTATTTTTTGAAAAAACTAATTGATGTGTGAAAAAGTACTATAAAAATGTGATGATTTAACAAGAATAAAATTTTTCGAAATTTTCGTTTGTTTTTGAGTTCTACAAAAAAATAATTTTTTTTTTAAATGGCAACCCACTACAAAATCATTTTTCTCATAAAAGCTATACTCTAAGGATTACAACTATCTGCTTTATATTTAATTTTTTCAAAAAAAAATTTTCACATAAATTGCAATTTTGACAAAAAAAATCGCGTAACTCAAAAACAAAACAAAATTTCGTTTTGAAAATACGATCATATTTTTTATATTACTCTAATTTATATTGATTACTATTTTCTGGAGGCAAATGATCAAAAATAAAACCGCTTGGTTCCATACTTTATATTCACCCTGTATATTTTTTTACAAAAACTATGATTAAGTATTACAAATATCCACATATTATTTAATTTTTAACATTTTTTTTATGTAAGTAGCCGATTTAAAAAAAAATCACAACTAAAAAAAAAGCAAAATTTGATTTTCAAAACACCATCACATTTTTTATAATTATAAGTTTTTTTTTAATTTCCTTGTATTTTAGTACAATAGTAAA
>NW_025400984.1:3278996-3285741 GCF_015345945.1 Tribolium madens | reverse complement strand
TTAAACTCCAACTATTAGTCGATAAAAATAGCTTTATATTACTTTGCATTTAAAAAGAGAAAAATATACAAATATATCCTAATAAATAAAACGGTAATACTACTACACAGTTTCTGTGAGTAATTTTAATTGAATAAACTGTCCAACTTTGTTCTATGAAGTTTTGTCATATATTTAATACAAGGAGCTTAGATGGTCCATCTAACCTCCTTGATTTAATAATAAAAGAGTTATAACTTAGAGAGTTTTTTATAATCCATCCTGTATATTTCCTAAATTTTATTTTACATAATTTTAATTAATTACAAATTGCCGTTTTGAGGGGTGCGAATAAAACTTGATTTATTTGGTTTAAGATAATTAAAAAATAAGAGTAGCAGTAAATAACGTGAGATTAGTAGAGCAAGAGCCCGCGGTCATTTTATAAAAGTTGAAAATTTGTCAGCGCATACTACCAACACAGGAAGGAATCATGGGCAAGTATGAAGTTTGAATCATCGTGGCTTTGGGAGATAACAGGTAGCAAAGAAGTAAAAAAATACCAACTTAAATTTATAGAATAAAAAAGCGTAATTTTTTATATTTTCTTCGGAACAATATTAGAAATCACCTCATCCATTGCCAGACACTTAATATCGTGGCAACCCCTTGTCAGACACCCTTAAACTTTAATAAATTGTAACTGTACTTACGTTACAGTGTTATAGGTATTTATTGATAAAATAAATATGACACAAATTTATAATAATTTAATTGTATTTATTTTTTCAAATAATTATTTTCCTACTTTGGTATTTGTAAAATTCCTACGACATTCTGAAATACCTATCTCTAAATAATTTTTTCAGTTGTGTACTACAGCGTTCATAAATGTGAAAAACGACAGTCCATTTTTCAAAACCTGAAGCAACCTTTTTGTTATGAATCAATTTGTGTAACACTTCTACCAAATTAAAGCTTTGTAGATCCAGATTTCCGTATCCTGCCAATGATAATCTCGCAGCATGTTGAGCTCTTTGGATAATAATTAGTTTATCAGTTTTATTTTCGTACATTTTGTTTAATGACCAATCCTGATAGAATATTTCATCGGAAATGTTAACACTCTGCAAATAAATTTAATAAAGTACTGTTTTAATACTCTTGATATAAATTAATTACCCAATCAATTATTAGCTGGCCTGCAAAACAAAAAACCCAGACTTGGGTAATGTAATAAACTACATAAGGAATGTATTTTGTAATATGTTCATAATCTGGTGGAAACCTAAAAATTTATAATTGGAGGCAAAGTAAAAGTGAAAAAAATTGGTTTACCCGTCTGATATAAGGAGATATAAGCCGAAACAAATGCCAAAAAGGCATGCTATGTGCTGAATCAGTAATAATATTGAATAAACTGAGTTAAGACGATTGATATAACTAAAAAAAATATAAATAAAACACACAGTGAGTAACTAAATTTGTACATACTGTAGCACAAATCTGTGATGTTGAACAGACAACTTGAATCTTTTCTTATGGTTCAAAAGTGTCTCAACTTTCAAACTGCTGAAAGCAATTTTAACCATTTGCAACTCTGATAATACATGAGTAACAAGAAAGAAAAACAATCCGTCAAAACTATTAATTAAATTAAAATTAATTACAAGAAGGACAGAGTGAAAAATTAAGTAACATAACAATACTCTTGAACTAAGACCTTCAGTTTCTCCATAACTCAAAATCATCGGTCTGTCACTCCCAATTGTGAGCAAGATATATTGAAAACTACACATCAACATAAGTCGGTATCCCAAATAAAAATTTCGCACGTATTTATGTTTTATTGAAATCTTGTGTTGGTAGTTTTTCCCAAATTTATCGATTGGCCAAAATTCGGTGCTTTTTTAAACCAGTTGTGTAAGTTGTTTTCTGTAGAAGAACAAAACTGCAATTTTACAGTTGTTCTAAAAATTTCAAGTAAAAAAATTTTTCAAGCACAAAAATTA
Source organism: Tribolium madens (assembly GCF_015345945.1). NCBI lineage: Eukaryota > Metazoa > Arthropoda > Insecta > Coleoptera > Tenebrionidae > Tribolium > Tribolium madens. Next base: position 3,283,750 of record NW_025400984.1, on the reverse strand, counting down.
ATTACCTAGAAAAAAGGAAACATGACTTCTGTAGTTCGAACAATCACACGAGGGTTGTCGTAATGAGAAAAGAATTCCATAAATGAGAAAATGTTGCTCAGAGCGAAAACTGTAAATGTGAAAAACGTCCGAATTTTGGAAAATCGGTCATTTTTGAGAGGATTAAGACTTAGATGGGTCAAAGGGTGCGATAAATTGACTTTATCCATAATGCAATCTACCCTCCTGAAACTCCTTTTTATATAAAAGAACTACCTCCAATTTAGCTATTTAACAATTTACTGAAACCCAAAGTTATCATTACAAAAAAATTGCTTTTTAAATTTTTTAATAACAGAACTTGACCCAATCGACCAGTCGAAAGTAAGTCATGGAAAAAGTATGATTAACTGAACCTCTTTTACTCTTACATATTGTCGGAATAAGTCCTCAGAACTCGGACAAGTTTGCTCAAATCCGCAAATATTTTTCGTACTTGTGTATGTCTCGAGACTGTTACTCTTTCAATGGTTGAGCTTTTTTCAACTACAAAAATCTATACACTTATTTCGAGCTACTGAATCTTTCTTCACACATTACAGCCTTGCTTGGAAAATCGCAATTTTCATAGTTTACAAAACAAAACTATCCTAAATAATCCAACTTTGTGACGACTTATGGCCGTTAGACAAATTTAAAATTTGACACAATTTCCAATTTCAGCACAAGTTTTTGTGCAAATTTTTTCTTTTCTACACCGGGAATTTGTCGTTTTGTGCACGCAGTTTATCGTTACTGCATTTTCGACAACCAATTCAAGTCCGTGATGAACTGGTTTATTATGGCCAACAAGAGTCACAAAAGTGATTTATTTCTATCTTGAGTGTTTTTCATTTGTTTGATTGCTTCTTTTTGTTTGCTAGGGCATGCAATTTCGTTTGGTTTTAAATAAATTAGCAGGTAATGGAATTATTCAGGAAAACACCACATACCTACACATTCTTGAGTAAGTAATAAGAACAAGAATTTTTAATTTTTTAGGCTTTTAGAGAAAATTAACAACGTCTATTTGGTCATGCTTTTAAACAATAGATCTCTGCTCACTGCATTTGTTTGACTTTTTCTAATGACTAAAGATGAGTTTATACACAAATTTCGCAAATTTAAATCGAGATTTGAATTTTTTAGTAGGTATACCGCCCGTTGTTGATCACTGGTCGACTTTTTTTAATAGTAATATACCAATTGCAAGCCAAATTGTCGATTATTTATAAAATTACAATCAATTTGGCATGCACGAGGTGTATTTTGCAGACTATTTTCCGAACTCAATTTATAAAAACAATCTTTTCCTTATGAGAAATTAAAAAATATATATCAGAAAAAAAATTATGTCAATCAAATATTTCAAATTTCTGAGATTCAACCGGACAAAATGTATAAAAGAGTAAAAATAGAATCTAAATAGTAAATTTTGTTTTTTAATAATAAATTACAGTTTAAATATTCTGTAAAGACTAGTCATTACACAACTGAAGTTCTATTTTTAATAAACCATGATTACCCCAAATTATATTATACAATTTTTAAAAATTGCCTTAGTCTGACACAGAAAGTCATGAAAAAAGTCGAATTTTCTGACTCCATTTTTTTCTAAACGTCATAGGAATGCATCCTTGTAAAACCCACAATTTTTTAAAATTTCGTCAAGCATTTTTAATCGCTGTTGCATTCTTTGTTGTACTTTTTTTGGTGATGTTAGAACTCAATTTTAATTTTCACGGTTTGGTAACGTATGCACGTGCTTTTGGCACAATAATACCACAACTTGAGGTAAAAAATTACTTTAACAATGTTTTTTTCTTTAATTTTTGAATTGTAGTTAATTTACAAAATGTTCGTTCTGATATTTATTTACAAAAAATAAATAGCCCAACTTTTGAACAATAATCAGAGTTTTTGGGATTTGGTCCAATTTAGTACACAACACCGCAAAAATTTCACCAAAACTCATAATCTCATAAATATTTAAGGAGGAGTTTTTTTCTTTTGTATAAAATAATGATTACGTTTACCTACTTGCTTGTAATTTCTTCTAGTCAAAATGATATTTAAAAGTGACCACTTTTATGACTAAATGTCATAAGTAAAAGATTTGCCTTCTAGCCACATAGTAAACATTCTATTTTTGCGCTTAAGCGTTTTTCAGTTGAATTATTAAATATACGTTCAGCTTCCCCACTTTTACTCATATAAACATAATAATAGTATGATTAAATTATCTAAACCAATTGCTATAAGTTTTGCAAACTTTCACGTTTTGTTTTGCTGGAAATCTTATAGTCAATTGGGTATTTTCTAATTTTACAAAATTCTATTTTAATTTTAACAGTTTTTAGAAATCTCAAACAAAATTTACTATCACTTTGTGCTTACAAAAACAAGTTGGCAAAAATTATTTCTGTGAGACGGAGAAATAGAGGAGCAAGGTTAACACTGCGAGGTTTTGGAAACTTAGATTTAGACAGTTTTAGATTGGTTAGAAAATAATAAGAGATATTGTTCTGTAAATTTTTATTATTTTATGTCCTAAAAAATGCTTATTTCGTTTTTCACTTTTGTGAATGAAATGCTCAACAAAGTGGCAGATAATAATGTTTAAATGTTATTTATTGTTAATTTGTTTAAGAAATAAAGTTTCTCAATTAACTAAAAGAATTATTTTTGTGACTACTTCTGATTCATAGCGTTGACAAATGTAAAAAAAGAAACTGCGTTTTTGACCACCTGCAGTAAATATTTTTTTTTATTGTTTTAACTTACCCAACTAATCAGTAAAGATCCGCCGATATAGCAAAATGTGAAAGTTTATGTTATAAATAAAATCACATATGGCACATATTTGGTATTTAATTTAACTTACCCTAATACAAAGGCATGGTGCTGTATCGTTTCCAAAAACTTGTTTCTGCGATTGTGTGTCAGTCGCTACGAAATTTCGACTAATTTCAATTCGGTCAAAATGTGACCAATGAGAAAAAAGAAAAGACCATCGAAACCAGTAACAGCATACAAGACCACAAAAGTCAAAGTTGAGTGAAGCACAAAATACAAGTGATCAACTTTTGGAGACAATCCTTGAATTTTCGCCGTACGAAATAGCCAAAGGTTTGTTATTCTTCGAAACAAATTTCCTCAAAATGTACTGAACCGTCATTAAAACCATTATAGTTTTATAAACAAAGAAAAAAGTTTGTGTGCAGTTCAAAATTCTGAAAATTGCTTTTGAAAAACATCACACAAATGACGAGTTCCTAGAAGTGGTCAAACATCACATTTTTTTGTTGAAATACGTCGACAAACGTGATTTATTCACCTTTTTTTCTATTTCAATACTTTCCCAGATCAAGAGGTAAATGAAATTTGTTTTTTGGGTTGCATCGCCAGATCGTCAGGCTCATTATCTTATCTGAATCGCCCTGTATAAGTAGTATTGCTTGTTTCTATTATCCGATCAGTCTTTTTAGTGAGTGCGTAGTGATCGTGTCTGTGTTTATTGAGTTTTCAAAATGGGTGCTTGTGAAAACAAGTCAATTACTAAACAATGTAGGCGAAAAAGCGTTAGAAGTAAAATGAAGAGAATTGCAAGCAGAAGTTTTGATAATACGATAATAAAAAATCACCATATTTAAAAAAATTTGAAAATACACTTTTATTTTCAAATAAAATATAAAGAAATCATGTGATTAACAAAAATTTACTATTTTATTAGTCAGGTCAATCATCAAACTGCAGAACTGTTTTAGCTCCACTAAAAATTTTAGCCGCCCCACCTAAAAATTGTTTCTAGCTACCACCCTGAAATTAATACTTAAAATTGGTGTTTGTTGTTAAGTGCACAGAACAATATTTCTTGTAAGATAGAAAATTAAAAGTGCCGAAAAACGTTAAAAATTTTGCCAAGGTTCAGAAAAATTAAAAACTTTAAAATTGCTCCAAATGCACTCATAAGAGTGCAAGAGATCCAGAAAAGTGTTCAAACGTTATAGATACGCCAGAAATAAATATTTGAACAATTTTGTGTATGTATGAATATATTGGATTAGAACTGTGAAACTGTCGGCGGTGTGGTGATGTAGCGGCCCCCTTTACGGCAGGTAGATACGGTGTTCAAACTCCGCTCAAGTCAGCAATTTTTCTCTAATTCACATACAATTTAAGTAAATAACAAAACATTGCGGGCGCATAAAAGCGCGAAAATTAAACATGTGCACATGTTCTAAAAAGTATAATAAGAGAAAGAGAGAGCGCATAAGAGCAAATAAGAGAGAGAAAGAATGCGCATTAACGCCCAAGAGCAAATAAGTAAGCAAAGCATAAAAAAGAGAACTAAGAGCATAAAAAACCAAGAGAGCTTTTTTATCGATATCGAATTGTTAGATTTTTCTAAGAAAAATTTAAATACTAACAATTCAAATAAATGTGAAAATGGTTTCATATCTTGCATCCTAAAATTTTTTCACTCAACTTGTAATAAAATTCTTAACATTAACCCGCTTCTTGAAACCATAAATAAGTTGAAACAGATACCGAAAAAGCCGAAAAAAGTGCATCAGAAATATCGGCGAAAAAACTTTATTGACTTGTGGTAAATTTTCACTTTGGTAATAAATCAACTACTTCTTTTTTGTAAATAATCAAGGCACACATTTTAAACAATGCTTGAAGATGAGAAATTGTAGATTGTGGTTCAGTTTTATGTTTCATACATTCGA
>NW_025400984.1:3258872-3277251 GCF_015345945.1 Tribolium madens | reverse complement strand
TAAAATTAGAATAGTGAAAACGAAAATTGAACGGAATTTTGAAAAACCGTCGTTTTTTCGAGGATCGAGTCCTAGAATGTTTACTAGCTTGAGCGTTTTCTCCATTTTCTTCGAAACTGAATCGAATATACCCTTCTCTTTGTAAAAGAAAGGTATTTTAAAGCTATTATGTTATTGCTATCGGCTAATTAAGGAGTTGGAAACTGCGGCTTTTTTCACACATTTTCACAGATTTGACGGCATTTTTGCCTTGACTGCTACGAGGAAATTGCGAGTCGCGGAAAACAAGCGCATGTGCTGAAATAACGATTGAGAGAAAATGGGACGGAGCCGATAATCGCTTCAGGATTTAATCAATTGCACTAAATTGATCCAATCACGAAATCACAGCATTAAACTCTGTTAATTAAATTTTAAAACTGTCATTATTTCAATGATTTTCCTAGAAAATTGTAGCATTTTCTATCAATTGAAATCGGACTTATAAAAATTATAAGCCACTTTAAGAGCAATTAGAAAATATAATGTTTTAAAATTGAGGGTTGTTATATTTTTTTTAATTAAAATTTTACATTAAAAAAGTTAATAAAACGGAAATGGAGTTCAATTTTTTTACACTAATGTATACATCAGAAGATATAGCTGTTAGGGTACAATAAAGCAACTGACTCTGTTCTCACTTATTTTTAGAAGTGCGCCAGAACTCAGATACCAGGAACATGAAAAAAATGTTTAAAAAATTCTATCTGTCAAAAAATTTAGAAATTTATTTTTTGACATTTGATATTTTTTTATGTCTAATGACACTGATGATCTTGTATATGTTTTTTACGATTATTTAACAAAAGTACAAAAATTTTGCGAATAAAAGCCACAGATACACAGATAAGATTATACAGAGTTATAATTTAGAATACAGGTTCCTTGTTTCCTCTTCTAATAGCAAAAAACTTGGCAAAACTATTTTCCCAACAGAAGTAAATAGAGTCAAAGTGCAAAATTTAAACTCTCAAAAATTTTTTTTAACATTTTTTCCATGTATCTTACCTTATATGGCATTTTTCTCTAGGGCGCGAAACCAAGTGAAACATAAGAAAAAAGCCACAGATTACCATCGCTATAATTCTTGAAATTTTAGTGAAGATTAGGTTGTGGCTATTCTTAGAAGTATGTACAGGATGTTTCAAGTTTTATTCACATCTCTTAAAACACCTCTTTTTTTTTAAATATAAGAGCATGTTCAACTTTTTAACTCTTTACTTATAATAAGTAAATAGTTTAATAATTTTTATACTTTTGTTTAGCTTATTATAATTTGAAATCAAAGATTATTGTGAATGTGATTTATTGATATTGAAGCATTTATTATTATCAGTTAATGTAAAAAACAGCAAAAACATTTTTTCGAAAAATATTTTTTTAGTTCTATAATAGTTATTTATGTACCAAGTCAGTAAAGTGATTCTTTATCGAACGAGTTTGAGATTATGAGCCGAGTGAGCGAAGCGAGCGAGGCGAGTAACAGACGAGTTCGATAAAGACACTTTACTGACGTGGTGCATACAAAATTTTATCGCCAACCACAAAATTTTATGATTGAAAAAATGAGATATTATAATTTACTAATGTCAATGCCATTTTTTGCTAAAAGGGTTGCTTTCACCTAGAATAATACGACCACAACGAAGAAGGGGAATACTCTTTCGATATCGGAAAAATATGCGAGTAAAACGTTTTCSTTAWWATTTTTATTCCYTGTTTTTGGCACCACTCTATGAATATGTCATACCWGCGATTSTATTTTTCGAGTGATTTGTCTGGTAGAATTTCGAAAGACGTCTCTAACGACTTCTTCTGAATTTCAGGTGGCGTGCACTGAATGTCTTCTTAATTTTTCTATAAATAATTCGCTACAAAACTCTTATAGTTAGAACAGTGAGAGTGACAAACGATTTCTGTTTAATGTCAAACAGTCGTGGCTGGCTTTGTTGAAAGATATTAGCGGCAGGTAAAGTATTTTTTGGTACACGCTCCGCAAAATGATACTTTAGCGAACTCATTTGAGTCCGCAAAATGCTATTTTAGCGGCCTAGTACTTTTTATCCATTTTAGCGGACTGAAAGGTAACTTAGCAACACATTAGAAACATGATTTTATTGCAAAATAAACAATAAATTTACATTGAGAAATGGAAATGAAAATTACAGTTTTTAGCATTTAAAACTATTTTCAGAAAAAGAAAGACCTTTTTCAGTTAGGTTTTTCAGATTTGAAGTGATGGATTTGTTTGAAGATTCTACTGACGTCGATGTTGATGCAACCACGTCAACAGAATTCGCCACAGATGAAATTGATGCACCTGATTCTTTTTGTCCCATGATCAAAGCTGCCACTTTCTTCACTGCAGGATGCAAACTCCGTAGTGCATACCTTTTCGTCCAGATAGGCCAACATCACATCTTCATTCACGAGAGTGCCTGCTTCCAACCACGAAGCATATTCTTTTTCATACTGGGCTTTAGACTTCGCCGGAAGCAAATCCGAATCAATTATTTTTCCTTTTTCGGAAATGAACGCCGAAACTTCACACATTTTCAACACAACCGTTTTTTCGATAAACAACTGGTTGTCATAATAACGTCACGCTTTCACACAGTTTCCACATTTTACGATTCAGAATTCAAATAATTCACATTTTCAGAAGATATTTTGCAGAGCTGATACCAAAAAATTATGTATGCACCACGTACGCAAAATGATTTAGGGGACTCATCTCATTAAAGACTCGGCTCCTACGTCGCCTCGTCATTAATTACGATTCGTCCCCTAAAACAACATTTTGCGTACTTGATACATAAAATACTATTATGTTACAGTAAGATAAAGTGATTGTTTACTTCCGAAAATCGCTATGGTAATGTTTCGCTTTATTGACGGTTGGCGATAAAATAAATAAATTGATAAAACAATAATTCATTGTTATTTGACATATGACGTATACAAACTGCTTGAAAATAGCTCAAATTGCATTAGTTTTGATAAAATACTGAAAACAGTCGCACAAAATACCCATTGTGACACCGAAATAGAAAAAAGCTCTTATGCTTTTTTATGCACTTTCCCTTACTTATATGCTTTGTTCACTTATTTGTTCTTATGCTCTTTCTCTTCCTTATTATGTTTTGCGTTCTTATTTGTTTTTATGCTCTCTCTTTCTCTCTCTCTTATTAGAACATGTGCACATGTTTTAAAGTTCGCGCGTTTATACGTCCGTCATTTTTTATTACTAATTTGAATTAGTATTTGCATTCGAATTAGTGAAAAATTCCTAACTTGAGCGAGGTTTGAACCCCGAACCTATCTGCCGGAAAGCGGGACTTAATGCCACTACACCACTACGCCACCGACATTCTCAATGTTTTAATTCACTATATTCATACTTACACAAAATTTTTCAAAAATTCATTTCTAGTATTTTTAAACCGTTTTGTACTTTTGTAAGTTTCTTAAATTCCCAAGAGTGCAAATGGTTCAATTTTGACGTTTTCGAATTTTCGATTTTTCGATTTTCAATTTTTGTCGAAATTCTGAGCGGTTTATTGCTAATAACATCGGAATTATTGACTCTAGTCCTTTTTGTGTGGTACTGTTGAAAAACAAATTTAATTTTTTATCATATAAAAAATAGTACATTATATATTATAAGTGATAGAAATGCATCATTATACGCGAGTGAGACACTTCTCACGAGTTTTATAATGGCATTTCGATCACGTGTGATATACTATGTTTTATCTTACAGGTGCAACTATCCAAAAACTGAAGTTTCATTCAAGTAAAATATTCACCAATAAAAATATAACAGTAAATATAATAGTCAAATTTACTTACTTGTGAGTACTTTATCTCACTTGTGAATAATATTTGATTTCTATCACCGAAAACAATGGTCTAAGGTAGCTCAAAAACTCAACCTGTAAGATAAAGATAATTGTCCTACGTTCAATAGTTATCGAGAAACTTGCTGATGAAGTTAAAAATATCTAAAATATTAAATCAACTATAACTTGTAGACGTCAAAAATTCTGTAGTTTTTTCGACGCCAATCGATTTCTCGGAACATTTTACATATGTATGCAGTATGCATAAAAACATTTAGAATGTTTTTTGGTTTCTAAAATATCATTTTGGTTTTATTACCATTACAAAATAGTTTTGCCTGATTTTGTTCTGGGGAAGAAAGAAGGGGTGCAACCTCCAAAACCCTTCTTGCTGCGCCACTGTCTTTCACAATTGGAATTCAATTAGAAATAATTGCCGTTTTGAGAAATGCGAATAAAACTTGCTTCATTTTGTATAAAATAATAAAAAAAGTTGCATTAAATGACTTGAAATAGCTTTTATTGATAAAATAGATAAGATACAATAAATTTATAATAATTCAGCTTTTTCAAATGATTATTTTCATATTTGTAAAGTTTCCACGACATTCTCAATAAATATCTATGTCCGAATAATTGTTTCACTTGTGTATTACAGCGTTCACAAATGTGAAAAACGACAGTCCATTTTTCAAAACCTAAAACAACAGTTTTGTTATGAACCAATTTATGGAACACTTCTACCAAATTAAAGCTTTGTAGATCCAGATTTCCGTATCCTGCCAATGATAAACTCGCAGCATGTTGAGCTCTTTGGATAACAATTAGTTTATCAGTTTTCTTTTCGTACATTTTGTTTAGTGACCAATCGTGATAAAATATTTCATCGGAAATGTTAACACTCTGCAAATAAATTTAATAAAGTACTGTTTTAATGCTCTTAATATGAATTTATTACCCAATCAATTATTAGCTGGCCTGCGAAACAAAAAACCCAAACTTGAGTAATGTAATAAACCACATAAGGAACGTATTTTGAAACGTGTTCATAATCTGGTGGAAATCTTAAAATTTATAAATGAAGACGAATTAAAATTGAAAGAAGTTGGCTTACCCGTCTGATATAAAGAGATATAAGCCGAAACAAATACCAAAAAGACATGAAATGTGCTGACTCAGTAGTAACATTGAATAAACTGAGTTAGCACGACTGATATAACTAAAAAAATTATAAATTAAAAACACAGTGTGTAACAAAATTTGTACATACTGTAGCACAAATCTGTGATGTTGAATGGACGACTTGAACCTTTTCTTGTCATTCCCAAGTGTCTCAATTTTCAAACTACTGAAAGCAATTTTAACCATTTGCAACTCTGACAAAACATGAGCAATAAGAAAGAAAAACAATCCGTCAAAACCACTAATTAAATTAAAATTCAACATAAGAAACACAGAGTGAAAAATTAAGTAACATAACAATGCTCTTGAACTAAGACCTTCAGTTTCTCCATAACTCAAAATCATCGGTTTGTCACTCCCAATTGTGAGCAAAAAGTATTGTGAACAACTAAATACCAACATAAGTCGGTATCCTAGATAAAAATTTCGCACATATTCGTGTCTTATTGAAATATTGTGTTGGTAATTTTCCCCAAATTTATCCATTGCCCAAAATTCGGTACTTTTTTGGACCAGTTGTGCGAGTTGTTTTCTGTAGACGAGCAAAATTGCAATTTTCACGTTGTTCTAAAAATTTCAAGTTTAAAGAATATTTGCAAAAAAAATAATTACTTGGAAAAAAGGAAACACGATTTCTGAACTACGAACAATCACATGAGGGTTGTCGTAGTGGAGAAACAATTCTAAAAATGAGAAAATGTTGCCCAGGGCAAAAACTGTAATTGTGATAAACTTCCGAATTTTGGAAAATCGGTCATTTTTGAAAGGGTTAAAACCCATTACATTGAGGTGAATCAAAGGGTGCGATAAGTTGACTTTATCCATAATCGAATCTGTCTTCCTGATACTCTCTTTTATATAAAAAAAATTGCCCCAATTGAGCTATTTAACAATTTACTGAAACCCAAAGTTATCATTACAAAAAAATTGCTTTTTAAATTTTTTAATAACAGAACATGAACCAATCGACCAGTCGAAAGCAAGTTATGGAAAAAGTACGACTAACTGAACCTCTTTTTCTCTTACATATTGTCGGAATGAGTCCTCACGACTCGGGCAAGTTTGCCCAAATCCGCAAAATAATTTCCATACTTGTGTATATTTCGACTGTTAGTCTTTCAATGATTGAGCTTTTTTTCAACTACAAAAATCTGGAGACTTTGATTCGAGCTACTGAATCTTTTTTCACTCAATACGGGCTTGGTTGGAAAATCGCAATTTTTGTAATCTACAAAACAGAATTAGTCCAAATAATCCAACTCTGTGACGATTTATGGTCATTGGACGAATTTAAAATTCGCCACAATTTCCAATTTCAGCACAAGTTTTTGCGCAATTTTTTTCTTTTTTACACCGGGAATCTGGTCATTTTGTGCACACAATTTGCCGTTACGGCATATTTCGACAACCAATTTAAATCTGTGATAGTTTATTATGGCGAACAAGAGTCATTTAGCGAAAATTATGACAATTTTGTGTTTGTTTTGCAAGTGATTTATCTCTATATTGGGAGTTTAGTCGTTGCTGGTTTCGATTGTTTCTTTTTTTATTTGTTGGGACATGCCGTTTCAGAACTGAAAATGTTAACAATTTCGTTTAGTTGTAAAGAAATTGGAAAAAAATGGAGTTATGAAGAGAGGTTTAAATATTCCGTCAAACACCACATATACATTCTTGAGTAAGTAACAAAAACAATTTTTCATTAATTTTTAAAGGCTTTTGGAGAAAATTAACAACGTTTATTCGGTCATGCTTTTAAACCAACATCTCTGCTCACTGTTTGGAATCTGTTTTGGAATTTTTTTAATGACTAAAGACGGGTTTGTGCACAAATTTCGAAAATTAATATCAAAATTCGAATTTTTTAGAATACCGCCCGATGTTGATCATTTTAGCAAATGGTCGACTTATATTTTTACGTTTGTTCTTCAAGTTTGGATGTACTGTTTTGCAGGAGATCAAATAATACATTGGGTAAACGATTTTTTTAAAAGTATTTGAATTTGATGAAATTTTTAGTCGTTGAAAATTCCGGATGAAATTTTTTATAACAATCATTATTGGAACACTAAATATTCTTTCAAAGATGGTTTGAATAAAATTATTGCGATACAAAGGGGGCAAAAGGCAGCAGGAGTCTCACTTGGAGGATTTGAAATGCTCCATATTGGAAGTTTCAACATAGTAATAGAAAATTTGATTAAATTAAGGAAGTTTATCAATTTTTTCAGGTGATTAAAAATGCAGTTAATTTTTTCATGTTTATGGATAAAATGTATAAAAGGGAGTAGAAATAAAATCTAAACCGTCAATTTTGTCTTACTTTTAAATAATAAATGACTGTTTAAATATTCTATAAAGACTAGACATTAACTCATTACACAACTGAAGTTGTATTTTTAATAAACTATAACTACCACAAACTGTGTTATACAATTTTTAAAAAGTGCCCTAGCTTTGTCAGTCAGAGTTATGGATAAAGTCAAATTTTCTGACCCGATTTTGTTCCTAAACGTCATAGGAATGCATCCTTTAAAAACCGACAATTTTTCAAAATTTCGTCAAGCATTTTCAATCGCTGTATTCTTTGTTGTAATTTTTTTGGGGGTTTTAGAACTCATTTTCAATTCTCAAGGATTGGAAACGTATGCACGTGCTTCTGACACAATGATACCACAATATCAAGTAAAACATTTTTTCATTTTTTTTTTTAATTTTTGATTTGTAGTTACTTTGGAAAATGTTTTTTCTGGTGTTTTACAAAAAACAAATCGCCCAACTTTTAAACAGTAGTCAGAGATTTTGGCATTTAACCCAGTTTGGTTCACAACACCGCAAAAATTTTACCAAAACTCATAAATATTTAAAAAGTTTTTTCTTCTTGTATAAAATAATGATTACGTTTACTTGCTTGCAATTTCTTGCAGTGAAAATAATTTTTAAAATGCCCAAACCGATTGCTATAAGTTATGGCGAGACTCTAGGGTTAGAGCCACGTTATGATAACTTGTATTTAATTTTGCATACGATGATTACTATAATTTCGATTAATTTGATTAACGGTTTCGATGGTCTCTTTTTTTATTTTGTTGGACACATTTTATCAGAATTAAAAATGGTCCAGGTTGCTTTTGGGAATTCTCCAACTGGAGTGAGGAAAAGAGATTTAACATTGCTATCAAGCACCACAGATTCGTATTAGAGTAAGTAAAACTAACTTATTTGAAATTTTGTAAAATGATAGATTTAAGCTTTATTGAAAAATTTAATAAAGTTTGTCGCACGGTGCTTTTAAACCAGCATTTGACGTGCCTTTTTGAGAATCTGTTTTGGACTTTTTGACCAAAGACGGGTAATTATAATAATTAACTACGAAATTTAGAAAAAACGATTTTTTTAGAGTACCACCAGATTTGAATCGTGCTAGCAAATACTTGCCATATATTGTGGCTTTCATTTTGTAAACTTTCACGTTTTGTTTTGCTGGAAATCTTCTAGTCAATAGGGTATTTTACTAATTTTGCAAACTTATATTTGTATTTTTAACAGTCTTTAGAAATCCCAAACGAAATTTTTTACCACGACTGGGAGAAAAAAAATTAGCAAAAATTATTTCAATGAAACGGGGACAAAGAGCAGCAAGGTTGACACTGGGAGGTTTTGGTAACTTAGATTTAGACAGTTTTAGAATGGTTAGAGATAATCAGACTTTCACATTATTGTTTAGTAACTTTTTAGTATTTCAGGTCCTGAAGAATACTTTTTCGTTTTTCACTTTCGTTAATGCAATGCTCTATAAAAAGACAGATAATAATGCTTAAATGTTATTTATTGTTATTTCGTTTAGCAAATAAAGTTTATAAAGAATTTTTGTGATTATTTTTCGTTCATAGCGTTGACAAATGTAAAAAAAGAAAAAGCGTTTTTGACCACCTGCAATAAATAAGTTAGCATTAATTTTATTGATTCCAGTCTTACCAAATTAAAACTTTCCAAATTCAAATCCCCAAATCCTCCAAGTGTTAATCGTGCTGCTCTTTGTCCCCGTATTATTGCTATAATTTTCTCTGTTTTGTATTTATAAGCGTGATGTTTACTCCAGCCATTGTAAAAAATAGCATCGGGTACTTGTAATGACTTGAAAAAAATATTTCTTTAAATTTTTGGTTGCTCTAACTTACCCAACTAATCAGTAAAGAACCGATAAAGCAAAATGTGAAAGTTTGTGTTATAAATGAAATCACATATGGCACATATTTGGTAATGTGTCCCAAGTCAGGTGGTATCCTGAAAACAGTTTGAAATTGGTTTTGAAAACTTGGTTTTATAAATTTGGACAAGTTTTACCCATCTTTTGATACTAAAAACAGTCCAAAACAGATGCCAAAAAGACAACTCATATGCTGATTTAAGAGTACTTGGGAATAAATTTTGTTCAATTTTTTCACAAATCTAAAAAAATAGAAAATATTTTATGAATATTTTTTTTTAATTTGATTTACCTTAATACAGAGGCGTGGTGCTGTATCGTTTCCAAAAATTTGTCTTTGCGATTATGTGATAGTCGGTACGAAATTTCAACTAATTTCAATTCAGTCAAAACGTGACCGATGAGATAAAAGAAAAGACCATCGAAACCAGTAACAGCATACAAGATCACAAAAGTCGTAGTTGAGTGAAGCACAAAATACAAGTGATCAACTTCTGGAGACAATCCTTGTTTTTCGCCGTACGAAATAGCCAAAGGTTTGTTACTCTTTGAGACAAATTTCCTCAAAATATACTGAACGGTCATTAAAAACATTATAGTTTTATAAACAAAAAAAAATGTTTTGAGTAGTCTATGTGGCCGTTCCAATTTTGCTTGTTGTCCAAATTTGTCAAGTGGCCAAAATTTCTTGGTTTGGTCAATCAACACGACTAAATCTTTTTTGTGTTTGAGTAAAATCGCGATTTTTATAATTAACTAAAAATTAGAATTACTTGGGAGAAATGATTTATTTGTGGCAACCTGGTATTGCACAATCATTGCTTCCGAGGCCCGAGAACAGGTCTCCAACCCATCAAAATGCAGCAACAATTCTAATAATCCAAGAATAATCACAACCAAGAAAAGACCAAGAGAAACAACTCTTCGAAAAAGAGAAAAGTTTGAATAATTCAGGGGGTTTACACCCACGACGTTTAAAAATTTCAACGGTTCCGTGAACTTGACTTTGGCCATGGTTTGGTAAAACTGAGGAAAAATCTTGCTCGCGTGATTCATTTATACGTTACAAATTTTTAATGACAAAGAACAGGAAACATGAAACGTTATTTTCATTTCTCATTATAAACTAAACCTTCATACAGCCCTATTTTTTTCAAAGTGTTATAATAATCAAAGTAAAGCCAAGATTTGTCTTTCTTCGCCGACCAAATTCCACCAATTTTCACGAATTCTTGATACCTGATTCGCCCAATGTGCATGATACCGTCGTTGTTAATGAAATCGTAACCTCCAGGGACCGGATTTTTTTTAGTTAAGACTTCATCAAAAGTTGTATACGTGGAGGGCACCCATTCAAAATTTTCCGGTTTTTGGGTACACAAAATCTAGAAAAAATAAATTAAATAATTGAATCAAAGAAGAATTTTGCTAACTTTAATATCATTGGTTGCTTTTTTAACACCCCACCAACCAGCACTAACGGTCATTGTTCCGGGACAAATTTGAACCACGTAGAGGCCATCGTTGTGGAAGTAAGCTTGGCCTATAAATAGGTCTTCATCGTTGGAATCCTTGCCTCCGGGGAGGGCATCCGGAGGTATGTCTCCGGTATACTCCTTCCAATAGTAACCTGAAACAACTGAATACAAACTGTTTAAAAATTGTGACACTACCATCATCAGCAGTTGTCCCTTGAAAAATGAAGTCTACGAAAATAAAAAACGACGAGAAGAAATTAAAGTTTGTCATTATAGAAAGGTTTTTGAAAGACTAAACAGAAAATAGATTGAGTTTGTCAAGGGTTACAAAAGGTCAAAAGATGCAATTAACGCGATAATTGTAAACTTGTATTTTTATTAACATAAAATAGAACAAATTATCGAGCATTTTATTTAATCAAAACAATAATTAGTTGCATTTTTGATGTTATTGACCAAATCGTTGTTCTTAAATAGCAACACCTCGTAAGAAGAAGCAATTTTTTGACATTATTTGAAGTGAAATAAAGACAAGCATTTTCAATTGCGTATCCTTTAACACTTCCAACTTTGATGCTCCCGTCAGACATCACACGCCCCACGTGAAGCATTCCTCTGGTAGCATCAACATGATCGTAGCCTCCAATCACCACATGTTTTCCAATTGTGTCTACAAGAAGAGTCTTGGCAGTYGTTGGGTACCAAGAAAACCTGTCGTGATATTTTGAACACAAAATCTGAGACAAATCATGTTTTAATCACAGTTTATAACATTGTAATAGCACCTTTTGAACTGGACTTGGTTTTGTCAGAGTGTAATAACCAACAGTGTCTGTTGGAGKAAATGGAAATATTTGCATTACAAAAAAACCGAAAGTGTGTAAAAGGGTTTGACCGATGTAAGTGTTTTTTCCGTTGAGGTCTTTCCCAGCAGGAAAGGCATTTTTGGGTATTTTTGAGTTTGATGAGTAGTCTCGCCAATAGTAACCTAAATTTTTCTTTTCTTTCTTTCGAAACTTTAATTTGGAGTAAAAAACGACTTACCTATGTCACCTTGAGTTAGAAAAAATTGTAATAGAAGTAAAAAAAATAAAAGTGGGTATTTCATGGCTGTGTTTTTAACAAAATGATAAATATTTATGTATGATTTGAATGAAGAAAGACTTATCTATTTACATTTTTAATTAGGATTGACGTCAGGCTGCAACTGTGTGGAGTTTACCCATTTTATTTATAATGGATTTAGAAATACAATGTTTGTTTTTCTGGAAAATACTAAACAAATATTAAAAAAGAGAAACAACAAGAAACGAGTCAACGAGTGTGAACTAGAATAAAAAACACAGTACAAAAAACCATCTATGTTTCGGTCTTTATTACTAGTCGCTCTCAGTGTTAAAATTTTTAGTCAATTGTGACATTTTTTAAATATTCCATAAAAAATCAAACAAAAAGATGAACAGGAAGTAGTTAAAATAAGCCAGGTGAAGCGAATGTGTGATACAAAACGTTTTTTGCTTAAACTATATATTTTTTTTTACAAAAACTATGATTAAGTATTACAAATATCCACATTTTATTTAATTTTTAACATTTTTTTTTATGTAAGTAGCCGATTTGAAAAAAAATCGCATAACTAAAAAAAAAGCAAAATTTGATTTTTAAAACACGATCACATAACAATAAGTTTTTTTAATTTCCTTGTATTTTAGTACAATAGTAAAAAACGGTAACATTAGTTTTGCACTTTTAGATCGTTTTAGCACGTTTTCCAGTCAGAAACGCTATCATTTTAAAACAATTTGTTAAAAATAAACCAAAAATTACTAAAGACGTTTTAGCACATTTTATATGCAATGCAATGAAATTAAAGTTTGCCTTTTGTTTTTTTGAAATGCTATTTCATAAAATTGACGCTGTAGTTTATTCAGGTTTCAAGGTTTTTTAAATATTTTTTGTAGAACCTTTAGTTTTTTTGCATTTTTTTTGATTCGCTTATTTCTTTTTTATACTTGACTTTATTTTATTTGCAAGTAAATTTTATAAATCCATACCGATTCTTGAGAAACTCTGAAGGAGTCATAATTTTTGTTTTGCATACCAGTTTTTGTTTTTCTAATAAATAAATTAAAATACCAGAAAATAAATTATGTAATCATCTTAATTCATTCGAACATCAATACTAAAAACCGCAGATTTACTATAGACTAGCGCTTCATACAAACTAGATTTTMTCAAYARATTGTTGTGRCCAAAATAAAAATCAGCTTTTTCAATTTGTGACGACCAAATGCCTCCAATTTTAACAAATCCTTGATACGCCAATCTTCCAATATAGAAATAACCATCATTGTTCACAAAATCGTACCCTCCTGGTACTGGTTGTACTCTCGTGGTGTTAAAATGGTAGTATTGACTAGATGTAGAAATCCATTGAAAATCTTCAGGACTTTCGGTACATAAAATCTAAAATCTGAAACAGTTACCCAAAATTATGAAGAAACTTGCATTTTACTTTGATATCATTAGCAGCTTTTTTTACACCCCACCAGGCTGCGTCTARTTCTATTCGTCCAGGAAAAATTTGAACAATGCAGAGGCCGTGTCCGTGGATGTATGCTTGCCCAATGTAGSTGTCACGACCACTGGAATCTTTTCCACCAGGGAGAGCATCTGATGGTATTAACCCATCGATGTACTCCTTCCAATAATATTCTAAAATTGTATAAATAAAAATTGCAACTGCTTTTATTATTTACTTACCTTGTTTATTCGTGCTTCCTTTGTGTTTTATTAGAGCTAAAATTAAGCAGAGAATTAAAGACTTTACCATTGTTGAAGAGTTCAAGCAAAATGAGCAGATTATAATTGGATAATTAAASGAGGTCAGCTGCGATAAATAAATTACGAACTGACTTGAAACATTAATTTAATCTATATCTATCTAACCRAGGCTTGGTTTTTCTCGAATTTCAAATAAAATCGCCGCTAAATTATTCAAAATTTAATTTAGTCGCATTATAACATTAATAAATTAATTCAAGGTCTCGTTACAATTCATTAACAAAGTTTTCCAACTTATAATAATAGGTTTGAGGCAAGTATTCTTTTACAACAGTTTATCAAGAATGGAGAAAGCTCTCACATTAATAAATCTCCTAGGACTTGATCCTCGAAAATTTTCAAAATTTCGCTCAATTTTCTGTTTTGCRTGTCTAGTGTTAATTTSTATTTCAAGTCACTTGGAACTGTTTCTAAATTTCAAAGGCCTTGAAACGTGTGAAAGAGCATCTGAATCTATCATTCCTCAATACCAGACACTATTCAAAATGGTGTCATTTATCCTGTATAAAAAAGAAATGATAAAACTGATCCAAGAGTTTAAGTGMTTTTGGAAGTTGCAACAATTRGGTGGCTACGACGCTAAAAATGTGCTAYCAACGTATAATTTTTTCCACATAATTTTTTACCTTTATGTAGTTATATTAGGTTTAACTTGTGCTGTGTTCGCGCTTGTAAATTTTATTTTCAAGCCCGYAAAACCAATTTCGCTGTGTTATGGAGAGTCRGAGGGACTTGAAAGTCCTTATTTTGAAATTTATCTCGTTTTGCAGTCGGTTGTGGTTGTGATAATTTTTGTGGGAATAGCAGGGTATGACACCCWTTTTCTTTATTACGTTGGGCAAGTTTGTGTGCAGTTCAAAATACTGAAAATTGCTTTTGGAAAACATCACACAAGTGACGAGTTTCTAGAAGTGGTCAAACATCACATTTTTTTGTTGAAATACYTCGACAAACTTAACGTGATTTATTCACCTTTTTTTCTATTTCAATACTTTTCCAGTCTTTTTGGGATCTGTTTTGGACTATTCTTAATCACAAAGCAGGGGTTAGTGTCACACTTGCGAAGAAATAATAAACAAAAAWTTTTTAGTTTGCCAACAGAACCGGATCGACTTTGCAAATATTTYCCTTATATTTTTTCGTTTACAATGCAGTCTTTTYCGTTTTCGATGACTGGCAGTTTATTGTCTGATTCGGTAAATTWGCRCAGTTTGAAATTTATATTGATTGTTTTTTTCAGTCCATGGACATTTCGAATGAAATTTTTTACGCCACTTGGACTASAGAAAARTTTTCTATAGATAAAARTTCAAGACTTATAATTATGAGTCGGACACAAAAGCCGGCTAAATTAACTATTGGGAAATTCCTCGACTTGAATTTGAGAGCTTTTATACTGGTATGTACCTACATTGAAACTAAATATATGAATAAAATATTTTTTTTATTACAGTTGATGAGAAGTGCATTTTCATTTTTTGCTTTTGTGAATAATGTCTTGAATCMAATTGATTAAATTTAGTGATTTTTTCATCTAAAAATTTGTTTATAAAAATTTCAGTTTATTCTCACACTTAAATAAATAAATTATTTCTACAATCATTTATCAATTTAGTCCTTCTGAATCGTAAGAACAAATTAAACTCCAACTATTAGTCGATAAAAATAGCTTTATATTACTTTGCATTTAAAAAGAGAAAAATATACAAATATATCCTAATAAATAAAACGGTTATAAGGTTTTTTTACGACCCTAACAGAAAGTAAGTTTTTCCACCCTAATTTCAGAAGGAAAAATGGCCAATTACCTCTCATAGTGGTAAAACTTTTACTCTCTCAAAGTTACAATGAAAATATATGTAACCTCTCAGAAAGAAAAAAAAAACCTCCCTCATAGAAACGAAAAAACATACTGCTTGATTTGATGGCAAAAGTACGATATTAAGAGAAATTGTTAGTTTTTCTTGCTGGATCGTAGGAAAAATTATATGTATTACACTGGAAGAAAGTGTCTTTACCTTCTTCAAGTCTCGGGCAGTAACTTCCACATTTTAACTGCATTCATATTTTAATTCGCAAATCATTTGACGTTTAAGAACGCAAAATAAATGATAACAGAATTCGAATATCAGAATATACAGTGTGTCCCCGGATAGGTGAAACGCCTCTCGTAAAAGGTAAAAAATCTTGCTCTAAATTTGCATTTTTTTTTAGATTTAGCACTGCTTATTAGTTGAAGACCAATTACTAACATAATTTTAGTTTAAAAAAATGATATACAGGGTGCGCCAGAACTCGCGCCCCAGAGAAAATTTTCAAGTAAGGTAAGATACCAGGAACATGAAAAAAATGTTTAAAAATTTTTATCTGTCAAAAAATTTTGACATTTATTTTTTGACATTTGACATATTTTTATATCTATTTAAGGATACTGATGATCTTGTATATGTTTTTTTACAATTATTTAGTAAAGGGACAAAAATTTTGGCAATAAAAGCCACAAATAACATTGAACAGAGTTACAATTTAGGATACAGCTTTCTTGTTTCCTCTTTTAACAGCCTATAGCAAAAAAACTTGGAAAATTATTTTTCCAACAGAAATAAATAGAATCAAAGTGCAAACTTTAAACCCTCATAACTTCGAAATTTTTATACATAATATTTTTAAATTTTTTTTCCATGTTCCTGATATCTTACCTTATATGTCATTTTTCTCTGGGGCGCGAGTTATGGCGCACCCTGTATGCGTTGGTGATTTAAAAAAAAAACATTTTTTTCTAAATTGCCTTTTTATGTAGCAAATAATTGGGTTCCTCTAAGAAAAGTATCAATAATTCCTTAAGAATCTGATTTAGTTAATCTTTATTTTAAAGAACGGTGTTCGAACTCCGCTCAAGTCAGCAATTTTTCTCTAATTCGAATTCACATACAATTTAAATAAATAGCAAAAGATTGCGGGCGCATAAAAGCGCGAAAACTAAACATGTGCACCAGGGGCGGACTGGTAAATTTTTATATGGAGTGCTAAAAGTTGAAATGAGGGCCCAATATATAATACAATAAAAATATGTATAAAAACTACTTGTCACTTAATGTAGTATTTTTTTGAAGGAGTTTGTTTCCTTTATTGAGATTGTGATGTCAGTTGAAATCGTGATGGTTTAATAATAACCGAAAAAAAAATCTAAAAAAGTTTTTAGATGAACGTCTTTAAAGGCTGCTTGTAATTTTAATTTTCGTTTTTCTTTTCGTTTCTGTGCACCAAATTATACTTATACTTCGATTTTTCCATTTATTTATGCCCTCTAATAATACCTAATAAAAAAAAATAAAAATTAAAATTAAATTCATTTAAGTAAAAACGATATTTTATATCGGTTGATTAAAAAATGTGTGGCAAAATTTTAATTACGAACACCCCTCTACAATTGAGAATAGATAGTACAGTATTTATTGACCCAACTCAAAAAATAGAAAAACTACAACTTTCCAAAAGTCGTTATGAAAAAATGATTTTCTGGAAATATTTTTGTTACCGTTTATCCGATTATTATTAAATTTTGCATAGACAGCAATGGGTCCTTCCAGTGTTAGGATTATAACTTTTTTTCGGCTTATTAATTTCTGTTTTTGAAACAGCCCAACATTTTTTTTAAAAAAAAAAAAAAGGTACTTTCATATCGCCAAAATGTACCGTTCTCGAGTTATTTGAGTTTAAACTAAATTCTACACCGCGCTACAAAATCAGAATTTATAAATTTTGAGCGTACGTTGGAAAGAATCCACTACGAATGACATCGCTGTCAATGCTGTCATATTTAATGTAAATTTCATTAAATCCAAAGTAACATTTGTGTGTTTCTTGATGATTATAAAAGCTGTAATTTTTCTATTGCTTGATGAGTTGGATTACTGTGTTATCTATGCTCATTTGTAGAGGAGTATTCGTGATTAAAATTATGACACAAATTTTTGAATCACTTGTATAAATCTGCGCGGAATTTTTCTTACATGCGTGTAAGACTTTATAAACATTGAGCTAAAATAATTGAAATTATAGAAATTATAGTTTTATTTGTTATGGTGTCAATTTTTTAATTCCTTCAAACTAAACACACTTATATTCTGGCGCAGCATGTATAGCATCTGCGAAAATCGCGGTTCAGCACTTCATGGATTAGCTCAATGCATTGTGGAAAGTTTATTTACAAATTTAAAATAATTGATATTATTTCAATGAGCTCTTGACATAATAAGCCTACCATAATTGGGGGCCCGTAAGACTCGAGGACCCGGGGTGCCCCGGCACCTTTGGCCAGTCCGCCCCTGAATGTGCACATGTTCTAAAAAGTATAATAAGTGAAAAAGAGAGAGCATAAGAGCACATAAGTGAGAAAAGCATAAAAAAGAGAAAGAGTATAACACCATAAAAAAGCAAGAGAGCTTTTTTATCGCTACCACAATTTTTTTGATTTTTCTAAGAAAAATTTAAATACTAACAATTCAAATAAGTGTCAAAATGATTTCACATCTTGCATCCTAAAATTTTTTCACTCAACTTGTAATAAAAATTCTAAACATTAACCCGCTTCTTGAAACCAGAAATAAGTTAACACAGATACCAAGAAAGCCGAAAAAAGTGCATTAAAAATATCGGCGAAAAAACTTTATTGACTTTGTCAACTAGTTCTTTTTTGTAAATAATCAAGGCACACATTTTAAACAATGCTTGAAGATGAGAAATTGTAGATTGTGGTTCAGTTTTATGTTTCATACATTCGA
>NW_025400984.1:3226181-3257967 GCF_015345945.1 Tribolium madens | reverse complement strand
GTGCCGGTCATACAAAATGTAAACGATTGCATAGTAAATGAAAAAATGTAAGGAAAGTATTTTACAAGGCGCTCTGTGGGTAACCTGAATTTCTTTTTAACAAAGGTTCGTCGAGTTTTTAAATACTGACCCTTCTTTGGAAATCAAAAATAAGCCGAAACAGATTCCAAAAAGGCTTGAAAAGTATTGGAGTAAAAACCACCAGCAATAAATATTACCAAGTTGCTCAACGTATTGTAGTAAAAAATCATGATGTTGCACAGCCTCCAGAAATTGCTTATTGTATAATTCAAACGTCTTGATTTTTTTTCTCCCAAAAGCAATTTTTAGCATTTTAAATTGCATGCAAATATATCCGGTGTAGTAAAGAAAAACCATGTCATACCCTGTGATTCCAAGAAAAATAATCGCTACTTCAAGAGTCTGCAAAACAACGTAAAATTCAACCCAAGGTGTTTCAAGTCCTTCTGACTCCCCGTAACACAGCGAAATTGGTTTTCCGGTCTTAAAAATAAACTTGACGAGAACAAACGTTGCACAAGTTAAAGCTAGGATCACCACGTAAACGTAGAAAAATATTTGAAAAATGAAATAGGTTGAGTGGAGATTTTTAGCATAAAAATGACCAAACCGGTCCAATTTCCAAAACTGTTCAAATTTCTTAATCAATTCGAGCATTTTATTTTTGTATAGTAGAAAAGAAGCCATCTTACACATTGTCTGATATTGGGGAATGATAGATTCTGCAGCACGCTCACACGTTTCTAGCCCTTTAAAATTAAAAAAAAACTCTAAATGACTGGAAAATGAAGCTAAAATTAGAATAGTGAAAACGAAAATTGAACGGAATTTTGAAAAACCGTCGTTTTTTCGAGGATCGAGTCCTAGAATGTTTACTAGCTTGAGCGCTTTCTCCATTTTCTTCGAAACTGAATCGAATATACCTTTCTCTTTGTAAAAGAAAGGTAATTTAAAGCTATTATGTTATTGCTATCGGCTAATTAAGGAGTTGGAAACTCGTAAGTTAGTTTAATTTGTTCTAATGTTTAGGACATTAGACTCTGAAAAATAATTCAATAAGTAATTATGAAATTATTTATTTATTTAAATATGAGAGTTATAAATTGAAACTTACTAGACAAAAGTCAATGTTTAAAAAAAAAATTATAAACACAAACGCCAGTATTTTAAATAACTTTGACTTTCACATATTTTTATCATACATTGCTAAGAATTAAAAGATACAATTTAAAGTAAATCTTAATTTTTTTATTCAAAAATTGATTTTATAATGCTGAACTCTGATTGGACGTTCACTTTAACCAATCAAAATTAGATATTTCTGTGACTGCAAGGTCAATTTTTTTAATAAATAATCTGGAAAAACGTTTTACCGTTGTATTTATTTATTTATTAAGTCTAACATAAAATTTAAATGTAAGTAATTGTGGTTTGAAACTTCTAAAAAAAGACACCAATCGACTTCTATATGTCATGAAGCAAGCATTAAAATTAGTAAATGTCGCAGGACTGGATCCTCTAAGAAATGATAATTACGCAAAATTTAAAATAATGTTTTATGGTACTTGCATTGTATTAATAATTATTTCAGCTTCTTTTAAGTTCTTTTCGAATTTTAAAACTATTGAAACGTACGAAAGTGCACTCGAGTCTACGATTCCTCAAATCCAGACAATGTTTAAAATGTGTTCGTTAATACTGTCAAAAAGAGAAATAGCCGAGTTGATTGAAATGACTAAAAAATTTTGAAAATTTTACCAATGTGATGACGAAGACAAAAAAAATTCACTAAATTGTACAAAAATGTTGATATATTTTTTTATGCTTACACGAGTATGGTCTCAGGAGCTTGCATATTGTTTGTGATATTAACATTGATTTTTAAATCTGAAAAACCAATATTTTTGTGTTATGGTAGACTACATGGTCTCGAATCACCATTATTTCAAATATACCTTTTTCTAGACCTCATGAGAATTGTTGCTATTTCAGTGGTTGTGCCAGCGTATGATAGGATATTTTTTTACTTCGCTTTGAATATTTATACAGAATTTAAACTGGTCAAAAACGCTTTTAAAAAAAAGAGCAATGGACAGTTTATCGAGGCTGTGAAACATCACATTTTCTTGTTAAACTATGTCAAAAAAATCAACACAGTTTATTCGCCAGTATTTCTGTATCAGTTCTTTTCAAATCTTCTTGCTATTTGTTTCCTTTTATTCATGCTTTCAAGGAGTGGGTTTGTATTTAATCATTTTGCAACAAATGCAATAAAATGTTTTGTAGAATGCCGCCAGAGGTGGTCACTTTCACGAAATATTTCTTCTGCCTTGTAGCTTTTGCAGTTCAAACCTACACGTTTTGTTTAATTGGAAATTTAATTTCTAAATTGGTAACATTCTTGCTTAACAGTATTTACTAAATTCTTTTTTTTTTCAGTCAGTAGATATCTCAAATGAGATTTTTTATACCGATTGGCTTGACGATAAAGTTTACAAAAATAAGACTGCAAGACTTATAGTTATGTGTCGAGCACAAAATCCGGTTAAATTAACTATTGGCAAGTTTGCAGATATGGATTTACTCACTTTTATAATGGTATATTTCAGAAATTAATTATAAAAAAATTACAATTTATTTTTTGATTGTAAGAAACGCTTTCTCATTTTGTGCATTTGTTAACAAAACTTTGAATTAAATTAATCAAAAGTAACTTAGACATTTTTGATTAAAATTGTTTCACAATTCCGTGGCTTTGAAAATAAAGATCTTTTTCAAGCCCAGGTCAACTAGCTCGCAAGATTAAAATTTAATTTTGTAATTGTAATTTTTATTTAAATAATAAATACAGTTTTAAAACTGTCTGTTTTTTTTCAATGCCAGGAAAACCAATAGAAATTTAGTCAAAGTTACAATGAATTTTCCACAAGCTTTACAAATAATAGATGTAGTAGAACTTAATACTCTAAAAATTGAGAACTTAACAAATTAAAAAAAAATGTTCATTTATTTGTATAATATAGGTCATATTTTTAGAAATTTTAGAATTTATTTCAAATTTTACTCTCGTGGAGACATACGAAAGTGCACCACAATCATTAATTCCTACAATTTAAGATGTTATCACTGCTGCTGTCAAAAAACGACTTGACCGAAAAAACCAAGTGTCTTTGGAAATTTGATGATTTTTACAAACAGAAATTTCAAAAAATCTACAAAAATAACTTTTTACTGGTATGAACTTAAAGTAAGAAAACTGAGGCATTAAACTATTTTTTATAATTTCAGATTGTAAGAATTTGTTTCTTGCTTTTATTAACAATGCATTAGATTAAACTCTTATTATCTTCTAACACCACACAATTTTTCATTAAATAAATGAGTTATTTAAAAATAATTGTAAGTTATTAATTATTTTAATATCCTTGACCACAGCTGTTATCAAAAAATGACAAACCGATTTGATAGAAAAAACCAAGTGCTTTTGAAAACTAAATCAATTGCGTAATTTTCACATACCGAAACTAAGAATACTCTACGAAAATGTTGGTCTTTTTACATTTACACATTTATGATGACTGGAGCTTGCATTCTTCAAAAAATGTTACATGAACTGAAATCGCCCCAGTTTGAAATATATTTTGTTGTGGAATTGTAGATGCTATGATGATGTATTTTATTTACGCGGAATTTAAACTGGTCAAGATTGCTTTTAAAAGAAAATCTACGGTTTCCTCTTATAAAAATCAATTTGATATCGAAGCAGTGAAACACCACGATTTCTTGTTAAAATACGTCAAGAAACTCAACAAAATATTTTCACCAATATTTCTATTTCAGTTTTTTACAAACTTCCTTGGTAGGTATATGTTTTTGTCTATTTGTAGTTACAAGGAGCGAGATTCCACCAGAACCTGTAAAATTTACAAAATATTTCATCTGTCGAATTGTATTTACAGTTCAGTCATTTTTTGTCTAATTGAAAACTTAAATAAATAAGTTATTTAAAAAAATTGTAAGTTATTAATTATCTATCCTTGACCACATCACTTTAAAACAGATATTAATAAATTAATAATCAATATTTTACCAAACTGTCCTTCAAATAATCGGAAAATTAAATTATTGAATTATTTCTAAGTCTACCAACTATTTCTTGAAACATTAAAACATAATTGTATCATTTTTCAAGAAATCGAGCTACGATTAAACATGTAGTTATAGAACTTTCTTTTGTTTGAAAAGCAAAGAAAACCATTGAAAATTTAGTTGCAATCAAAATGGAGAATGCTTTGAAACTATTAGACACCGTTGGATTGAATCCATTAAAAAACGATAAAACATCAAAATTCAAATATTTTATTTGTTTCAGTTGCATTATCTGGATTATTATTTCGGCCGTATTAGAGATTGTTTCAAATATCGGTGTTTTTGAGATTCTTTTGAGAGATAAAAATGCATCACAAGCAATCATTCCTCCACTTCAGACGTTGCTTAAAATGTCTTCTTTCTTATTCCTCAAAAAAGAAATAGTTGACTTGCTTGAAAAAACCAAGTGTTTTTGGAAACTGGATCAATGTGACGATGAAACAACTAAGCAAAAGTTAACTCAAATCCACAAATATGTCACAATATTTTTCTACGTTTACACCGTTTTGATGACTGTAGTTTGTCTACAATTGGGAAGTTTAACACTCATAGTCAAACCAGGGAAACCAATATTTTTGTGTTATGGTGGATCAGATGGACTCGAATCGCCTCAGTATGAAATATATGCTATTGTGGACATTTTTGGAACTTTGCTCATTGGAATAATTGTATCGGCTTATGATGGCATGTGTTTTTACTTTACTTTGTATATTTACACAGAATTTAAATTACTCAAAATTGCTTTTAAAAGAAAAAACGGCCAAACGGTTTTTTCATACGATCAACAGTTTATTCAAGCTGCGAAACATCACGATTTTCTCTTAAACTTTATCAATCAACTCAATGACGTTATTTCACCGATATGCCTGTATCAATTTTTTTCAAGTCTTCTAGGAATTTGTCTTTGCTTATTTTTACTTACAGCAGAAGGGTCAGTATTGTCTATTTTGACTACAAAATAATAAGAAAATTTTAGAATGCCACCGAAACCTGATACGTTTTTAACATATTTCATCGGACTTATGGGATTTGTCGCTCAGACATATGCTTTTTGTCATATTGGAAATTTGATTTCTGAATTGGTAAAATGTGAAATTTTTAAATTTGGGGTAAATATTTTTTTCAGTCAATGGATATTTCAAATGACATTTTTTACGTCGATTGGCTTGACGATGAAGTTTATAGAAATAAAACCGCAAGACTTATTATTATGAATCGGGCACAAAAACCGGCGAAATTGACCATTGGAAAGTTTGCTGACATGAATCTAAGAACTTTTATTCTGGTAAGTGACAAAATTGACAAAATAAAAAATAAAGCAGCAAAATTTACAGATTTTAAGAAATGCTTATTCATTTCTTGCATTCATGAACAACATGTTAGATTAAGCATTATGATTAATTAATTGTAAGATTAAAATACAACAAATAAAATGTTACTTTACAAAAACAAAAATTCATGAAAAACTCACAATCCACGGCCTGAAACGCACTCCTAAACTTCCGAAAAATACTTTCAGACACTTCTCTTTCTAAACAACTACCACGGCTTATGACCGGATCCGGAGAACTTAATCACAAACAGTCCTCGTGAGCAAACAAACTTTTATATTTTTCTTAAACATTCGCAATTCTACAATTGCCCTAGGGTTAGGAGAGGTTTAATGTATTGCGCAAATATATCCAAGTTTGTTAAATAATTAAAAGCCAGGAAAATGTCTTTACCCCTCAAAACTTCTTCAAAATTTCTGAAATTGTTAAACTATTTTTTATTGTTCATTATTTTGAATAATTTTTTATTTTTTTATCAGTAATCAACTAATATCTTTGATCACAGAATTGAAGTGTAAGAATAAGAAAATAAGGATTGGTCTAGAATTAATTATTAGCTAATTATTTTACTAAAACTCTTAACTCTTAAAAAATCTTCTAATAATCAGATAAATTACAAATCGATTTGATCCAAAATAGCAAGTGCTTTTTACGATTTCTTGTTAAAAGACGTCAAGAAACTCAACGAAATATTTTCACTAATATTTCTGTTTCAATTTTTCACAAACTTCCTTGGTATATGTTTTTGTCTATTTGTGGTACAAGGAGTGAGATTTCACCAGAACCTAAAAATTTACAAAATATTTCATTTGTCGTATTGTATTTACAGTTTGTCTGATTGAAAACTTAAATAAATAATTTATTTAAAAAAAATTGTAAGTTATTAATTATCTAATATCCTTGACCACAGTATTTTAAAACGGATATTAATAAGTTATTAGCCAATTTTTTACCAAACATTAAAATCCTTCAAATAATCGGACAAATTAAATTACTGAATTATTTCTAAGTCTACCAACTATTTCTTGGAATTTTAAAACATAATTGTATAATTTTTCAAGAAATCGAGCTACGATTAAACACGTAGTTATAGAACTTTAAAAAAAAGTCCTTCATATAATCGGATAAATTAAAGTATTAAATTATTTCTAAGTCTAGTAAATCTCCCAACTATTTCTTGGAATTTTAAAACATAATTGTGTCATTTTTGAAGAAATCGTCCTACGATTAAACACGTAGTTATAGAACTTTCTTAACCTCCATCAGAATGGAGAATGCATTAAAAATAATAGACACCGTTGGGTTTAATCCATTAAAAAACGATAAAACATCGAAGTTCAAGAATATTATTTGTCTCAGTTGCATTATCGGGATTATTATTTCAGCCGTTTTAGAGACTATTTCAAATATTGGTGCTTGTGAGACTTATCAAAATGCATCACAAGCAATCATTCCTCCACTTCAAACGTTGCTTAGAATGTTTTCGTTGTTATTTCTCAAAAAAGAGATAGTTATTTTGTTTGAAAAAACTAAGTATTTTTGGAAATTGGATCAATGTGACGATGAAACAACTAAGCAAAAATTAACTCAAATCCGCAAATATGTCACAATATTTTTCTACGTTTACACCATTTTGATAACTGGAATTTTACTACAATTTGCAATTTTAACAATAATTTTCAAACCCGGGAAACCAATACTTTTGTGCTATGGTGGATTATATGGACTCGAATCACCTCAGTACGAAATAAGTGTCATTGTGGACGTTTTAGGAGTTTTGATCGTTTCCATAGTCATTACGGCTTATGATGGCATATTCTTTTACTTCGCTCTGTATATTTATACAGAATTTAAAATACTCAAAATTGCTTTTACAAGAAAAAAAGGCCAAATGGCCTCCTCATACGATAAACAGTTTATTCGAGCTACGAAACATCACGATTTCCTCCTAAATTATATCAATCAACTCAATGAAGTTTTTTCACCGATGTGCCTGTTTCAATTTTTTTCAAGTCTTCTAGGAATTTGTTTTTGCTTATTTTTACTTACAGTAGAAGGGTTAGTATTACCTTTTTTGTCTACAAAATGACAAAAAAATTTCAGATTTCCACCGAAACCTGATACGTTTTCGATATATTCCATCGGAGTTATGGGATTTACCACTCAAACATATGCTTTTTGTCATATTGGACATTTAATCTCTGAATTGGTAAAATAGTAAAATTTTAGATTTTCCATAAATTAATTGTTTTTTCCAGTCGATGGATATTTCAAATGACATTTTTTACGTCGATTGGCTTGACGATGAAGTTTACAGAAATAAAACTGCAAGGCTTATTATTATGAATCGGGCACAAAAACCGGCGACATTGACCATTGGAAAGTTTGCTGATATGAACTTAAGAACTTTTATTCTGGTAAGGGACAAAAATTGGGAAAATAAAAAATAAAGCATCAGTATAATTTGCAGATTTTAAGAAATGCTTATTCATTTCTTGCGTTCATCAACAATATAATAGAATAAGCACAACTATTTAAATTTTTTATTATAACAATTAACAAATACAAAACTCACAATCCACAGCCTGAAACGCACTTCTAAGCTTCTAAAAAACACTTTCAGTACAACTCACATTATCGTTAATGCAAACTGGATTATGACTGAAACGGAAGAACTTCAAATCAGAAACAGTTCTTGTGAACAAAGCTCTAGTTTACTGTATTGCGCAAATACGTCCAAATTTGTTAAATAATTAAATGCTAGAAAAAGACTTTGTTAAAGGTCTTCACTCCTGAAAACTTTCGGAACTGTTGTACAGTATTGTTCCCACTCAAATCTATATTTTAATTTTGTTAAATTATGAAACTGAAAAAGATTAGTTAACAAATAAAAAAACATTGGTCGTTTATTTGTATAATATTTATTACATTTTCAGCAATTTTAGTATTTATTTCTAATTTTATTCTCCTGGACATACGAACGTGCACCTGAATCTTTAGTTTCTTCATCTCAAACACTGTTTAAGATGTTATTACAAAACGACAAAACGATTTGATCCAAAATAACAAGTGCTTTTTACGATTTCTTGTTAAAATACGTCAAGAAACTCAACGAAATATTTTCACTAATATTTCTGTTTCATTTTTTTACAAACTTCCTTGGTTTATGTTTATTTGTCTATTTGTGGTTACAAGGAGTGAGATTCCACCAGAACCAGTGAAATTTACAAAATATTTCATCTGTCGTATTGTATTTACAGTTTAGTTGTACATCTTTTGTCTGATTGAAAACTTAAATAAATAAGTTATTTAAAAAAAAAAAAATAAGTTATTAATTATCTAATATCCTTGACCACAGCATTTTAAAACGGATATTAATAAGTTATTAGCCAATTTTTTACCAAACATTTAAAAAGTCCTTCAAACAATCGGACAAATTAAATTACTGAATTATTTCTAAGTCTACCAACTATTTCTTGGAATTTTAAAACATAGCATTATTTTTCAAGAAATCGAGCTACGATTAAATACGTGGTTATAGAACTTTCTCTTGTTTTAAAAGCAAAGAAAACTATTGAAAATTTAGTTGCAATTAAAATGGAGAATGCTTTAAAACTAATAGACACCGTTGGATTGAATCCATTAAAAAACGATAAAACATCAAAGCTCAAAAATATTATTTGTTTCAGTTGCATTATCTGGATTATAATTTCAGCCGTATTAGAGGCTATTTCAAATATCAGTGTTTTTGAGACTTATCAAAATGTATCCCAAGCGATCGTTCCTCCACTTCAGACGTTGATTAAAATGTCTTTGTTGTTATTACTCAAAAAAGAAATAGTTGATTTGCTTGAAAAAACTAAGTTTTTTTGGAAATTGGATCAATGTGACGATGAAACAACTAATCAAAAATTAACTCAAATCCGCAAATATGTCACAATATTTTTCTACGTTTACACCGTTTTGATAACTGGTGTTTTACTACAATTTGCAATTTTAACACTAATTTTCAAGCCCGGGAAACCAATACTTTTGTGCTATGGTGGATTATATGGACAGTATGAAATATGTGCCATCGTGGACGTTTTAGGAGTTTTGATCGTTTCAATAGTTGTATCGGCTTATAATGGCATGTTTTTTTATTTTACTCTGCATATTTATACAGAATTTAAAATACTCAAAATTGCTTTTAAACGAAAAAACGGCCAAGCGGCCTTTTCGTACGATCAACAGTTTATTCAAGCTACAAAACATCACGATTTTCTCTTAAATTTTATCGATCAATTCAATGTAGTTCTTTCACCGATATGCTTGTATCAATTCTTTTCAAGTCTTTTAGGAATTTGTTTTGCTTATTTTTACTTACAGTAGAGGGGTTAGTATTGCTTATTTTGACTACAAAAAATTTCAGAATGCCACCGAAACCATATACGTTTTCGACATATTTCATCGGACTTATTGGATTTACCACTCAAACATATGCTTTTTGTCATATTGGAAATTTGATATCTGAATTAGTAAAATAGTGAAATTTTAGATTTGCCATAAATATTTTTTTCAGTCAATGGATATTTCAAATCAGATTTTTTACGTCGATTGGCTTGACGATGAAGTTTACAGAAATAAAACTGCAAGACTTATTATTATGAATCGGGCACAAAAACCGGCGAAATTGACGATTGGAAAGTTTGCTGATATGAATCTAAGAACTTTTATTCTGGTAAGCAACAAAATTGACAAAATAAAAAATAAAGCAGCAAAATTTACAGATTTTAAGAAATGCTTATTCATTTCCTTGCCTTCATCAACAACATGTTAGATTAAGCACTATGATTAATTAATTGTAATATTAAAATACAACAAATAAAAATTTAGTTTATGAAAACATTGAAAACCGCGAAAAGCTCATAATCCACAGCCTGAACCGCACTCCAGAAAAACGCTTTCAAGCACTTCACTTTCAGAACAATTGTCACTATCAGTAATGCAAACCGTATTTTGACCGGAACCAGAGAATTTCACAAACAGTCCTCGCGAGTCCAGATTCGAGCATACCTAAACTTTTCAATTCCTTCTAAACACTTGCAATTCCACGGATTGCCAGAGAGTGTTGTTAGGACAAGTTTACCATTTATCGCAACTAAACGCAAATATCTTGAACAATTAAATGCCATAAAAGGCCTTGAAGGCCTTCAGTCTTGAAAATTTTCTGAACTGTAAAATGTTTTACATTGTTTCTACTCAGATCTACATATTTTAGTTTTGTTAAATTATCAATGTGGATTTTTATTTCTAAAAGTTATATAGGTAATATTGGTAATTATATATAGGTTATATAGGTATATAGGTAATTATATATATATATATATATATAGGTAATTATATAGGTATAGATAATTATATAGGTACTTTATATAGGTAATTGTGAGTTCTTGCAAAAGTAAAGTAAAGTTGTTTGGGATTTTTTGGAAGGTAGCCATTGGATATTATATTAATTAATGCTAGTTGATCATGAGCAACACTTAGCTTTGCCAGTCGACAATTTTTCACAAAAATATTAATATACATATTTATAAAACAAATCAAGGAACTGTGTGTTACTTGCGATAAAAGCCCTTTATTCTATTTTTTCAATCCAATTTTTCTACAAACTCGGTTTTTCTAATTTACAAAAACCGATAAATGTCGATTTTTTAATCATTGGAATTTGATTGTTGTAAAAAATTACATTTTGGGGACTTTTGCAATGGGTAAATGTCTTTGGTTCTATTTCTGTTAATTTTTTACTGAAATGAAAGTTTAATTTGTCAAGATCAACAAGTAGTTTTTTTAGAATACGTTATGTTAGGATGTTGGTGTAGGTAATATTTGTTTAATTGCACTATTAATAACTCAGACCAGATTTTTTAGAATTGTTAAAAAAGAGTTTTGCACGACACTATGAACGATTTTTCACACAAACCGGTCACTTTTGTAAAATAGGCACATTCAACAAAATAATCAATGTTAGAAAAAGCATTTTAGCGAGTTTGTTGATTGTAAGTAATTGATATGGAAAACTCAACGCTTGTTATCAATAATTGACCTTAAATTGCGTCAAAGAAATTTCTGTTTTTAAAAATGTTTATACGAAACAATTAAAATCAAGAAATATATTTAATTAAAATAAGCAAAATGAATATATTGTATGATTATTATTATTATATTTCAAACAAGAACAACGAGGCTTATTGTGTGTTTTTATTAAAATTCATTTTTGTATTTTTGTTTTTTATATGCTTTTTATGAACAAAATGAACCTTGCCATTTACATTAAATAAAATCTTTTATTTATAAAATTTATTCTTCGACACTGTCAAAATTTACGGTTTTTCTCCTGTGTAAGGAAGTTTTGACACCTACCTGTTTGGTATTTCTCAATACGAAACGTCAGATTATTTTTAACAGATTTAAAGCAATTGTAGGCTTTGTTGACTCTAATTCGAAGAATAAGATGTTGTATTCAACTCGTCTTTGTGTAAATCGGTTCATTTATTCCACTTCGTGGATGATAAACCACGTTTAAAAATCCACTCGTGAAATAAAGCGTCCGATTTACACTTAAACTCGTCGAATAAATAACTACTATTAATCCTAGATTTTTTTATTTCAGAATAACATAAATTTAACAAAACATAAGAATAACAAATTTCTAAATTTATAACAGTTTGTATCCAAATAATAATACTTTGTTTCCAAAATAGTAGTCATCAATTATAATGTATCAAAACCTTATTGAACTATGTAATTTCCGTTTCTATTTGTAATTTGTATTTCTTGGCATTTTCGGCCTTGATAAAGACTGAAAAACTCTTTTTTTACTTTCAATTTTTCTCAAATTTATGTGTTTCAATTAAATCAGAAACACAAGTTTTTTTAATAAAAAAATACAAATGACAAATGTTTAAAACAATACAACACTGACTAATTGCTACAAAAATAATTAAATACATAAAAAACACACAGCTTTTCGCTTTCATTATTTTCAAGCAACAGGTTGGATTTTGTATATTGTTGGTTGCCTATATAAACTGACAATTATACAAATTACTAATATTTTAAATTTTGATTTAGCAATTTTAACAAACGAACTAATCTCGCATAATCGTTGTGATTTTAAAAAATGCGTAATTCGGCTTTTACTTTTATTAATAAAATGGTATTCTGTTAATATAATTACTACTGTAATATTTATAATAGAATTATTACCTATAAGTATTTGATAACAAGTAATAAATAATTGTGTTAGTAATAAAATTTTATTAATTTAAAAAAAAATTTTTAATGTAATCTTTTTTCATTTAAAAGCTGACTGCAACATGGCCAAAAAATGTGAGCTTATTGAAGAAAAAAGTGCTTTCTTCTTCCAAATCGCTGAAAAATTGTCTCTTTGCATGCCATCACATTCCTTGTGATTCGCATTTGTGGGTGTTTGGAACAGGATTCTCCCCGCTCCAGCATGCATTTGAATGCGACTCGAATCCCAACACCAGCAGATCCAAAGCTCTCGATATTTCTTGTTTACTTTTAGAACTTTAGTCGCTCAACAGTCGTCGATATGAGTGTGTGATCGTTTCTTCAGCAAGCGCGCGTTCACGTGCAACACCATGTCATTTCAGACTCGTAAAAGTGCCATTTTTTGCTTAATTGTGTATTTTTTCACATGGATATCGGCGCAAGGTGAGCTTTTGCGCAGAATTAAAACTGCCGCCGGTGTTATTATTATCGAGGACGTTAAATGAGAAGTCTCTTATTTAATTAACAATGTCATAAATAAGTGGTAATTAACGTTGCTCGCCAGCTGCTTCGAAATTATTTAATTTATTTTAAATGACGAGAATGGCTCGGCTTGTTAGGCGACACATTAACGTTAATATTTCAAGAGGTGATCGGTTGCCACATCGATTTTATCATTTTTCATGGAACGCTCCAAGCGAGGATTTTTCAGGAAAATTTTCACTTCGTTCATTTTTATGAAGGATCCAAATTTTATGTTTATGGCTTGTTTGATGATTTATGAGCGACTTTTACTCCTTTATACAATGAGTCATTCTGTTTTTGTCCAAGTGGAACATTTAAACTAATTTAAAGGGATCGTAAAGAGTCAAGAAACTCACTTAATTAAAGCGGCGTGAAAAATTGGGGATTTTTTGTCAAAAAGGGGAGCTCACAACCTGTTGATTTACTTATTTTTTTTGCTTTTTTGTTTGTCAAATTAATTGCTTTAATTTCGCGCTTGAGAACGCGTCAATAAATTAGACAATAATCCGTTTGAAGTTCCGAATTGTTCAAAGTGTCTAATTTTAGTGCAAGCCCCGCCATGGTCCATATATTAAATTAAACGTGTCACTTTGAAACCGCCGTAAATAACTCTGTAATAGCTACTGTCGTCGCAACGTAGCTAATAAATAATGTTAATCAATCAAACAACTGTGAAAAATTTGCGGAATGTTGCAAACACCTGAGTAAAGCAGAGTCTCCTGCGGGAATGTCACTCTTTCAAACTCTCACTTTCGTCGACAGAAGGCCATCATTCATCCATCCGATCACGTTTTTCCACTTGTGATAACTCACTCACTCCGCGTGGTCACTGGAAAACAAGAAGATTGTGATTGACAGGCCATTATGGGCATAAATAAGCCGCAGGCTGGGCAAACAACTCGTTAGTTAACCTTTCCGATCAGCAAAATATGCAAATTATTAATATGCGCATTCACAATTCGATGAAATTTATTGAGGCAATTAAATTTTGGTCGTTTTTTGGAAATTTTGCAATTTGTTTTCGACGGGTGATTTATTTGTATAAAAAGCAGCTCAATTTAATTCATGATTGATGTGACATTTTTTTCTGTTGTAGATTTAATGTGCTGTTCGCATACCACCGGCTCCTGCAGAAGTGTGTGCGAGAAGGTGAGTCAAATTTTCATTTAGAAGTCTATGCAAATCACATGGGACGGGTTTTACCACTTATCGGATTGCAACTCGCACCTCCAATGGGTTGTGGGATGGGACACGACGAGAATTGACACATAAAAAACTCATTTCAAGAGATTTTGCCTTTAAATATCGAAATTTTTGAGAAACTGTCAGAATTGTTCATAAAGAACAAAAATTTTCAATTTTTATTTTACCTGTTATACAGTTACAAGTTTTTTTGTTTTAAACTGTTTTGAAACATAATTTCCTTTGGCATCCTGTATGTGTTATCAAAGGTCAACCACACAAGATAAAAACAAAGTGATAATTGTCCTAATCAAAGCCTTCAAGCTTGAAAACTTGCCTCAACGTCTCCATAAATAACACACATTAACCAAAATCAATATTTGAACATTAATTAGATTCAGTTTGTGACTACTTTTAACTTTTCTTTGACAGGTTTATCAATTTTATCGTCCAGGGCTTTCTCAAAGGAAATAAAAACTTGAATCATAAAAGAAAAATAAACTCATTTTTTCAAATAAGTCATTAAATTGTAAAATTGTTAAAATTTTTAATTGTGAGATTTAGTTTTAAATTAGGAATTCAGAATTTCCGGTTTCCAAATTTCAAATTTTGACTGATCTTCGATTTTTGACTCTAAATATTATAAAATTTGGCTTATGTAGCAATTAAACACGAAATTTTCTCAATATTTTTTTTTAATAATAATAATAAAATAATAATAATATCAAAATAATACAGTGATTTTTTTGTTAGGTAAATTGTACTACTAACGAAAAATAAGAAAAACTATTTTTTTAAATAAATGTCGGTATCAATTAACGAAATAGTTAATATTTCTAATTGTGAGATTTAGTTTTAAAGTAAGAATTTAGAATTTCAGACTTACAAATTCCTACTTCTTTTGACTGTTAAATTAAAATTTCTATGAGAGTCATGAGTCAAGATTTTTTTGTACGATTTAGAAATTTAGACACGTATTATTCTTCTAAAGTCTAATTTTGATTACTATAACGATTTTAAACAGGGAAAGGGAAATTTCAGGTTTTCTAACTTCGGATTTTAACTTTCAAATGTGGATTTTTGAGTCTCATTTATAAAATTGTGATTAAAAAGTGTTCAATTTTGACTTTTGACTCAGGAATTGCAACTTGTGTACTCGTAAAACTTCAGTACTTCGTATTTTGGAACTTTATAACATTTTAGCAATTTAGCTTTCAGTGCTCTAGTTCGGGTTCTTCTTAACTTTATTCTGGAATAGAGTTAGAAGTGTAAAGTAATACCTAACCAGGTGTATTCAGCTCCGGTAGCACTTCTTCAAGTTACACTCGTCGCGGAATGAAAAAGGAATAATAAAAGTGATGATTTAGATTTGGCGACCGGTCGCTTGCTTCTTGGCAAAATTCCAAATGTATTTCTAGATATAAAGTCTTTGGCCTGCAGTGTGCATGTCTCTTACCCGCGTGCATTTTTTTAATAAATAACAGAGATATACGATGAGGCGTGTTCATAGAAAAAGACGAGATGGGGGGATATTTATCACACCTAAAACAACAAAGCTGCCAAAACGAACACCCTTTGATATACCGTTTCGATATTTTCGGTTGTCTTTGATCTCGTTATTTGAGGACTTGTCCACTTGATGGGTCTTTGACCCTAATAAACAATAAGACGCGACATGGCATTATCCCTCTCGAAAATCGTAGAATTCAAATTAGGCATTGTCGAGTTTCGATCGAAAGCGATGCATAATTAAATATTAAAATTGCAAATGGTCTACCAGATCGTTATGACGAGTTATTACGACGATAAATTATTTAACAATTACCACCCACAACGTAGTTGTAATTGCGAGGTTTGCTAAACGTTGGAGAACGTGACCGGATGTGTGGCGCTGACTTTTCTGGAAGGGTTCCGGTGGTGGATGCTCACGGAATAAAATATTGGCATTTGGATAAGAAAAATAGGGACCACAACGATTGACTAAAAATCGAGAAATTTATACCTACCAAAAAGTTTCTCATTTGTTGTAACTTTTTGGATTTAAAAAATTTTTGTACAATAAGACAAAAGGCCTTTTGAATTATCAAATGAAGTTTCAGACACAAAATTTTTTAAATTTAACTTCTGAGAAATACATCAAATACACTTACTTCAATTACTTATTTTTTTGATTAACTCAAATGCGATTGTATGTACCTATTAACAAGTGAAATTTAGTATAGAAAACAATAATGTTAAATATTTCTCGATTTTTGCAAAAACCAATGATTGTACAAGAAAAAGAAAAACACTCCATAGGGATATATTCAAAATATCTAAAAAACTTAGTATTTCGTATTGGTTTAATATTAAATTTAGACTAATTAAAAAGTTCAATTTTCCGACTAGCAGATTTTTTGGAATAAAATGTTTTTAAAAATGTTGAAGTTTGGAACCAATAAGCATTTTTTGGGTGAAATATTTGCTTGAATAAAAAGTTCTTTGAGAAAATGAAGCGATTTGAGTAATTTATAATCTATTTGTGGTCGATTTTAAGTTAGAAATAGATGTAAATCAATGTTGAGGACGCAATTTTTTGCCACAATAAAGCGATTTGAGCTATTTTCAATCAATTTTGCTTGATTTTACTTGGGAAATCAACGTTTTTCAACAAAATAAATGCTTGAATCCTAATTTTTTGTCAAAATAAAGCAGTTTGTGTTATTTTCATTCGATTTGGCTCAATATTAAGCCTGAAATCAAAGTATTTTAACGAAATAATTGCTTAACTAACAGTTTTCTGCCAAAATAAAGAGATTTGAGATATTTCTAATAGATTACTGCTTGATTTTTAAATCAGAAATCGAACAAATAACGTGGTATAAGTCTGTATAAAAAAATGTGATGTTTTTTAATTATTATTTAATTAATAAAAATACAAACTATTTAAGCACGCTTGGTCTCATACCTTTTTTATTTGTATGTATCTTGTTTATTCTATAAAAATCTTTTAAACTTTTAACAACAAATTTAAATATTTAAATTTGAATTTTTCATTTTTAAACTCGATGCTCAAATTGTAAAATTGGGGTTTGAATGACGACTTTCAAACTCGTAATCTTTAGAATTTGAAACACAGATTTTTTGATTATTAAATTCGATATTCAGTTTTAAACTCAGAATTTCAAGTTTTCTAACTTTGAATTTTATCTTCTACGCTTTGATTTTTGAGTTTCAGTTCAAAATTTCCGTAAAAAAATTACTTTTTTGCTTTTGAATTTTGAATTCCAAAAATACCATATTTTCAACATGGAAACTCAAACTTTTATAAAAATTCAAAAATTTTTGACTTATTCTCATATTTTCAGCCTCAATCATAAAATCTCATTTACATTTTGGCTTTTAAAATATCATGAAACTGAAATATTGTCACAATTGTTGAAAATTTCGCTCTGTGCACTGTTGCAAGTGCCTCCTTTCCATCCAACTTTCTTTATCTGGCTATAAAATTCCGCAAAAGTGTTTCTCAGTGCAGCAGTGCAAAGCATCCGCCTCCTCTTCGTTCGGCTCCTTTGATCTTCAAAGCGTCGATGCGTCGGAACAGAAGCTTTATCGGATGTTTCCACAGAAATGTGGAAAGTCATTTAAAATCCAAAGCTAATAAATCCACGTTAGGTTCATGTTTGTTTTAAGTAGATAATTTGTAGAGTCGGCGTTTATTTCGGGAGCTTTTTTATCATTCAATCTCATCTTACACCAATTACAAAACCACATTGTTTCAAGTGCCAAATCGTAAACTGTTATGTGGGATTCGCCTCAATAATTCTCCAATGACCCATTGGGCTTCCGATGGGCAGATGTAGGGCGAAACTTGAGACACAATGTGGTTGGCAAAGACACATTTGTATCAATTAATATATCATCAAGTGACAGGATGTGGAAACTTATTCAAATTATTTCAATTGCAACCAAGCTAAATTCAAGTTTCGCTATCGTAACTATCAGAAATTTACAACCTTTCTGGTTGCTGGAAAGCTTTCCTTATGCAAATCTGATAACTGTGCAAATAAATGTGAGAGGAAAGCGCCAAGAGGCGACAATCTCCTTAAATTTTTCTGGTCGAAGAGTAATAATTCCGGGAAAGTACCCACTCATGGTTTGTTTGTTATTCCAAGAATGTATTTATTCAAGAGGCGTTTAAGTTGGGCTATTCTCACACGCGACATGTACTTCATATTGATAGTCGCATAATGGCCGCATTTACCCATTAATATTAATGAGACCGAGCAAAACACTGTCCATAAAGCAGTTTTATTGGTTTAGAAGAGAACAATACAAATGAGAATTGGATTAAAGTCGTGTTAGACGTGAGGTTCATAGATCCACTTTCTGCAACAGCTGCAACGATGATGGAATTAAAGAGATTCGAGTAAATCGAGCCATTCAATGCCTTTCTTGCACGTTTCCGACGTGAGTGACAGATTTAACCGTGTCTAAAGACCCCATGCCGGTCTTATTTATGCTACCAGAAAGACCCAGTAATCCTAAACTAAACATTCGACAAAAGAACGATTGTGGAGCGTGAAATACGCCCATTGAGCTGGGCTCACAAGATGGGGGCGCTAATTGTTGGAGATTAGTATTCGAAAGAGACATGATTCTGAGAAATTATTTCCTCGAGAACCATTTCCTGTATTTTTCGTTACTTGAATCTTGAGATTTTATTCCGAGACGGGCTGGAGATGGGAATTATTCATCGGTTAAATTTAGTGCGCCGTGACATGAGCTTCCTACTCTTGTCACAATTGATGACTCTATAAAATGCATTCTGAATTGGAGATTTCAAGGTGTTTTGCCAGTTTTGACATACATACTTACACACTTTTTCAGGAAAAATAACAAAACTTTTACTCAAGTGTGCTGCAAAATCGACTTTTGATTTGCTATAAGTAAAATAATATTTTCGAGTTAGTTATAATAACTTATTTGGGTGCAAAAATTTGCAAAAGTGGATTGTTTTTTTTTGTCACATCAATTGATGACTCCATAAAATGCATTATGAACTGAATAAGATTTCAAGGTATTTGCAAGTTTTGATATATTTACAGGATATTTTAGGAATGTGTGTAGGAAAAATAACAAAACTTTTACTCAAATGTGCTGCAAAATGGAAATTTGATTTGCTGTGAGTAAAATA
Source organism: Tribolium madens (assembly GCF_015345945.1). Taxonomy (NCBI): domain Eukaryota; kingdom Metazoa; phylum Arthropoda; class Insecta; order Coleoptera; family Tenebrionidae; genus Tribolium; species Tribolium madens. The sequence goes on along the minus strand of NW_025400984.1, from coordinate 3,238,308 downwards.
GTCTTTTCGAGTTAGTTATAATAACGTATTTCAGTGCAAAAAGTAGCAAATAAGTAAGATTAAGATTGTTTTTTTGGATTTTGATGACATGAAAATGCATTATGAATTAGAGATTTCAAGGTGTTTTGTCAGTTTTGACATATTCACAGGCTTTTTCATGAATATGTTATAAGAAAAATAACAAAACTTTTACTCAAATGTGCTGCAATTAACTTTTAATTTGCTATGAACGAAATAATATTTTCGAGTTAGTCATAATGCTACACTCAAATAATTGAATGCAAAAAGTTGCAAAAAAGTGAGATTGGGATTGTTTTTTTTTCGATTTCGATGACATGAAGCTTCTTTTTATTGTCACAATTAATGACTCTTCATAATCCATTCTGAATTGGAGATTTCAAGGTGTAAGAAAAATTATAAAACTTTTACTCAAATGTGCTGCTGAAATTGATTTTTAATTTGCTATTTTTGGAAACTTGCAAAAAAGTGAGATTAGGATTGTTTTTTTTTTTTTTGATTAATTGGAAAAGTAGTTTTAAAAAACATCAATGACGTGATAATGGCATTTGTGATCATTGACTCAATGCACTATGGTGCATTTTACCACTTGATTGCATGCAATGAGATAATTTGGAAAAGCCAAAGAAATTGTTTAGAAGAGAAACTTATATTAACTTGGTAGCATTGGAATAAGATGAGTATTAGTAATTTCAGGTTTTCCATCAAAACTATTTTTTTTTTCAAAATCGGCTTATTTAGAAATTTTATATTAAAGCCGAAATTTTTTCAAAAAAATTAAACTGTAATTTTTTATATTTCAAAAATTTGATAAAGTTGAAATAAGTATTCACGTGTTGAATCTTAGAAAAAAAAAAAAAAAATGACGATAGAAAAGCTCATGCTTTTATAAGCATAAAAGAGCATAAGCATGCTTTCTTATTTGCATTTATGCTTGTTAGAATTAGAGAAAAATTGCTTATGTCACTGCGTCACCACGCTTTCTGCCAGTGTTTCTGCTCTAATCCATCATTCAAAAGTATTTTATTCACAATCACTAATGTAATATGCCGATTACAAACCTTTTTAAGGTTGCATTTATGCTTGTTAGAATTAGAGAAAAATTGCTTGTCACTGCGTTACCACGCTTTCTGCCAGTGTTTCTGCTCTAATCCATCATTCAAAAGTATTTTTCTATTTTGTGTCTGATAGAAAGCTTATTTCGATACCAAAACCGTTGCTTTAATCAGCCACTTCAACACCAGTTTAAGTGCTGAAAAAGACTAGTACAATTTACTTTATAGCGATTGGTAATGGTGATTTTCAGCGACGTTTCTTATTTCAGGTGGTGTGCATGAAATATTTGTAGTATTCATTGTTAATTCAACAAAATTTTGAAAAATATTCGAGACTTGACGCTTCGAAAAAATTTTTGAACTTTGTGACATTTATTACCAACCACCATGTTACTAGGTAGGGCAAAAGTTCCGAAATTGTGAAAAATTGACTTTTATGTTAAAAAAGTACGTAAAACGCGCAAAATAGAAAAATAGCATAAAAAGCTCGTTTCATAAGTCATTTGTGGAAACTCGTTTTTTGTAAAACTCGTGCTTGCTCCACAAAACTTGCCTTACGAAACCCGTTCTTCAATATACTATTCAAACTTTTACACGAAATGTCTTTTTAAGTTTAATTTTGATTAAGTATTATAAAGTTTTACAGAAATAAAGGACTACATTTTGACATTTATTGGTTTTTCTGTAATAAATGTTTTGCCTAAGCTTTTTTTTTAACTTGCTATTGTGAAATAATATTTTTGATTTAATTGCAATAACTTTCTTTTTCAATTTCAATAAATGGAGGCCAAAACTGTTTCGTTTCCTCATACAAACCTTCTTTAGCGTCTCATATTTCATCTTGGCGTCTGGATGAAATAAAGAGAAAAATGTTTCAATTGGTAATTTTATTTGTTTAATTGGAAAAGACAGTATTCTCTGACTCAACAAACTCATTTTCTAACTTGATAACTATTTGAAATTATAAAAAATGTGATATTATAATTTGGTTCATGCAGTTGTTGGTTTTTGCGTTTTTGCCTTCATTGGCCAACTGGTTGAGCATTTGAGATCGCATTACAAATTCGTCCGATTAAATTCGTTGAAGAAGCGGAAATGCATCTCATTTATCTTTCAGCGCGACTGAAATAACCGAACTTTTCCATCTGCTAGTTTCTGGCATGTCCTAGGCCTATAGCTACTGTCGTACAAACACTTAACGATACACTAAACACTCCATAAGAGCATTTCTCTGTGTCAATTGTTGATGTATAGGCTTGAGTTGCAACAAATAAAAGAGCTTTCGAAATCAACATAAACACACGACTCATAAATATATGAAGCTGTGACGCTCAAGAACATAGAAATATATGGTATTTCTCACGCTGGGCTCCACATGTGAGCGAGCCATCCATGTAAAAAACGACCATCACATACGTATCTTTTACATTGCGAAATGTATCCTTTTATTGAAACGGATTTAATGAATTATCGGGCGTTTTATAGTGCCTGGGAGGAATTTATTATCACGATTATCCCCAGTTCAGGGGCAATAAAAGTCACTTGTCTAATTAAACCGGTGAAAAAGTTTTTCCGTCAATTTGTCGTTCGACAAGTCTAGTTTTATTGACCATCAACTTTCATACATTATTGATCGTGTTTTTCAACAATTGTTCTTTTCGCCTCCGTTGGTTGGGAATTGTGCAAGTCCTCGATGGGTATAATGCCCCACGCACTTGTCGCGATAAATAAAATTGATATGTTTATGTAAAGTGCTGGACACTAAGACGTGTTCAGATAATTAATTGAATTATTCAATAGCAGGTAGGGCCTCGACAACTGACTAGCTTCAACGAAACAAAAGAAAAGCTGAGAGAATAAGATGAAGGTCGGTAAACACCATGACAGATGGGAGTGCGTTCGATGTGTTGCTGCTTCTCTTCAGGGTGTCGTACCTGCTGAGACCATCTTACATTTATCTGTGTCTTTTATCGAGACGACGATTTTAATCATATTGGTTTTTTTGGCCTTGAGGGGCTCTTACATGCACGGGACACCTCGGGAGAGATACAAGATAGCGACGACTCGAAATTTTCTTCAATTTTTCAATGTCAAAAGTGATAACAATGAAACGAATGAAATTTACAAGATTTTTAAATTAAACAGCGATTTCCACGTGTTTAAATGCCATGAATAAAAAAGTGCTAATTTTCTGTATAAATTAAGTGTTTTCAAAAAAATACACAAAACAACTATACAGGGTGCGCCAGAACTCGCGCCCCAGAGAATAATAAGGTAAGATACCAGGAACTGGAAAAAAAATTATCTATAAAAATTTTGAAGTTATGTGAGTTTAAATTTTGCACTTTGACTCTATTTATTTCTGTTGGAACAATAATTTTCCAAGTTTTTTTTGCTACAGGCTATTAGAAAAGGAAACAACGAAGCTGTATCCTAAATTATAATTCTAAGGATATTTGTGGCTTTTATGGGCAAAATTTTAGCACCTTTACTAAATAATAATAATAAAAAAACATATACAAGGTCATCAGTAGCATTAAATAGACATAAAAAATGTAAATGTCAAATAGAATTTTTTAAACATGTTCCTGGTATCATATTTGAAATTTTCCTCTGGGTCGCGAGTTTTGGCGCACCTGTATATTATTTTAAGAAAAACAGTTTATGATTTTAAAACATGATTATTAAAATAAAAGTTTTGCATCAATTTTTGTAATGAACTAGAAATTGTAAATTTTATAATCAAGTGGTTATGTTATAGCAGAAATCTGTAGTGTAAAACTAGAAGTCTGAATTTTGAAATTAAAATTTCGGAACTGATTTTGAGTCTCGTAATTTAACATTTTTGATTTTAAATTTAAAATTAAGTTTTGAATTTAGAATTCACAATTTCTCTTTTTTACTGGAGCTTCAATTACTGTAAAATTTTATAGAAAGAATCTTTATTTTGGCTTTCAAACTCGGAATTTTGATATTCAATTGTGAAATCATATCTTTCAAAGTCCAAACTAAAACTTTTATATTCAAAAATTCGATTTTAAACCTTTTCATTTTGAGTCAAACCTCAAGCTAGTATTTTTATTTAGAAAATTTTCATTCAATGAAATAAAAAAAAATATATTAAATACATGATGATTTTTTTGTTAAATTGTAGATAATGCAACACAAAAAATACTGTTTTTCGGTTTCGGTTTTGAAATTATTTCATACTCGTACACAATTTATCTTCGAAGTTTAATTTTGTTTATTATAAAACTTGTAAGTATAAGAATAACTTTTGTTCTTTCTGGGTAGAAATTTTGATGGCATATTGTATTAAAGAGTACTTTTATCATAATCAACAGACATATGCCTCATTCAAAGAGCAAGTGCTTTAGTCGGCTTTAGTCTAAAATATTAAAAAAAAACAGTTTAGGTTTCTTCTAAAATAAGAATTTTACTTTGAAATTTCGCTTATGACCCATGAAAATTATAACTTTCAAAATGAAAATTCAAATGTTTAAATTAAAAATTTTCAATCTCTATTGTCAAAATTTTATTCTGATATCAGAATTTTGTCAGTGAGACTCGAAATTATATGACTTTCAAATTTGTAATTTCATTCTTCAAAGTTAAAATTCAGGTTTCCAATCCAAGTTTCTGATTTTTACTTTAAAAATTCAGTTGTAAATTTAGAATTCGTAATTTTGCTGCTTAAGGGAATAGAGCAGCTAGTTATAGCTTATAGCTTACTAGCTATTAACTAGCTATAAAGCTAATTTTTACTTTCAAACAATTTTTGAGTTCTAAAGTTTTATGGAAATACCTTGCATTAGACGTTGACTTTTCTCAAACAATTAAAACTTTAAGACCAAATGTGTAGTGTTTTTTTTTTGCTAAATTGTGTACTTATAATGTATATATTTTGAAATTTTTTTAGTAAAAAAGTTAAAAAAACGTTAGAAATATCACAAACTATTCTTGAAGTTTAATTTTAATTAACATAAAAGTTGCAAGTAGTTATAAAAATAATGTTTGTATGTTTTTGTGTAGAAATTTTGATGATAGATACATTGAAATAAGAGTATTTTTATCATAATCAAGAAAAATATGTTACATCCGAAAAGCAAGTGCTTTAGCCGGCTTTAATTAAAATGAAAAAAAAAAACAGTTTAACATTTTTTTTTTTAATTAATTTTGTTTTGGATCCGAAATCATAATCAAAATTGAGGTTTTAAAATTAAAAATTTTCAAACTCTATTGTCAAAATTTTATTTTGTAAAACTTAAATAACTTGTAAAATTGTAATTTTCAGGGTTAAAATTTAGGTTTTCAATTTGCAATTTCAGGCTTTTTAAGACGGAATGATCGAATTTTAACTTTCAAACTTTGATTTTTGAGCTTCATTTCTAAAATTTTATAGAAAAACTGGAATTTTATATTTTTTATTTAGAAACCTTGCATTAGACGCTGAATTTTTCCAAAGAAATTAAAACTTTAACACCAAATAACAAATAATAAATTGTAGATAATGCAAATATTTTGAAATTATTTTCGTAAAAATCTCACATATTATCCTTGAAGTTTAATTTTGATTATTATAAAAGTTGCATAAAATAATTTTTGATGTCTCTGTGCATAAATTCTGATGAAATTTTTATCATATTTAAACAAGAGAAATGCGTCACATTCGCCCAGTAAGTGCCACCATTAGTCTAAAATGACGTAAATCCGTTGCTGTTTAAGTGATTAAAACCTTAAATTTCTCACGAGTCACGACTATCATTTAATTTTTCAACCATCTGTGATCTTCACACAAGAACCCCTTCTTCCCATCCACATTAAATGACTGTTTCACACACTTTTTGATACTTTCACAGTCCAACCCATAAACGCAAAAATCATTTACAGCCATGCAGAGTGTTATTGTCACCATAAAAAGGTGCGAGTCCAATTTTCCGCCTTGCAATTTCTTCCACACGCAATAATAAATAACCGGCCACACATTTATGGACTGTGAGGTTAACAAGTGTTAAAGTATTAAAAACTTCTCATGATCTTTTAACGATCTCCGTTTATTGCGAGCTTCCAGCACGAAAACTTTGGAATTTTTTTGCGATTCATGAGGGCGGGAAATATGGTAATGCACCAAGGTTGCAATAACACTAATAGATAGATATCTCGAATTTATGTGACAAGTCTGCGACGCACCTTATGTACTACGACTCTCCAACACCCTCATTAAAGTCGAAACTAATGAATGTTTACAAATAATTGCACCAGTCTAAACAGAATTAAGTCATTTCAACACTAGTGCTATTTGTATTGTTTTACAGGAGCTGATTTATTTAAGCTGATGTAAACAAGTAGGACAAGTGTTACGACTTCCTCTGGACTGGAAATAGCAAAAGGAAGTGTTGGAATTGCATTATCTTGAAGCTACAGATCATCATATTTTTCTAGTCGTGTTTTGAAACAAAACACCTCCTCCAGGTGTTAACTAGTAAAACTAATAACCGTATTAATAAGACCGTTCCATGTTGAATAAACATGAAGAGAGTGTCTTATTATGCCATCCAAAGTAAACAAGTTATTGGTGTGGATATTAAAGTGAGTGGAAGTGAATTGAGTTGTTTTTTTTGTTCCAGATATCTTTGGCTCAACTGGCCGCCGATAGTCGTCTGAGGAACGAAACTGTGGAAGAAGTACGGAAATTCTGTTCACCTCAGCTGGTAAGGAAGGCTTCTTGTTTCTTGTCACTTAACTAAACGTTTGATTGATGTTGCGGAGATAACGGTGGATGTCATCTCGATGGTATTTTTAAAATTCCTTGTCTACGGCCTACGATATTTCACGCGCGTTATCGTTAAGTGTTTGAGATCGGAGATAACGAAGAAATAAAATATTTCAATTTATTGTCGTGGATTGTTTTATTACTTCATCTGGTTGCGAGCAACGGCCGGGTTATAGTCGAGGTTAGAGGGCAGCTTCTGGGATATGTCTTCGACAACCACTTGTGAGGTAGACTAATAAATTATGGCTTTGGAGCAGTCTGGGGCCGAGAGGCTTTTACAGGAATTGATAGCAAAAATTTTGAAGCGAGATAAGATTTTGTCGAGACTAATTAAAATCTCAAATTTTTAAATTGGAGTTTTTAGAAAAAAAAATATTTTTTTTTTGAATATCGTGATCATGGAGATTATTTAGAGCCAGTTTATTGACTTTTAAGTTCGGAATTTTGACTCTGATAACGATTGTTTCTCTCCAAAATGATAACAATTGTTTCTCTTCAACATCAATATGCAGATTTTTAAATTGCTTTTTGAATATTAAAAAAAAAAGGAATTTTAGTCTCCAACAATATGAAATTTCCGACATGCAATCTCAAAAAACGATTTTTTAAATTTGCTTTTCATACTTTCAATATCGAAACTTAAGTTGACTAACTTTGAAATTTTTTGAATTTTGACTTTGAGAGTAAGATACGGTTATATGAATTCGGAATTTACATGTTTTTGACTTTTTTTACGTTCAATGTGTGGCTTTCATTTCGATTTTTTTAAATAAAAATTGGCTTTGAAATGCAAAAAATGGATAATGAAATTTGTTCTTCTGACATTTTAAACACAGATTTTTGATCATCAAACTTGTAATTCTGATTTCCAAAGTTAAAATCGAGTTTTTAAAATCAAAATTTAGGTTTTCAGACTCGGAAATTGTGAATTTCAAACTCAGATTATTATACTATTAAGTATAAACCACTGATTTTAATTATTACTTTTTAACTCAAATTTTTTTACTTATACGGTCGTGATTTTGATTTTGCTAGGATTTTCTTCAAAAATTAAAATCTTTATTCTCGAACATAAAATTTATACTCTTCTAAACTAAAAACGGCTGAATTTCCAACTTCCTGAATTCTGCCTTTTAGAATAAGAATCTAAGCTTTTGGGCTTTGAATTTTCTTTGATTTTTTTTTTTTTGATTTTCTTGATTTTCAAGTTGAACGAGCGACTTTAATCTCGAAATTTTATTTAAAAAATAGAAATTGTTAAAAATTCGGGTTTTTATATACATACTCGATATTGATTTTCAGAATTTTAACTCGTAAGATTTTAATTTTAAAACTATGATTTTTTATTCTAAATTTTTTTAGTAAAAATGAAATTATAGTTTTTCTCGACTTTCAAGTTGAATGTGTGATTAATTAATCTTCTTTTAATAGAAATTGCGTCTTTAAAACGCAAAGATTCGTTAATCAAATTCCGTCTTCTGACATTTGAACACAGATTTTTGATCGTCACTCCGGGTGACCAACTTCAGAAAACTTAAAATCAGGACATTAATAAAAATAATTAATTATACATAATAACTTTTTTTCAGAACAGAAAATAAAAATAAAGGTCTTACCAATGTAAAATGTGAATCTAATAAGAATATAGCTCGGAATGCAGTATGTAAAATATTGATATGAAAAACAAAAAACAGTTTTTGAACCCTAATCTAATGTGTTAATTTCATTTTTTTGTGTGAATTGCTTTTAGAGTCCTTTCATTCTCTGCAAACATTTTTTTAAATTTCTGCAAGCCAAATTAATATTTAATTTGCTCATTATAAGTTTTTTTTAAGTGTTTCAGTACTTTCCGTTGAGTTTTTTCAGGATACCTACCAAACGCAATGTTCACATTTACATCTAATTAACATTCAATGAAACTCTTTAACTTTGTTTTCGTCGCAAATATAAATCTGAAAAACCCACACTTGGGTCTGTTTGTCTTTAAATCGGGACAAATCGGGACATCTACGTAAAACAGGACATTACAATAAAAACCTAAACATGTCCTGGCTAAATCAGGACGATTGGTCACCTCTTACTCATCAGGCTTGTAATTCTGACTTTTAAACTCAACATTGTGATAGTTTAGGTTTTCATATTGTGAAATTGTGACTTTCAATCGAATTTTCTATAGTTGAACTACTTAACTAAAAGAATACAATTTTCAAAATTTTAACTTTAGATTTTAAAGATTTGAATTTTAGCTTTAAAATTATAGGATTTTTTTCTCAAAAACTTAGTTTCAATTACGATCTCTGCTCATAATTCCATTGGAGTAGGTCTAAAACCGACATAAATTATTAGTTAAAACAGCCAGTAATTAACGAATTCCTTCTTTTGCAGAGTCCATTCTGGGAGTGCCTCAATGCAACATTCAAAGGTAAGTGTTTTCTTCTCCATTCATTTGCATTTTGACTAAATTTGAATAAAGAATTAATTAGGAAACAACAGCATCGTAAATAATACAGGTTTAACACTTGGAACAAATTAATAGACACGTTTAATTTTATTTATTGAGACAGGTTAGGTGTGTTTAAACGCTGATTTTTTTTGATTTATTATTCCAATTGTTACGGGTTTTGGCGAAGAGGCAGAGCGAGTGTTGTAACGGCATTTTGGGGGGCATTTTACGCCCGACCACTTTAAAATTTGCCAATAAATGTCAACATTTGGGAAAAGCATTGGTCTCTCGGTGGCTCCTTGCGTGGCTGCTTTCTCTTCTCGTCTCGTTTAAAACAATCGATTCGTGACAAAACTTGGACGTTCCGCTCCTCCAACATGGGGGTTTATTTGCAGATGTGCGATACGAGGCTACTTGAATCTGCACCGTGCTCAGATGTCCAACGTTTGGATTTATGGGCCAGTCGAGTGGCGCGCCTTCGTGCTGGGTCTCTCGCAGTGGATGGTCCCAACAACGAAGAAACGATAATGATCGAAGGCTCGGTCGCAACCACAAATTCAATAATAACTTTCAGCTTCAAACTTATGACATGTCATCGAATATGGTGATCGCATTTTTACATAATCGTATGCAGCGATTCAATTCCGTATCGAAAACTTGTTACCGCTGCCCACGACTTGACACAACATAGGTAAACGCACCTTCACAATGCCTGCTCCGGGGCCCCAACACAAAAATTTTTCTGAGCTAATTAAAGTAGAACTTGGCATAAATTTCCGCGATCACACCCTAATAAAATACGCCAGTCATTAGGGTGCAATAAAACGTTTATCAGTCTGCAGCTCTTGTAATTAAATATAGGAAAAATTCCAGTTCTTGGCACAAGCTGTTAGTGTGTCTATTATGTGAAATAATGTCGTTATCCTCCTCCAGCCTCGTTGACCACAATTACTGCATCCTTTTGTTTCATTGCATCGTCCATCGAACCATCTTTGTGATTAATGACCGTTCAACACTCGCTCAAAGTGACGTCTGTATTTTGCGTTTTGTTGTAATTGAATCGAAGATTTTTGAAAGGTAGCTCACGATCGCTACTTTATTGCATTCTGGGCCCCAGCACGAATTCCATGTCGCCATAATCTTCGTCGAAGAGCCTTCGGCCAGATAAGAATGTCGGAGGTTATCTCCTCTCATTTAATTAAACGGACGGAATTGAGTTATTAACATGTTCCAGTGTACACTTATAATTAGCTGTACACATAACCAAATAAACTACCCAATAAATACTAGTGTTAAACGGATCCATATTTTTTTAAAGAGTTATCGAATAAGGATATAAGATTTTGATTGAAAACTATACCTACTTTTAATTGTTTTATTCGTACACAATAATACTCGTAGTTATTTATGTATCAAGACACCAAAATTCGTATTTTTCATTAACAATGTGTTTAGTTGCCGAGGCGAAAGCCACGGCAAATAAGTAAGGCTCGGATTATAGACACAAAAAATTCGTAAAATATGCGCATATATATGCACGTATTTTGACAAAAATATGCACAAAATATTAAGAAATATGCTCCAATATATGCCAAATATGCATCGATATGCAACATTTTTAACAATAAAAAAATCAAAGTTCGGATAAATTTTTATCCTCGAATACACTAAACTTTGTATTTTCGTCATCTTGAACTGCACACGATAAATGAAAGAATAAATAAATACATTGGTTTGGCGTGAGACAAGCCATTTTAATAACCTACTAATTAACCCTTTATAAGAAATCTGTACTTTTCAGATCACATCACTTCAAACAATTTTGCTAAAATTTATTTGCAGGCAACTACTTATCCGCATAGAAAGATTTATTCGTTTTATACCAACTAATTGATAAATTATAAAGTTTTATAAAAATGTGATGTTTTATCAAAAATAAAATTTATCGAAATTTTTATTATTTTGTTTTTGTGTTCTACAAAAATATATTTTTTTTTAAATGGCAACCCACCAAAAAAGCCATTTTTCTCATGAAGATCATGATCTAAGGGATTACAATTATCTACTTTATATAGCTTGTTCCAAATCTGGTGGCGAACTGACGTTGTCAAAAATGACTGAATTTTGACACTAAACATATGTTTACTATTAAAAAAAAATATTGTTCATAGGCGTCGTATGAAATAATATTTCAAAACCACTGTTATTTTTTTTAAAATTATAATAAGTAGGTTCTCATACATAAGATGAAGAATAATGAACAAATTATTAAATTGTTAACGCATGAAAAGAATTTTCAAAAATGATATTTCTAACAATCTTTGTCTTCAAAATTTTTAAAGAAAAAAAGTACGCCTATGTATTTTTTTATCTTAAGCAAGTGGGCGCACTCCAATTGTCTTTTCTATCACTGTCAGTTCGCCACCAGATATGGAATAAGCTCTATCAAATTATTTTTTTACATATATCGCAATTTAGACAACAAAAATCGAATAACTCAAAAACAAAACAAAATTTTGTTTTTTTATATTACTTTTATTTATATTAATTATTATTTTTTACGAACAAATGATTTAAAAAAAAAACGCTTGGTTCAATACTTTATATTCACCCAGTATAAAACGAATTTAAAAAGGAAACACTCAGCAGGATACTTACTAATTTTTTGAGTTTGGCTTACGAATTACCGGTTGTTTTCTCTTTATAATATTTTGTAATCGGATCATTTTCCTTAAACTGTCCAATTTTTAACTTGAACTGAAATTTTTAATCGGAAATTAGTGATTTGAAGAAAAAATGCACAAATATGCAATATTTCCTAAAATATGCACCAAGTTG
>NW_025400984.1:3187430-3225581 GCF_015345945.1 Tribolium madens | reverse complement strand
AAAAAGGACTATCGTCAATAATTCCGAAGTTAAACGGGTACCGAAAATCGCCTAAAATTTAGACAAAATTCGAAAAAATTAAAAACTTAAACATTGGGTTTTGGGATTCAAGAGTCTTAGGAAAGTACAAAAACGTTGCAAAAATGGAAGAAATAAATTTTTGAAAGTTTTTGTGTCATTGAATTAAAAAAAAATTGAATAAGTATATTGAAAAAAAAAGCTTTCTTTCATTTCGTTGTCACAATAATTTAAAATTCGCTCAATAGAAAAAATAGTATTAAATACACGTGTTACAACCTCTCATTGTGTCCGAAATTTTTTACTTCCCCTAAACTCTGTCTCTGGCTGCACCACTGCTCCCGAGGTGCATATAATACAAGGTGTTCCATTTTTATTGTTACAAATTTAACCAGGTTATAGAATATTCAATTTTAAGATAAAAGTTTTCTATAAACATATATCGAAAAATTTTAAATAAGGGAGCCACATCTTTTAATGGATTTTTTCCAATATCTTAGAAACCATCGTGGATAAAATTACAAAATTTGGTACAACTAAATGAATTCGAAGATAAAATGTCGAAATTTTTACTCAGGGGCGTCCTAAACTGGGGAGTTTAGAGTAAAAAGTACCGTAACTATTTTGGCGGTTGGTTTTTGCCACTTTCAGCCACAAAATTCTAAATTTCATAGTTTTTCACAAAAAAATTCTTTTCGATAAAACTTACCGTTTTTGAGTAAAATCTGTTTACAATTTGTCTTACAGACCATAAAAAGGATAAATTTGTTTCTTGTTTCACGCAAATTAAATAAAATATGTTTATTTTTCTTCATTCTACGAAACTAGAGAAATGTTCGCTCACTGATTGAACAATAAGAACCTGGTTTAAGATTTTTTACAAAAACAATATAGGTACAACAAATTTCTTTTTTTCGCAAACCCATTATGTACTTTGTTTGCAGATTGCAGCAGATCCAAAAATGGAGTATCCGGATCAGTTCCGTTTTAGATTCAAATGGAGAAAAATTACATTTAATTCTGGATTTATTTGTTTTTGAGATCCGAGTATTGTTTACGTCAAATTCGAATCCAAATTTTGATTCGACTGAAACGTAGCACTAATGAATACCATTCCTTATACCTTTGCAAAAGTTAATTAATCAAGCTTGGGCAACTATGTGCTTCAAGTCTTATCTCTGACTCGAGTAATGTGCACAAGAACTGGATTTACTTTTTTTTGCAGATATGTCACGTGGAGAGTCGTGGTCAGGCCGCGTGTGCTGTCCCATCCCCCAAAGCAACAGCTGTCGACGGGCCTGCATTACGGCGACTTCCACCCAAGACCTGGCCCAAGGCTGTCGCCAAAGCGACGAAATTGAGTTTTTTCGTTGCTTAGATCGACAAAAAAGCGGTGAAGAGTGTTGCAGTAATGCAAGAAGTGACGATTGCCACCACGTCTGTCTTGAAATCTTCAGGAGTCGCTGGACGCCCAACCCCCCACTCCGACTCAAAGTCCAAGAAACATGCGAAGCCAACAGTCCGAAAGTTATGGAGTGTGTCAAGGATTTCATAAAAGTGACGCCAGCAAAAGATTTGCACAAAAGTAATAATTCTGTTCAAAAATATTAACATTGTAACAAAATCGTTTCCAGAGAAGCACTGCTGCGACATGTCCAACCAGAGCAAGTGCCGTGAAACTTGCAAAAAACTCCTCTCCATGAAAAACATCACGGTGCAGGAGAGCATAGATGGGTTACAGTTGGGTGGGTGTGGGTCACCCCTCCCACAGGAGTACTTTTGGTCGTGTTTCCTGAAATCGACTGAAACGGCTGAAACAGCCGTCGAAGTTTCAAGGATCGAAAGAGTTGGCATGGACTCGGCAAAATCGCATTGCTGCCCTCGAGCCGCAAGTCACTCCTGCCAAAAACTGTGCACCAAGACATTCACCAAATTCTGGTCCACGTCTTGGGACGAGTTTTACAACAGGTGTTTGACACAAGTGGCGGAGGAGAACTTGAGAAATTGCATAGATGAAGGTGGGTGTTGTGTCTCCTTTTTCTCAGTCTTTGAAAGTTTTTTTCCAGTTGACGAACCTTGCGAACTTGGTTGCGACGGCCTTAGTTTTTGCACGAATTTCAACAATCGGCCTACTGAACTCTTCCGGTCTTGTAACACTCAAGCCGACGAAGCGGCTCGGAATGATGTCTCCGTCTGGCAATTCCAGAATAAATTGACACTTCCTGGACTCATCCTCCCACTTAAGAACATCTCCCAGTGCTCCCCCAATGTCTGGAAAACTGTAGCGTGCACTCTCCAGATTAAACCCTGTTCGAGACACAGTCATGCCAACCAAATTTGTCGCGATGTTTGTCTGGATATCCTCTCGAAGTGTGTGGACTGGACCAGGATATCACCTGAACATTCGGCTGAAACGATTTGTGCCAGTTTATCACCAGAAGATCCCAATGTTTCCTGCATCCGCCTTCAAAACTTCTTATACCCAAGTGAGACAAGTATCGAGAGAATCAGCCAACAGGTTTTCTCTCCCTGTAAAGGCAATCCATGCGAACCTAACGAAGTTTGTCTCCTAAACCGGAACTGTATCCACGGTACCAACTGTCTCCCGTATAAGTGTGTCCCTGGATGCAAACTGGGCGAAGTCAGCGAGTACAAAGTACCACATGGTACCTACGTCTGGATTCCCAATGACAACAACAACAACCAACAGAGTTGCTTGAAGATTTGTAGATGCAACGCGGGGAAAATTGAAGAGTGCCAACCTCTATTATGCGTGAAACTTAAACCATGTCTCATGGGTACTGCCATGCATGGTACTTCGTTCAATATAGACTGCAAAACGTGTAGTTGTTTTGCTAGTGAGGATATTTGTAGTAAAAAACAGTGTGAAAGTACTGCCCTGACTGGGGAAAACACTGCGTACACCACTTTGCCTTGTAATTGTGTTCCACATTACGTCCCAGTGTGCGGCAAGGATGGTAACAATTACCCATCGGCCTGTTTAGCCAAGTAACACTCAACCATTCTTGTTTTTTCCATTTTTGACCCAAATTTTTGGTAGGTGCGCCGGTTTGACGGACTCTGAAATTGAACCAGCTCCATGTGAGGACCCATGCCGGTCCCATAGCTGTCCCATCGGCCACAAATGCGTCCCAAGACCCCAGATTTGTCTCTTCTCGCGCGAGCATCGCGATTGCAAACAATACGAATGCAGTAAGTCGATAAAAATATCAATTCTTGTGCTAATTTTTTCCCCAGTTAACGGTACTACCAACTGTCGCAACTTGCCCAAATCCCCCGTCTGCAGTACCAACAACACCGAATTCGAAAACTCCTGTCTTTTGGCCCACCACAACGCCAAATTGGCCTACCACGGGCCCTGTTTGCGTAACTGCCGCCACGAAGGAGTCGTTTGTGGCTTCAATGGTCGTACCTACATCTCCGAATGTGCCGCATGGGCCGATATGGTCTCCGTGGATTACGTGGGGCGGTGCAGAAGAGTGGGTTTGATTGGTACCACCAAGACCAAGAGGTGTCCCGACGTGAAATGCCAGGCTTTGCCCGACCCCAACTGTCTCGGAGTGACCCCTCCAGGGGCTTGTTGTCCCATTTGCGGTGGTACTCTGAACTTGCTCTACTCGCGACAGCAAATAAACCGGGCTTTGTATGCCCTCGACACCAACACCGATTCTTTGACTCTGAAAGCCATGTTGAAGGCTTTGGATCGGCAAATCCAAGTCGCTCAGTGTGTGCTTCGAGGGTATTTGACTGTCGAAATGGATATTTTCGTGACGGTGCAAACCACGGAGAAATACCCGTCGAAGCTCCAGCTCGAGGCTTGTGTGCAAGAAGCCGAGAAAATCGCAAGTTTGGTCAATATGCAAAGCCCGAGGATTGTCAGTGAAGTCACTCTGAGTTCGCTCACTTTAGCTAACATCATTCATGTGAATTCTGCGGCGAGTTTGGGTGCGTCACTGGTTTTCGTTGTTGTTTTGTTGAAACTGCTTTGAGCTGCAACCAAAAACTTTTGATCTCGCGTTGTTTTTAAAGAGGCCAAATATTATACCAAAGAAATACGACTGCGCTCTATTTTCGGGCGCTTTGACAATTAGGTATTTTTAGATCGTTACAAAGAAACTCGGGCGAAATTATGCAAAGACTTACACAAGTGCCAAATTGAGTTAGGATGGGCCAGTTTCTAGCAAATCTGTGATATGTACTATATTATGTAAATAACTTATGTTATTTTACGCCGTTAACAGAGCTGTAAATAACAAATGTAAATAGAAGAGATGATTTTATACTGCTTTGTTTATTTTAACAAATTTAAGACTTTGGCGATCAGTTACGGTTAAGTTTTATCTGCAATAACTTGAGTTTATTTCCTGTGTAATTTCATAACCAAATCATTTTGTAATTTATTGAAATACATTTTAAAATTAAACTGTCTTTTTTATTTTATTACAACAGCATGTTTTACTAGTTGCATACATTATTTGAGTCACGCCAATGAAAAAGTTATACCTAAGTACTTAGGTACAGTGATGGAGAGTCAATTTCATCCACCCAATTTCCCTGACAGATTAAAAGTGTAAATTAGTCTTTAGGACTTTAGGTTTTCCTGACCTTGTTTCAGACAAATGAGTTTGCGCAAGTTAAATAACAAAAATGTTTGTTAAAAAAATAATAAATGGCAACTGAAAGAAATAGCTTTGAGATAAGAAACAATGTCATTTTTAACAAGTATCAAGAACTATCGTTATTCAATTAACAAATTAATTGTCAATGTGACATAGTAATCAAATAAATAAAACCGCCAATGTAATAGGACTTAATAAGCAGGATTAAATTATTCCAAAATTAAAAGTCCAAAATCAAGAGAAAAATTACCTTTTCTTTCTACTGAGTTAGAGTAATGAAGTTTTAATTACAAATTAAGGCAAAAAATGTATTTCTTTTACAGTTATTTTGGCGTAAAATCAAAGATAAAAAATTTTCTCTCGTGGAAACTCAATCCGGGGACATACCTTCAGTATGTATGATAAGTTCAATAAGTTATTTTGATTTGTTGTCGTTTTTTCTCTAGTCGTCAGGATAAAAATTACAAAAACCGAAAGTGGGGTTAGTTGCATAAGGCCCGTTTTACATTTTTTTTGTCAGTGGAATAGCAAATTGTCCAAAATTTTGTGTCTGCAATTGTACTATCGCGGACAAATTACTTTGGTCGTCTGTATAATCTGTGTCAGTGTCACTTCAGTGACATAAAAAAAAATGTAAAGCAAGCATCAGGATGGTTAACCCACGGAATTCGAAAAATAAGAATCTTATTTTACGAATTCCGTGAGATAACCCTTTTTTTTTACTACCATTTCACTACTGTACAACTTGAGGTAAAAAATCACAATCATTAAGTCACTCGGTATAAATATTTCTTGAAACTTAAAATTACAAAATATTTTTATTAATACTTTAACTTGAAAAAAAGGGAAAAAAACACGACATGAATGTGCAGGGTGCCAACTAAAGCCGCTGTCAATTCATAGTAGCCATTTAATTTATTGAAAAGTTGTCAGCCCCTAGTTCGCCACCTCTATAGAGTGTAGGTTGTGTCTATGTTGGCAGCAGAAGTAACTAAATTGTGTCAGCATAAGATTTTTGTGAAGTATTCTAACCCGACTTTTTCAGAGATTTTAAAGTCGAATTTACACAACTCAATTTTTACAAATTTACACTGAGAAGTGGCCACTATGAATTGACCGCAACTTTAAAACTTTTACATGTATACTTACCGTAAAAAGTCGCGGTTTTTGTCCAACAATTATAATGTTTAAAGAATTATAAGAATATTTTTTCATAAAATATAAAAATATCTGAAGATAAGACTTTTACCTGGATCTGTATATTTTTGATGTGATAAGAAAATACGAAATTCTAATAAGAGTTTATTTAACAAAATACATAAATACATTTTCCAATAAGAATAATAATAATAATAATATAAATAGAATACTGTAAATTTTAGTGTTCCAAAAATACAATATCGTATCCGAATAGTAAAAGCCACATAACAAATATGATACAAAGGTTACAATAGTGCAGTAAAATAGACCATTACTCATCCCATATTTGCCTCAAACATCAAGTATCGTCGATACTTATTTACAAAATGCTCAAATTAGGCTTCCACCCCTAATTCGCCCCTATCTTACTTCAACCCAATGGACTTGGACAGCCGTTCATACACCGTCCAGGCCATCGCGGCCATCAGAGTCCTCCTCAGCATCCTCGGCACCATCCCTTTGAAGTACCCCCTAACCCCGTACTTCCCATGGACGTACACAACCACCGACCACAACCCATTGAACTTATTGGGGTAGAGCTGCATTTTTGTCTTCAAAACATCCGCCGGTTGGGTCACCACCGACGCTAGAACCCCTGCCGTGACCCCACAGGTGAAATGCGCCGGGGATGCCATCGACGAGTCCAGAATCTCCCTCGGGACTAGCAGCTTCGTCTGGGTGTAAAACATGAGATACAAGCCGGAGAATGGGGCGTCCCGGAAGAGAGTCGGGATGAGGCCGCAAGTCATCCCGCGGAGTCCCTCCGTTTTGTAGATTTCGCGAAGGGCGGAGGTGACACCGTTGTAGCCGTAGACACCGCTCTCGACACGGGTTTTCACCACGGTGATGGGGATTAGGGCTACGCCACTCATGCAGCGGGCCACCATCCCCAAAGCGACCGATTCAAGGGGGGATGGAGTCTTATCGGTGAAAAACTGCGTTTTGAGATAATCCAAAGAGCAGAAGTAGAGACCAACACCAGGAACGCAGCGAGTGATCGACTGGAAAAAGAGGGGGTTATCAGAAAGTGACAATTGGGGGTGATAAGAAACATACCGGTGTCATGCCACGCCACAAGCCACGGAAGTGCTCCTGTTGGAGGATGTTGACGAAGATGGTGACCATGCGGGCGCCCCCATGCTGTCCCCTAGAAAATAACAATTAAAATTCCACTACCAACGCTGCAAAATATCACTTACTGTAGTACGGGGGTGGGATTTTGTAGCCGGGTTTTGACCAAATCCAAGGGTTGGAACAAAATAGTGGAAAATGTGCCAGAGAAAGATCCAGCGAGGAAAGCTTTTACCAAAGGATACTGCAAGAAAAACAACTTGTTAATGACCTTGACTCAAGTCAAACATTTTACATTCGGTGATAATGTTACTTACACTAGAAACGATATCCATTTTTGGGTATTATACTGATAAGAGTTAGTCTTCGAGTCAGGAATTTAAGTACAAATTATCTGGGTTGCGTCCCTTACAAACCACGAGTCGTATCGGAATAATCAGAATAATAAATAGGGTTGACGCGGAATTTATCAGCAATGGTCATTTTATAGCGAAGGCTTGATAACTGCATGAAAATACTTCGAAAATGCACCCAAAAAATCACTTTAATACTCCGCTTCACGAGACATTTATTTAAAGACTGCTTAATTATCACTCGAACTCGGTATTTATATTCAAACGAAAGGTCAATCGGAGACCCCCAGTGAACCTTATTATCACTTTTTTTCCGGCATTGCGACCTATTTGTTATCGTCTACTTACATCTTGTAAAATTGTTTTTGTGCCATTGGGGGGCAAGATGTGACCCCCCGGCGGTTGGAAAATAACAGTAGTAACATCCTCTGCTTGCATTTCTGTACATTTTCAGGTGTGATCGCACATTTGCACACACGCATCTTATCTAATGATGATATGGTGCCGCTTTGAAGGTTAGATCAGGTGACAATGACATGGCTATTTTTTCACACGGGTATTATTGTTCGCTTGTAATTAGAGTAATTAACACAAAAAATTTATCCAGAGTTATTTAAATTTATGCCAATTTCAAATTTGAATTAAAACATATTTTTCAAGGTCATTAGTGTCACATCAATGACAAGTTGTACAGGTGCGAATGCCATTAGTACAAAATTGCGTTAGGCCGAAGGGTGTTATTACCCTCTCTTTTAATAGTAATTAATTAATTATTTATGTCTAGCAAAGATAAGAATAATTATAGATTCCCGAAAAATAAAAATTGCGACACCGTGCTTGTTTGTTCAAAGACATGTGTTATTTTTTACAGTCATCTCAGTTTCAATCCGTCTACTCCCCTGGGTGTAATTTGGACCTAGTTCGATAGTGTAAGTTGCTCTTTAAACAATCTCGTTTAAAGAACGAGTACGACTCACACTGGCCGGATATAGCCCAAATTACACCAGGGAGTTGACGTATTGCAACTGAGAAATCATATTTTTAAATTTGTTAGCCAAATTGATGACACAAATCCAACGTCCTTGTCTTAAATCTGGGTTAGTGACAATATTCTTTCTTTAAATAACACGTAAAAGGCTCATGCTTATCTAATGTTAAATGTCAGTGTTGTTGTTTCTCCAGGGGGTCTCTTATCACAATTCGGGGGCTAAGGGTCAAATCAACAGAAAACTTCACTGTTTCTATGCTATTTTGTTACGAGGGAACATTCAGACGTCACAAAAAATTGAAAAATTATAAAAATTGAAATAATAATCAAAATTGACGTCATTAATTATTTCCTCTGTTTTTTATTTATAATCAATAAAACTAATCAAATAAAAAGACTATTTTCGACAAAATGACAATTTTTGGTGGAAAATTTCTGTTTGTCATAATTTCGAAATAACATTGACAGATGCGTAAATAAGTTTAATGGAAAATAAATGAGACTAATTAACAACTTTGATAAAATTCTAATTTTGAATGAGGAAATCAAGTTGCGTGGGTGTCACGTGACAGTTTTGCTCTATTGCTATTTGACCAGAAGGCTGCAAGTCCCGCCCTACTCCTAAGTGACTAGATCAAAAGCTTACCTGTCTGTGGTCACTCATTTTGGGGAACAATTAACTAACAAAATAGCCGAACTGATTTGCAATAACGGTAGCCTCTTTATGTACGAACGTGGTGCGAATATAATATAAATCGTGTGAACTTTTTGACCCATTTCGAAAATTTTATCAAAAAAAATTATTTGTAAAATGTGTGAAAACAAGATTGTTTTATCTTATCCCGACAGGGGGTCCCGGGTCACGAAGGTTAATCTTTTGTTGCTAGATGATTCAATGGCGTTATCGCTGTTTGTTAAATCGATTTTTGTGGTGTGACTAAAATCGTCAAAACGGAAATTGATTTGGCAAAATGTTTACGCCAAGTGGTGCCAAAGGTCGGATTTTGCGAAATACACGCGTTCTAGAAAAAGGGAGCAAATAATTCAAAGCAGCGGTTAATAACATTTATTCTTATCATTTAATCATCATAATAACATAGTTGGACGTAATTTAGCTTCAACGGGTCATAATACAATAATCAAAAATGTGCAAATTTTGGACGGATATAAAATGCAACAACTATTATAAAAATTTAATTTTCTTAGATGAAGCGGTTACATTTTTTTTATTAAGCAAAAACAGGTCGTTTTCCGTGCACTACATTTCAGTAGGTAGGTATAAAATTACTTTAATATATTGCAATCGGTATTATTGTAATATTGTCACTATTTCTTGGTCTACAGTTGTTTCAGCATTGAATGGACTCTCACATTGAGCCGCTGCTCAAAATCGTAATCTTTATACTGAGCTATGCTTTGTAGTAACAATTTGCCTTCAGCTTTCGTCTGAAAAAAAAAAAAAACAATTACTAAAAATCAACCCCAAATTAATTATTACTTCGTTTGTTTTTATTAATAAAGCTCCTAATTCGTAATGTGAGAACGCAGAAATATGAGCATCAACAGCATTGTTCGGACACCCCTTCCTCAAGTTTAAACACAATCGAAAATTCTCAATCCCTGCCTCAAACTGCCTTTGGATGCAATGACAACACCCCAAAATCAACTTCGACAACGCCAACATTGGCTCCTCCCCATCCCCGACTTGTTCACAATCTAATAAAACAAACATTCAAGGGTGGAACTAAACCAAAGTTTTGCTACCTCGCTTAATTTGCTCGATATTCTGGGGCAAACAGCTGGGCAAAGCGTTCCACAAATACAGCATTTCGTAAACTAACAATTTCCAGAAAATTGGGGGCAAAATGGACAATTCGTCATCATCGGACGGACAACATTTGGCACGACGGGACAAAAACTCATCCAATTGGTTACCCTTAGTACCAAGGGTCACCCCCGTTTTAATTTCCTTAATGTTGGTCAAATTTGTTGAATTTTGACAAGAACCACAACAAATTCCAGCTAAATAACTGTAAAACGCGCGACTCCAACGACTCCAAGACTTCAAATAAGAGAAAGTGTTCTCGGCGTTGCAGTAATCTAATTGGATCAAATGACACCACCCGACTTCGTGAAGGGCCAAAATCTTGATTTCGCGTTGAGTTGCGTTTTCCACCGATGATTGAAACGACTTTAAAGCGTTTGGAATGTCACTCTGGGAAAAAAATTCAATTAAATTATTTTCCCCAAAACTAACTCACATTTAATCGATTGACTCGCCCTTTGAAAAATAGGAAAAGGGCACTTTGGCCGTACTCTTCCTCCGATTCTTGCAACAATTGAGTTGCTGCATTGACCCCAGCTTGGACATTACTACCATCAAGGGCATAAAACGGTCTAACTATTGTATGATACCACAGTAGAGATAAACTAGAACCAAAAAATTACTTTTAGTACCAAAATTGTGTCAACTGACGTTGCTAGAGGTGCCCTCATGTCAATCCCTTCTCTCGCATACATCAAACACGCAATTCCGTTTTGTCGGTTCCCACCAAAACCGAGAAAATTAGTGAGTCGGAGTAACGAAGGGGGTAGTAATGAAATACCCAATTGAAACAACCCATAACCGAACGAGACAGCCCCCATTAACCTCTCAATCGTCGCTTTATCGATTTGAGCACTTCTCCTGGAATTTCCAGCGTTAGAATTTTCCATTGATGGTGATTTTCCCTTACTCACAGTTTCTCTGTTGGCGAAAATAAGTGAAAAGTTGAAGTGAAATAAGCCAACGAGAGTGAACTGGTGAACCAATCGGTTTTGGTGTGTTTAGATAAAGCGCTATTGACCGAAAAAGATTTTTTGAGGAAGGAAATTGCAGACGCGTCTATGCTAGACCGACTGCAATTGTTTTTCATCGAATTGGGAGTGGAGGTACCGGAGGAGGACTCGGTTTGGGAGTGAGTGTGAGTGAGGATCGCGGATTGGGAGTAAGGGATTTTTTTGGTATACCCGTTTAAAGGATCGGATTTGCTCGCCTCGGAACCGGTTGGACTACACTCGGGACTCATTGGTTGCTCCACTACGGCTTCTACAAGAGTGAAAATTAAACCTGGAAGGACCGAGTGGAAAATACCTGGGAGTTGGGTGCCAATCTCGCCACCGAGTTCTTTATACAACTGGAGGATCTCCTGGTAGGTGCTCTGGTAGACCTTCCATGCCTTCCTCAACACCCACCCGCCCTTGAAATACCCCGAAATGTCCTGTTGGAGGAAGGTTAAAATCGCGAGACACACTTGAGAGTCCGCTAAAATAATCTGTGTCTCCAAATTCTCAGCCAATGAGCAATTATCACTCGAACCAAACGCTTTTTTCATCGATTTGAACCATCCAGTTTCAGAAGTGCACTTTCGTTCAATTTCTTTAAGCACTGAAGTTGCCAAATTAAGTTTATCGTCTTCGAAAGTCATTAAGGCATCCTGGAAAAGCTCCTAAACTTTTTCATTTGAACAATTTGAGTCTTTACCATGAACGCAGCAAAGGAATACCCTGCACACATCGGAAGACTCTCCGGAAACGACGAAAACAACTCTTGGGCTTCTTTCGCATTGTTGTTGATTAAGTAGTTGATTCCCCGCTTTGCCAGTACCCAATCAGGCACGTTGTCTTCGTTTTTTTCCGGAACGTTTGAAGCCATCTCTGCCTGATCTAGTGCGGCATTTTGGAGGGATGTTCACTTGAAATTTTGAGGGTGTTTTGACAGAAACGTCAGTGTGACACGATTCAAGGGTGTTCATTCATGGTTTACTACACCAGTATCGATTTTTTAATCTCGGGGGTGGTGGTGGGAATCAAGGTCAAGTTTCATATTTTTTTATTTAAATACATAATGTACATTATTTTACAAATTGGGGAATGCTAAATGAATTCAAGTCCTTCGTATTTCAAGTCGGCTATGTGGAGATCGTCAAGAAGGACTTCGCCGTGGATTGTGAAGCTGGTAATGTAGGTCGCTGTTTTACCGTCAACTTCTTCACTTCTTAATGCTACGATGACTTGATCTTGGGACGATGGGAGGAATTTAAAACTTGAAAAGCCTCTTGTGGGTTTCGAATTCAAAATCTGGAACCACAATTATTAAAAAAATAAAACAAAGGAATTGTGAAAATTACTTGTGTCTTTTTAACGTCGTAGAGATCCTCGTCAGTACTTATCAAAACTGAACAACCTCTATGTTCATCTAATGATTCGTTGTATTGCTCTTTACTACACCGTCTAGGTAAAAAAAACCAACGTCGGTGGACGTCAGACCAAACTCCACTTTCATGGATCATGTAACCAGGCCAATAAATACCCAAAACTTCACGAATTCGTTTATATTCATTGACCCAACTCAAATGACTAACCTAAAACCTAGAATTAGGTTCGTTCAATAACGCAAAAAAAACGACTTACTTGGCCTTTAGTGGTTATAGCCTTAACATACATGGGATTATTAGTTTCAAAAGCACCGCTAGGAGTCGTCCATTCTTTTCCCATTGACCCCACATACAAAATCTCGTCTTTTACAGTGGCCCATTCTGACTTAAACCCCTTTGATGTCCTGTAAAAAATCAAGTAGGATTTGTCCATGTTTTTGCCCACTTCACCTTCCATCCCCGTCCATTAGAAGAAGCCACGGAATGGCTTTATCATTTATAATTTCGTAAACAAGTCCTGTTCTGTCCTCAAACGTGAGGAGTCTTCCATCAAAAACCACCAATTCGGACAATTCCATTCCTCTCCCTTTTGAAGCATAACTCGTGGTTAATTTTACGGGACTTGTGCGGTCCCATGTGACCACAACCGTCCGTCTAGTGGGACTATAACTCAAATAGCCTTTCATAAAGTAGGAAAACCAGACGTTCTTTTCTGCTGGACTTTTAGAATTTGTGTCTAAATCAGCAATAACACCTATCCGAAACGTATGCATTGAATTAGTTTTAATGGGACTAGTTAGCGGATAAGTGTAGTTGTAAGTACTACTTCTGAGTACGCTACCGGAACTGCCCCCCTTTCTGGGAAACATGTACAAGAGTATTAAAGCAAAAAGGCCGATGAAGGCTACGATTGAAATAAATTGAGTTTGACCACGTATGGTCCGATTGACTATCCTATAAGCAGGTTGCGACCTTAAAGCTTTTCTCCAATCTCTTGAATTGGCCATTTCTTCGTCAGATAACAGGTGCATACGAAGGTGATTTGGTTCCATGAGTTTGGTACTTGAAATTATCACAAATGAGGCTGGACTGGACTAATTAATCTTACACGTAGCATTATCACATTAATTCCTTAATACTTAAATTTTAAAATATTGCTACTTAACCTAAATATGTCAACTTGACACTTTGGTGAGGTGGCAACACAGGTTGGCACCCCTTTCAGGAGAAAATCGGGAAAAATAATTACTTTTTTAATGCAATAATCCCAGTCACCATAGAATTTACATATGTTTTACTTTACATTTGTATGTTTAAAATTTTTTAAGTTCCCAAAAGAGTTAAAGTGGGTACCAACCCCGTATGTAAAAAACTTCTAAAAGCCAGACTGTCAACAATATTGGCACCCCTCTTGGGGAAGATTCGGGAAAAATAATTAATTTAGTGTAATAGTCCTAGTTAAGATATTATTTATGTATGTTTTACGCCATAATTGTTAATTAATTGTGTGTTAAGTTTTTCTTAAGTGCCTAAATGTGTTTGAGTGGGTACCAACCCCGCATGTAAAAACTCTCTAGCGTCAGACTGTCAACAACTGTGTGAAAATGGCTGTGTTAGCGGCAGCTCAGCTTCTAGACGAGTTAATGGGGCGAAATCGCAACGTGGCCCCTAACGAAAAGGTCAAAGAATTGAATTGGGAGGACCCGGAAGTGAGTTTTATCAAATTTAGCCTTTTTAACAAACCTAACCTCACACTTCCAGTACTGTAAATATTTCATGGTAAAATTCTGCCCTCACGACTTATTTGTGAATACTCGAGCCGATTTGGGCGCCTGTTCGAAAGTGCACGATGAGGAAATCCGTAAAATGTTCCAACAAGCGAAACCGCATCGCAAAATCCACTACCAGGAAGAATTTATCAGATTTTGCTCTTCTATGATAAATGAAGTTGAACGTAAAATACAAAAGGGCAAAATGCGACTAGCCTTGAGCGGTAAAACTGAGTTGCCGTCGATATCGCCAGCACAGTCTCAGAAAAACCAGGAACAGATTAAAATCCTAAATGAGCGAATTAATGGCCTGGAGGCTGAGGCAGAGCAAGCTGGGACTGACGGTAACGTCGAGCAGGCACAAGGCTTGATGAAACTGTGCGACCAGTTGAAAGAAGAGCGCGATTCGTTGCGAAAACAAATCGAAAATGGGTATTTAAACGAATTTTTGTCGATTTTTGTATTTAGGCTTGTTTTAGGCATTGGAACGCCACAGCTGAGTTGGCGGCGGCCCAAGAGAAACAAATGGAAGTGTGTCAAGTCTGTGGGGCGTTTCTCATCGTCGGGGACGCCCAACAAAGGATAGATGACCATTTAATGGGCAAACAACACGTGGGTTTTGCACGTTTGAAATCCGCTCTGGAGGAAATCACAGCTGTGGTCCAAGCCGCTAAAGAGGAGCGCCGCTCCGGCCGGAGTAGCCGTGAATCCGAGCGTGAGCGCGAACGAGACAGAGATAGGGAGAAACGACGTGAATTGGAACATAGTCGCTCAGAACATAGGTATAAATCATTTAAACGAAACACAGGTGTTAATAAATTTTGACAGGTCGGATAAAGACAAGGAAAAGGAGAGGAGAGATAAGGAGAAGGAACGAGAAAAGGAACGGAAAGAAAGGAGAGATAGAGAGGCACACAGGACGAAAGAGAGAGAACGCGAAAGGGAGAAGGAGAGGGAAAGAGACCGGAAACATCGGGATTCCGGTGGGACTTCAAATCGAATTTTTTTTTTTTTTGAGATGTAGTGTTTTGTTTTTTAGGGAGGAGTCGTCACCACCAATACAGACGCTGATTGGTTTTCTCTTAGACCAGTAAGATCAAGCAATCCAGGTAGGTGGCTTTCTAGGGTTTTTTAAATTTTTCTTTCAGCTCCACAGGTTAGTGATTGCATAAGTGACCTTATTTTTTGTTTTAAAAAATTATAACTTGCGAATCGAACAAAATTTGTGGAATTCTTTAATTTTATAAGAATTTCACTAAATACAACAATTGGATAATAAAATTAATAATTGTGTAATAAACATAAATCGTCCAATTGTTGTTTTTGCTTTGGCGGTGTTTTTAATGCGAGAGGCAGGAAACGGTTGACTCCATTTTTGTTTCTTATAAGTTTTCAGCTGTATTCAGGTATCGATCGAGATGGTGTCGCCACTTGGTCGCACTCACACATTCGGTTGTTTTTGTACTTACCTGACATTTTAAAAGAGGTATTTATACATTGCACATAGGAGTATTGCTCCATGCGACGTCGGTTTTATCCTTGTTCGAAAAAAAAAAATTGGTAGATGCTGAAAATGGGGCTAAAATCCGACGTTCGCTGTATTAGTTCAAATAACGCCGTTGTACTCGAGGTATTTATCACGTGTTTGGAGGAAAAGTCTTTAATTTACATAGAATTGATGTTTGATGGTTGTGTTAGAGACATTTCGTCCGAATTAGTCGGTCAAATCATGAAAAAAAACGCCCCCTGTATAGTATCAGCGTCTCATCACTGGTCTGGATTTTTGCAGTTGGCTACAAACAGGTGAGGTGTCGAGGTCTCCGACTGGCGTTTGGTCTTCTGTGCAATGAGGTGATGATTGTGTTTCCATTACATTAAATTATTTTCCCGTTCCAAATGGAAGCACAGTTTTTTATACTCTTGTAAATTATTATAGGATAGGTTATGTTAATTGTGACAATTTACAAATAAAATTAGCAATACTGTTACCACTGTTTTCTTTTCAAACCTAAAACGAGTGAAGTAAGCCGTTTTTTAATGTTTTATTCTCAGTTTAAAGTTACTAAATACAATAATTTACATGAGTTTCGGTTAAAACTGATCATTAAAAATAGAAACAAAGACAGTTCTGCTATAGACAGAAAGGCACGGATAGAAGAAATGATCTAGGAAAGCACCTACGAGGGGAAATTCGTTGAATTTCTCCAAGTTTCAGCAAATTTCCCTGTAGAAATTCAATTCGGAAATGTCTAATCTAAAAGGGGGACCAAAAATATCACAGACTGCCCCAAATTTCAACTTGTAACTAGAAAAACCGACACTAATCAAGCTCGAATTAGATTTTGATTAGGGTCGGTTTTCAATAAAAAAACTTGTAACAAAAAATAACATCACACGAACTATGTTTTTTTTTTAATTACATTGTTTTAAGTTGAGTTGTTTATTTACTCCTATGAGAAGCTCCTGGAAGGCGAAGTTGAGATTGTCGATTTAAAAGTTGTTTCCCACAAATTATTGCCCCATAGAAACACTGAATCTCGAAACTATGACACAAAATTGACTAGTTTAAGCAGATTTTGATTTTTCTATGGTTTAATTACAATAATTAGTTATTATCCGAAGTTTCAGTGCGAGTATTTAACATTGAAACTGTCTAATTACATGCCCGGTTTAATGGAGAGTAATTTACTCTACTTTTAATCTATCTAATAGTTTACGTTACTGTTTTAATCTAGTCGTTTAGTTGTTTCGATTAAGTAGCCGGGCGGCCATTTTGTGTCGACGGCAAGATGGCCGCCCGCTCTTTACTCTAGTTTAGCTAAACACAAGTCGGGTGGCTTTGAAATAATACAAGGTGTCAACGAAACGGGCCACCCGAGAACTAATCCTAATGATTCGTAAGCACCAAATCTATACTAATTGTATTTTGCAAAGACCCTGTATATTGTATCTGATATTGGAGTCGCTAGAGACGAGACTTTCTGCCAAATGTGTGACATTTTTAGTTTGATTTTTTTAAAATTATTTTCACAATTCCTACCACGTTTCAACAAGTGTACAAAATACTAAACCATTGACTACAGATATGTAAAAATAAAACCATAGGCTAGAAAACCGACTTTTTACACATGCTATTTACAGATATAAAAATAGGTAACTAGGGAAGAATCACACGAATTATCAAAAAACTAACACTGATTTTCGTTTTCACTGTCTGTTTTTTCTCGTTGTTCGTCCACTAAGTTCTCTTCACTACCGTGTGTTGTAACATCGAAAATGTCAAACTCGTTGAACTCTTTGAAATTTTCGTCGAGTTTTCTTCGTTCGGTGATAATCCTTTGAACGCTTTCCTGGCTATCGTGTTTCGGTAATTTCAATTCCTTTTCTTCGGTTTTATTGACTTCGACTTGAATTGGGGGCACTTGCAAAAATGGCGTTTCTTCCGTTATCTCCATTGATAATTGTTTCGTAAATAGGTGTTTGGTACTTCCGTAAAATTTCGGTTTGGGGTCTACCGGAAGTGACAATCGATTGTTTTCGTTTGTTTCGTTGATTCTCTTCAAAGGAAATCGTTCTTCCGTTTTTGGGACTCTTAATAATGTCTCGGTTTGGTTCAAAGATATGATTTCGTCTAGATTTGTTTGCATTTGTTGTCTATGATTTTTCTCCACTCCCTCACACTTGTACTCCTGGATGCTATAAATATCCGAAAGCGACTCATCTATATTCCTAATATCGTCCAAATTGAGTAAAGTGATTGGTTGGTGGCTGTGTAAAGTCTGTCTTCTCGTCTGCGTAAACGACGGTTTCCGCTCTAGAGTCACTTTACTCCCCGGAGGATTGTAAGTGAAATTCGATGGCAGTGACAGTACTTTAGTGAGTGGTTTACGCTGTCTTTGACACTCCTGATCCATCTGAAGTGCCAGACACAACTCCCTTTTCTCCTCCATCTCCTGTTTCTCCTGAAATTCCCTCTCAATCTGATTGTCCAAATCCTGCTCGTCCTCCAAATGTTTATGACTCTCCTCCAAATGTTTCATCAAAACCTACGCAAGAATTAACCCAAATCGATCCAAAAACACCCACTTACCGCAACCACGACATTAACCAACACGAATTGCGCCATTAGGACGAAAATTACGAAGAAAATTGGGGCGATTATTTTGGAAACGCAACAATTGGTCACGCATTCGGCCGCTTTATCACAGTTTTCGTCACTGAGAGTGTCCTTCATAATGCCGTTCCAGTTGTCACCAGTGGCCACGCGGAATAACGTCAGAAAGGCCATACCGAAGTTTTCGAAGTGGGCGTGCTCTCCAAGACCTGGGGAATTTTCTACATGATTTTAATAAATTAGAAATACCAACCTTGGCAGTTGTTCTTCTTGCAGTCCAACCGGCCAAAAAGTTCAACTCCAAGGGCGGCAAAAATGAAAAACAGGAGAAAAAACAATAGGCCTAAATTGCCAACTTGGGGAAGGGCTTGCATGACGGTGTCGAGTAGTGCCCTAATCCCTTTTGCCATTTTAAGGAGTTTCAGAACTCGGGCTATTCGCATGACTCGCATCACTCGTAAAACAGTTGGGTTTATAGGGATTATGTTTGATTTTAATTCCTCTAAAACGATCCCAACTACTGACAAAATAACAATGACAATGTCCAGGATGTTCCATCTGTCTTTAATGTAGAGCACTGAACCCAAAGCGATGATTTTCATGGTACTTTCAAGGATAAACACCGCAGTGAAGAAGTAGTTGAAGATTTTTAGTACGTAGCTGAGGATGGGTGGCATTCTGTAGCTTTCGGTGGCCATTGTGACGACATTTAACCCAATGACGGCAGCAATAGCCAAATCGAAGTACTTGGAAGTTACCACGTTGTGAATGAAGAGTCTCCAAGGGGCGTAGTTGATGTAATAAGGAGGTTCATTCATTTCTGAAATTTGAGAATTATGCGTTCGCAAACACCACCCAAAATCCCTTACTTCGTCTCCTTTTTTCCAACTGGAGTGCCCTTTTGGCCGCTCTTCTAACCCTTTCCTCCTTCTCTTGTTCCTCTCTGCACCTATGAAAATTCTCCACAACCACCCCAACAAACATATTGAGTACAAAAAACCCCACTAGGAGTATAAACGAGATGAAATACAACAACCTCCATTCCGAGTAGTTCACAATGGGTTGCTGGTCAAGTCCAACCGCATCCAACCCATTGTACATGATGTTTACCCAACCATCGCGCGAACTCAACACGAAAAGTGACATTAGGGCTTGTCCCAAATCATCGAAGTTGTATTTCTGGTTCGCCCATTGGTACTTCCGGCTATCACAGTCGTTTCTGGTCACTATACCGGTCAAATTCTCCCCCACGCAATGGTAGAAGGAACCTTTGAACAGTTGTACACCCAAAATCCCGAAAATGATGAAAAAAGTACAACAAATAAGGACAATGTTTCCGATGGGTCGCAATGACGATAGCAGCGTTTGGACGACGAGTTTGAGTCCTGGCGCCCGGTTTATGACCCGTAAGGGGCGCAGGGAGCGCAAGAGGCGGAAAACACGCAAAATGCCGAAAATTCGGGGGCTGTTGGAACGGATCAGAGACATTAGTAAGTCGACGATTGATATGATGACGAGGGAGCCGTCCATGATGTTCCAGCCGGAGGTGAAGTACGCGTTGGGGCCGTAACACATCCCCGAAGCGACGACCTAAGTGTGGTGAGACTTATTTTCAAATTTTTTAATTAGTTTTTTTTTTACCTTGACAAACATTTCGATGGTGAAAACTACAGTAAAAATATAGTTACAAGTCGAGAGAAAAAACCGTTCGTTACTATCGGGCGGAATGTTGGGTCTTTCCATGGCAAGGGTGATGCAATTCATAGCGATGAAAAGTAAAATGGTATTGTCGAACCACTTTTGATTGACGAACCAATAGCACCATTGTCGGAACCTACAAGCAATCAAATACAATTCTTGTGTGTTTCCCCTGGTTTGGGTACCTGTTCTCGTGTGGGAATATATACAAGGAGAAGTCCTCGCGTTCCTTGAGACACCCTGTGGGTTCACATATCCGTATCAATTTTTTCAAGCCGGTTATCCTGGTTGGTTCTTCGCTGGGAATGCAGTCCTCCATCTTGATTTTGGGGAGGGTCCGTTCTGGGAGAGACTTATCGTTGAGACTGTTGACCGATTTCGGTTCATTCTGAGTGGATTTCCTCGATAGAGTCGGACTGCTACATTTGTTGATCTGTGTGTTAATTTTCGATTGGGTTATGGTCGACGTGACTAAAGAATTGTGACGTGTTAAGGTGGGTGCGGTGGTTACCTACAAGACGTTTTTTAGTCTCCTATCACTCGTGGTTTGGTGGTTTTACTTGTGAAACAGAGCTGTAAGTGTTTGATCTACATCTAATGGAGTTTTGGGGACTTAACCCTTTGGCACTCCGGTTGTTTGGAGCATCTCGTTGGGTATCGTTTTGGATTCGAATGGATGATTGTAAAAGCGAGTCGTTGCGCAAACTAGCCTGAAAGCAGACGTGCCAAAAGCAAGCTCGCGATTGTGAAACTAGAAAAAGTCGGTTCTTTTTCTATCTGCATTTTCATGAATTTACCCACTTAATGTACAATAATAAACTATTTTGAAGCTTTAAAGAGTTTGAATTGTTTTTATTACAAAATACAAAAAAGTATAAAATTCGCTTGAGGAGAAACTTTACAACTCTTTTATATTAACAATGATTGGAGTAGCTTACCTTTCTAAAAAAAGAGCATGTAAAACGTTTAAAAAATCTTTTAGACAGTTAACCGGATATGTAATGTCTTTAAGTATTCTTATGTTGTTATACAAGGTGCGCCAGAACTCGCGCCCCAGAGAAAATTTTCAACTAAGGTAAGATAGCAGGAACATGAAAAAAATGTTTAAAAAAATTCTATTTTTATTCATATCTATTTAATGACACTGTTGATCTTGTATATGTTTTTTTACAATTATTTAGTAAAGGGACAAAAATTTTGCCAATAAAAGCCACAAATAATATTGAACAGAGTTATAATTTAAGATGCAGCTTCCTTGTTTCCTCTTTTAATAGCCTATAGCAAAAAAAAACTTGGAAAATTATTTTTCCAACAGAAATAAATACAGTCAAAGTGCAAACTTTAAACATTTTTTCCATGTTCCTGGTATCTTACCTTATATAGCATTTTTCTCTGGGGCGTGAGTTCTGGCGCACCTGTATATTATATATCTTATATTGTATGAAATAAACAATAAAAAAGTAACAAAAAAAGAATATCATAAAAACAGAAAGACTAATAATATACAGGATGCGCCAGAACTTGCGCCCCAGAGAAAATTTTCAAGTAAGGTAAGATACCAGAAACATAAAAAAAATGTTTAAAAAATTCTATCTGTCAAAAAATTTTGGCATTTATTTTTTGACATTTGACATTTTTTTATATCTATTTAATGATACTGATGATCTTGTATATGTTTTTATACAATTACTTCGTAAAGAGACAAAAATTTTGCCAATAAGAGCCACAAATAACATTGGACAGAGTTACAATTTAAGATACAGCTTCCTTGTTTCCTCTTTTAATAGCCTATAGCAAAAAAACTTGGAAAATTATTTTTCCAACAGAAATAAATAGAGTTAAAGAGCAAACTTTAAACCCTCATTCATAACTTCGAAATTTTTATAGATAAAATTTTTTTAACATTTTTTCTATGTTCCTGGTATCTTACCTTATATGGCATTTTTCTCTGGGGCGCGAGTTCTGGCGCATCCTGTATACACATCCCTTTTTTTTGTAAACGCATTTTTTTAACTGTTTAAAGATACACAGGTCGCCAAAATTAACCGGACAACTAAAATTTTGCGATTATTTACATTGCAATATTTTTGTTATTTTTTGTCGTATTTCGACGAATTTTTTTTCGACTTAAAGAACGAATTGCAAAATATTGTAATTTAATTCAATAACATTTCAAGTTTTGTCTTGTTAATGTTATACCTAAAAACGAGAGCACTGTTTTTTTACTTTTTTTTGATACTGAGCTGTAGTGTGCAACAGAGAATTAATTAAGTTTTTATTTATTTCAGATTATTGCCCGTTCTTTTATACATGAGGACCAATTTGTTTCAAAATTTTATCTTCTGGTGCCTCAGAGATATAAAGCATTGAAACAGACGTTGCTTTTCTAATGTTACTAAATATTCGTTCAGAAAGTAGGCTACATAAAAATATAATTAAACGGAAAATTATTGCTTATGTCACCAAAAGAGCACAATTACGTCTTTGAACACAAAAAATCTGAAAAACTTGCAACAAGACTTACAACAAGTAAGTAAAACGGTTAATTATTGGAAGCTTCCATTCGCCTATTTTGACGTTTTGGCACATTCGACCTATTTAATACGAACATTCATTGAAATCGGAAATGTTATGCTTTTTTTGAAAGTTTATATCTCTCATGTCTCAAAAATTAAAATTATGGAAAATGTGGTACATAATTCAGAAAAGAATGGACAATAATCTGAAATCAGCAAAAACTTATTAAGTTTGTCTCTGACGCATACCACAGCTCAGTATAAAAATAAGTAAAAAAACAGTGCCTTCGTTTTTTGAGTATCACATTTAGAAGACAAAACTAGAAATGATCTACAAAGTTTTTTTTTAAGCGAAACAAAAATTTGTTGAAATCCGACAAAGAATAACACAAATATTGCAACGTGAAAAATCGCAAAATTTTAGTTGTCCGGTTAATTTTGGCGGCTAGTGTATAAAAAAAAATAGAAACAGCTTTAAATCTCATCCGAATTCTCTATTTTTGGATCTATTGAAAATTCCACTGTTTTTGTTCTAAGAAAAATTTTATTGTATACGAATAAAACAAAAGAATTGATTCGAATCCTTTTCGGTCCAAATCTAAATACATATCCTGATAATTTCAGGATCAGTAACTTTTCATACGGATCTAGATTCGCTTGAAATTATTATTACATTTCCGTTATTTAAATTTTTTTGAAGAAGGTAAATTTCAGAAAATGCAGGTGGGGATAAGTAGTTATAATACTTATAATACATAGTTGAAAATTAAAAATGAGGTCAAATACGAAAATAAATAATTATATGTAGTATATTTAAGTATTTACAAAATTGGGTCAATGTAACCATCAAGCGTCAAGGAAAATTAAAATTTACTTTGAAAACAAATAAAAAATTAGTATATTTATGTATTTACAAGCCTCAAAGGAAAAATAGATTTACTTTGAAAATTATTAAAAATTAAATAAAAAATGTCTTACATGTCTACTGACGCCCCCGCCATTGCACTGCGAATGATCCCTCCCGTTGTTCAAAGGCACAGCTTCCGAATCCGATCCACTCCTATTTTTCTTCCGTCTCAAACTCGGCCGATTTGTCAATTTCCACGAGCATTTCCTCTGGATTTTCCCCTTGTCTTGACTTTTCTCTTTCGGCAAAGCAACTTTCTCGGAAAACGTCATGATTTTCGAGCCGATTTTCTCATTATGTATCACGATTTTTCCGCTCAGGGGTGGCGGCTGCTCTTCTTCTAAAGTCCTCTCGAATTGACGGAATGTCAGCGGGGGCGGCGATAGCGACGGCGGTTTTAGCAAACTCAAACTCTGCAAAAAAGACTTTGGGGGTTGGAAATTGAGAGAATTGTTCCGTACTGATGTCTTTTGTGTCGATTCGGTCGTCGATACGCCCCCAGGACTGCTGTCACTGCCAGAAGGACAGTCGAGGGTCACCGTTGTTACATTGTAGCGGAACTCGGGGAAGTCATCCAAGGTCGTACTGGGGGAGTCTTGAGGGGTGGCGGCGGTGTGGGTGATGATCGGGGGCGAAGTCTGCAATTATTGGTTCAAACTTTATTGTCTTGAATAAAATTTTAAATTGGTTTTATGCTCTACTAGGTCATTTGTCTTTGCATGATGGATAAATAAAAAGCTATAAAAATCGGATCTAGTTTATTGGCTTTGATTCTATCAAATTACCACTAAAATGCAAATTCAAATTTTCATAAAAATTTTATCACTACATTCGTTGCACAATGTTATTGCCAATTGTAGTTTTATGAGGATTTACTAGAAAAAATGCTAGAAATTCCAAATGGAAAACTGAAGTGATCTGAAAAAAAAAAATTACCTGTCTTGAAGGCTGTTTCAGCATTGACTCTTTCTGAATGTTGCATTTCGGTTCCAGAGGCCCTTGAATATCTATGAAACCGCAATCTTTTTCAATAAGTTTTTCCCGACAGTTGCAATTTATCAATCCTATGGACGCCCTATGCTCGTTGAAATCTTTAACTTTTCTTAGTTCTTCAGCTGATCTCCAACAGTTTTTCGTGTCCTGAAAATCTTAGTTATACCTCATCTTTCAAAATTTTGGCGGGCAAACCTGTATGTAGCTTCCACTAGAACTCGACACCGACCTGCTGGTCTCTTCAGAACTCCCCCTGAAGCTCGCTTCCAACATACACGACATTTTCCTCCTGGCCATTTCCCTCTGTTCCCTCTCCCTCCTTTCGTTTCTTTCCGCACTGAATCCTTCCACCAGAATCGCAACCAATAAATTAAACAAAACGTAATTCCCGAAAGTCATCAGTGCGACGAAATAAAGTGCGGCCCAATGTGATGTCTTGGCCATTCCGTTTGAAAGAACGACATTCCAATCTTCTTGCGTCAAAATCTAAACAATGAGTTAAAATAATTTAATTTGGTGGTTGTTAAAGTGTGAGGAAAAGAAACGGTAAAGTGTCTCACTTGAAATACTGTGACTGTGGCCCAGAGAAAATTGTTGAAGTGCTTGCGATCACACTCGCATCGCTCGTCATTTGTGACGATCATATGGCATGTGCACTCTTTAATGCTTCCATCTTCAGCTCTATAGTTGCAAAACTTACCGCCAAAAAGGTACATCCCCAGAATGCTGCCAAAATCATGACGTCAAAAAAGAACTTGTTTATTTTGTTAAGCTAGAGCTAATCTATTTTCTAGTGTTTCGTGGTGTGTTATTTTGTTAAGTTTTTGCACAATCTACGCTAATTTTGTGAGCTACTTTCTAATCTACTGGAACTACTGTTGTGTTTCTGTATGACTGGACAAAAAACACACCATAGCAGGGGTGACATATTGATCGAGTACACAATATAAAAACATTAGCAGAAATCGTGAAATTCAAGCGAAAGAAGTGAAATGTGAAAGTGCCAGGGATTAGTCAATTTTCATGCAGAAAATTCGAAAGGAAAACTACCAAAAATCACCTACCTTTCTGTTGCGATTAATTTTCAAATTAGAATTAGTAACGTTCAGTGCTATTTATTGAAAATTCGGTTGATTGAACGATAAATAGCACTGTTGGATGAAATAAATTTGAATTTAAATACCTGAAAAACGGTAACAAGTGCCCACAACAGGGAGTCAAAATTTTTTCGATCTTTGTCCTCGTCTTGGTCAGATAAACATTTTGTGTTATCGTCATATTTCTCGCAAAACTTGCACCCGAACAGATTCATACCGAGGATACTAGAACATCCCAAAAATCGTTCAATTACAAATCTTGTATTGCTTGTGATATTTTGGAATGTTTCGCTGTATTATTCAGTGCACTGGTCCGCCCTTAGAAGTCAATTTTGTATGTTTATGTTGTCGACTTGTAAAAGTGGAGTGCAGCCAGCGGGGTATGTACAATATGTGCTGTCTAAAGTAGGTGCTAATGTAAGATAAGAAACAGAGAGAGTGTAGAGTATAGTGATGTGGAAACGACGATAATCTAACACCAATAAACCAAATAAAATTTCTAACAAAGGGTAATCAAATGCCACCCCTACCACCCCCTCCTGTCGTCTCGTGTTAAAGTGGTTTGTTTCAGTGGTGGTGGTGTTAGATCCGACACCGGTTCTAACTTACCTGAAGATAAAAATAAAAAGGATAAGAAGTGAGAAGAATACAGCGACATTATCCATCGTTCGTAACATTACAAACAACTGGCGACGTAAATTTGGCATGAACCTGACCAGTTTTAATATCCTCAATAAGCGAAATGTCCGCAAAACGGACAAACCTGAGTCGGTGTGAGACTGACCAAGAAATTTTTGAAACAGCTCAATGCCACTAAAACTCACATTTTATACCACACAATCACCAATCGTCCAATTACCTCAAAACCACGATAATCCCATCGAAAACATTGAACCCATTTGAAATATACCCAAACAAACCATCGGCTATGATTTTTAGTAACATTTCCACGGCAAAAATTGCCGAAAAAATCACATTACTAGTCTCGACTAGATGGGTCAAATAATCCGGTTGGTTGTGATACTCGATACCCATCGATAACGTATTGATCAAAATCGCTAGTAAAATACCCTGTTGGAAGTACCGATGCTCGACTAGGAGCTTGATCTTCCGTCTGAAATATTTCACCCCCTTGATAAACCCCTTCAAGGCCATACAACACAAGATGTAAAGTCTTGACCGCTTCTCATTCTTATACTCGGATTCACAATGCCATAAATCTTGACAACAACTGAAGTCATCATCGGGTAATTGCTGCATGTATAATTCTTCAGTGTTTCGGCTTCTGTTAATGCCTTTTGTTAAAGAACTAAAGAACGTGTCAAGGACTATTTGACCGGTCGGCAAGGCGGCATTTATAGCCCCTAAGGCTAGCAGTTCTTGACACGTCATTGCCTCTCCGTTCATTAGCTCGCAACAATCTTGAGCGATTTGCTGCTGGGTTTGCAGAATTTGTTGTTGGTTTGGCACCGACGAGATTTGCCAAATGTTGCCATCGCCTGCAATTGTGTGAGTAGGGAGAGCGAAACTAACCCCCACCACAAGTAGTGGGGGTAAACTTGCGTCTACTCACCGGCTTGCGTTGTCTTCTCGCTAGAGCAGACATTTTTTTCGTTCTTTTTATCGAGATTGGAGGACGAACTGGGCGATGATTCGTCTCCGTGTAAGACAACAACATCGCTAAACATCACAGAGGACCTCCTCCGGTTACTGGGGACGCAAGGTGGCGAAAGCAAATTCGTAGGACTCTGAAACATGTGTCAATTTCTCGTAGTGTACTCGACCCACTTACATCATTATTATTAGTTGCAATCTCTTGATTCGAGGCTGAGGGCACTTTGAGCAGATTCGGCCTCTTGAATTCCACTTCGTCGCTTCTATTCTCACTCAAACACACCGAACTCCTCCTGGAAACGGCCCGAGTACTTGGCACGCTTTGGGGTTGCTACACAAACACACCGTCGCGATTAATTTGCATAAAAGGGTGATACTCACGTTGTGCCGAAGGCGGGGACAATTAGGGTGGTGTCTTTTCGCGTAATTAAGTCTTATGGTCTCGCCGGAGATCATTTTGCGTTCGCGACGTTGCTCTCGCCGCACTCGGAACAGTCTTATTTTTTTCAAAAGGCGTCGTTTGCTGCGCCGCCACAGATGGGCGATGTATTTGACGATTTCGGCGTAGCAACTGGTGGGCTCGCTGTTGTTGGTGGAGGAGGCCAAAGTGCTGCTGCTTTGGAAGCGGGCCCTTTCTAGACGCATTCGCTCCATTTCACGTTTTTTCGTTTCGGAAAATTGGGTCGCAATGACGACCAAACAGAGGTTTATCATGAAAAATGAACCGATCTGGAAGCAGGATCAATTTCGGAAAAACTGAGGCGATTTTTCTCAAGAAATTACCACAATTAACAAAACGAAGTAAATCCAGTCCCAGAAACTGTGTGCATCTTGAACATAATACATAATATCCGTCCACCCTTCAAGGGATATTACCTGGAAAATGAGTGTCGTAAAACATGCCCCTTGAACCTGGATATTTACCAAAAATATAGACACCCAAGCCAATCCTATATTATCGAAAGAGATGGTTCCTTGAAACGGATTCGGTCCTTTATCATGACACTCCGTGTAATAAAGATTCCAATTAATACATTGCGAATCGTTGTTTACATATTTCGGATCGTAGAGTTTCTGATCGATGGTCAAGTTACACATTATTGAGTTGTTAAAGTATTCAGGTAAAGAACCACAAATGTGCATTCCAGATTGCTCCGGTTTGCTGCAAATGTATTCTTGGTCTTGTTGAAGCTTGTAAAAACGGGATATGTCGCTGAAAATAAACATTTTTAAAGAGAAATGTCTCGAAACGGGTGTCGGTGTGCTAAAAGATAATGAAATCAAGAGAGATAACTGCTCCCGGGTTCTTTGAAACTATTTCACATTCAAATTTGCGTTTATTGCAATCATTGGGAGTAGTAAAAGCGGAATTAACCTACCCCCCCCCCCCATGCTAAAAAAGTGGAGGAGTGAAATGCATCTCTACTCAACTTAAACTTGTTTAATAAATTCAATAAATGTCAAAGCAAATCTTGTTTTCTTTGTGATCTCAATTTACAGCGAGCTTATTTAAAATAGCATCTGCGAGAAAATTCAATTAGAAAGTTTTAATGTTTTCATTTAAATAATTCGAATCAGGAGAAAAGACGTCTGATTATCTCCACATTAAAGCTGTTTTCTCGTTTAAAACTTTTTCATTTCTTTGAGGAGCTTCACGAAGGAAAAAAATCGTAAAGTCTGCGGCTATAAATTCGGTCGCTAAACCCAAATCGTGTCTTTTACAAGCACTAAAGGTGTGAAGTGTCAGGATAATAAATATAGGGAGTGGTGCGACAGCGCGTTGAATTTTTGCGTCTTGTCCCAGTTCTGAATCCTGGTTTTTGTTTGTTTAATCTAGTGGATAAATGGATAATGTCTGAGACAAACTATTGTTTTGCTGGAACAATAGACAATGAGATTTAAATTAAATTCTCACACAAAAAATCGGTTTATTGTTGACGAGAGAAAGGTAGCTAACCGCATCAACATTGTACATTTAGGTGCGAGTATGCGATTTAATTATTTACGGAATGCTCAGAATGACTTTCTTTTTCTCTAGAGGTTGGCCAAAAAAGCCAGAAACGACAAACTTATTGATTTGAAAGTTTTTATTGCCGTGAATGTAAATTTTCAGTGTGCGATTTCAGCAAATTCCATTTATCATATTAGAGTAAGTGTGGGGTATGGAAATTGGCTGAGGTTTCAGCAGGTCTCAAATCCTGCTTTATTTGAGTGTTTAATTGAGCACAGCTATAACAATGAAATTAATCTAAAGTTTGTGCTCGCGCTGTCGCAGGTTGAGGGGCAATAAAAGACGTTTGATTGGATTTTTATTCATTAACATTTCCACTTTTTAACGATTCATTTGGGGAAATTTTAAGGTTTTAAGGTTGTGTACATGTCAAGCGCGACTTTGCTTATAAATCTTTGGTAAATCCCTCACGTCATAGCCGTTTTCCCGGAATGATACAAATTTGACGGTTTGTCTTGAGAGAAAATAAAATTTTTGAAACGTTTAACGAGGAAGGAGGACATGCATTATGTTTGTGCGGAACTATTTTCAACGATTGTCGATTCCTGAGCCGTAGGGGGCAATTT
Source organism: Tribolium madens (assembly GCF_015345945.1). Classification (NCBI taxonomy): domain Eukaryota; kingdom Metazoa; phylum Arthropoda; class Insecta; order Coleoptera; family Tenebrionidae; genus Tribolium; species Tribolium madens. Next base: position 3,195,830 of record NW_025400984.1, on the reverse strand, counting down.
CCTCCAGAACGGTGCTTTAATGGAATTTCCATTGTTGAGTATCGGTTCGTGCCGTTTAGAACCACTTCCGTACACTGTACAAATAGAATGGTGAGAATAGATGTCAGAGTAGAGTAAATGAATATTTTGCAAACAAGAAGCGAGTGGAAACTTTCTTGTTTGCGTTGACACGATACGAAAAACCGCTAAGATTGATAACGTCTAACAAAGGTTCTGAAGATTTATTGAAATTGTTTTAAAATTACCATTTACTAATAATAATTTTAAGTTCAAATGTACAAAATTTATTAGGGGTATTTAGATGGGTAATAAATAACACTATTTTTTATCAGACTGATTAGAGTTTGATAGTTCATTAAAATTGCACTTAACCTGCTTTTTAAAAAAGTATGATAAGTTTTATTTATTTTTTAAATTCCTATAGCCTCGGATGGCCTATAAAAGGGAGTGTCAAGTTTGAATTACATATGTGGTTTAACCAACAGTCATTTTCAAAAATGCTGTCTAGTAAATTTTTATTTAAAATTGTTTTCGTTGTATTTATAATAACTTCAATAATGTTTGGAGGTTCTGTGGCTCGCAGACTTGATTCGGAAGACTTTGGGATATGATGATGCTGCTATATGAGGTAGGTATTAAATATGATTAAAAGATTTTATTTTAATTCTTGTTTCTAATGGGCATTTGTTTGTAGATTATCAATTTCCACATCGGTTGCAGAAAAATTTCCAAAATTAATCTGTGAAAAATATAAATGAATAAAGATTAAAAAAAAATCTGTTTATTTTCCCCAAGTAGATATTTTGTTTTGTAAAAAACTAAAAGTCTTAGTTACGCAAGAATCAAGTGTGAATTGTGAAGAAAATGTATTATCTGATTATTTATATTTTGTCACACTACCTAATCGCCATAAAAAAATAATTATGGTCAATTTCTAGAGTTAATGTTTCAAAAAGCGCATTTAAAAAATTGGGCTAATGTTTAAAAGATTGCTTCAACTTCTAAATTCACATTTTTTGTAACATTTACAAAATGGCAATGAAAAAGTTATTGTTTGCAAAATTTCTGCTTGCAATTTCCGTTCTGACCTCCATTTTTTATGGAATTTCTGCAGCCACACGCACAAGTACATATTATATAGGGTGTTTCAACAAATTGGTAAAATCAGTTTTCAAAAATGTTCAATTTTCAAAAATATGTGTACCAAACCTATAGGTAAATGCGCCAGTGGTCGACCAGCTAACTTAATTTTCGTCTTAGAGGAAGGCCAAAAATTGGTTTTACGTCAAATTATCTTAGTGTTTGTATTTACAGTAGTCATACAGTTTATAGATTAGACTCTGCAATATTATTTTACTTAATTATATTATTAGTAGCAAAAATTCTTTCTTTCTTTTAAATTTAAATTTTAATATTATATAAACTTAATATTTTTTTAATGGAATCCTATGTTTTTTTTTTGCTTTTTTGGATGTAGCTTTTAATTTTGAAGAACGAACTGTAACTGTAAACTATAAAGTAATAGATTGTTAAATAATCTATATAAAAAAAAAACTTTTAAATGTCTAGATTTATTAAAAGATAAAAAGATGTTTAACTTTGTGTACTTGCATTTTAACATTTAATATTTAAAGGTTAATGAGTGACTTTACCACCTCGCTGACACCCAGTATATTAAATAATTAAATATTGAATAATGTTTTATTGTTATTCCGTTTGTAGCTGAGCTGAAGTAAAAATTTTGGACAATTGTTTTTTATATATTGCATTTAGCTATGATTATATTTTAAATATAAATAATAATTATAATCTTAGTTTTTGTTTAATTATTTTCTTGATTTTTACTTTTTTAATGTTTGTATGTTTTAATCTCTGATAAAGAGGGTTTACTTCGGCGTCTTATTTATTAATATGCAAAATGTTTCAAATAAATAATCGAAAAAAAGATGTAGTATTTTTCCCGTCGCATCCACTATTTTTGCCTCAGTATTAAAAAGTATTGTTTTATGGCTTTTGGGCTGTAATATGGGAGCAAAGCGAATTATTTAAGAAACCTTGGGAACAGTTATCTTTGTGTTCTAGCGACTGTGTCTAGAGATATGCAAAATGCCAAAATGTATAACTCCTATTGATATAGCAACTTCCGTTTCCTGTCAAGATTTGAACCGCATCTATTTTTGATAAGATCAGTGAGTGGAATTTCAATTTTGTCCCGAAATGAGCGATGAAAGTCGTGTATATTCTCTCAAATACATGATAGATGTTGCTCATTCCCCTCATACACTGTCACGTTTGCTTTGAATAGAAACAGATTGCTGCTATCATCATCAGAAGTCATCAGGAGTGATTGTGTGTGTACCTAGTCGAGTAACATATATCTAACACAAATTCTTCTATATAGGGGAAAAGAGAATCAGAATGAGAAAAACCAGTCATCACCCCGAAGCGACTTAGAGAGAGACGGCATTTTTTGGCCTACGCCACTGTTTTAATGCTAATTTTAGAATCAAGCAACAAGTGAATAGTTCGGTTCAGGGTTCTGACCGAGCGGCCGCCGGCAGACAGATCGATCCAGCATGCAATGCAAGATCAGTGTTGGCACCCGCATGCGTAAGAACAGTGAGAAAGGTTGGCAACAGTGGCCAGAAACAATAGTTTTTCACACACTTGCGGCACATAATCTTACGTAACAGGCACGCGCACTATGTATTCTTCCGAGACTTCTCTGCAACAAATTAAAGCCGCTCCGTTCAAAAGGGGGCTCAACTGTGATAAAAATGTGACATGCAATACGCACTGGGACACTTTTACTAATTCGCATCGATGCGAGATTCGTGTTCGTGCACCCATGTGGCCAGAATATAAATAATATAATAAATTTAAAAAATATGTACAGCTTGACCCACGTTAGATGAGAATCTACAATGTAAGAAACATCTTACATGAATCATTCTGTATTAATGTTTAATTGATTTTATCCCGGCGCATCCACCATTTTTATAACTCTGAGTTCAATTAAATCTTTTTGGTTTTAATTTTAAAATTACAACATTAAAACATGAAAACTTTGGATGTGATTTGTTTACTGCGTTTTTAATTTATTTTTTCATTCAAAGCGTCGTGAGAACAGATGCTCCACATTTTTTCTTTTGTGTGCAACCATTCGTAATGTTTCTTTTAATTTCTTGCGAGATTTGTAATCTGGTGCTAGTGAATAACTTTTTCCAGACAAATGAAACGGTCTCGCCACGAAGCTTAATTAAAATTATTACGTTTCTAATTGAATTTAATTCAGTTTTTAATCGATTAACTTTGCATGAATTTATGTTTTGTGAGTTTGGTTGTCTGTAAAGCAAATAATTGGCTTTCAAAGTAGTGGCGTAAAAATTCACTACATTCCCAGAATGATAGAAAAACAATTTTTTTACTGATTAAATAACAAATTAAGTTATTTTAAGTAATACCGATTTTTTATTGTTTTTTATTTAGATTTAAAGCAGTTGTGTTATGTGTTGATTTATTTGTGGTTTGCGGGATTCACAGAAATGTGGCTTTGCCAAGCACCGGTCCCATTTTTATCACAGTCTCTTGTGTTATCAAGAAAGCGAGACAAAGGTTAATCCTCCTTCGTGGTAAAACCCACCACAAAAAAAAGGGAAACATGCTTAAAACTTGCATGAAACCATGAATTTGTGTCGATAATTTCAGTGTTTATTAAGCATGGAAGGTATGTTTTTTCTGGCACATGGGGTGTATCTACACTTTATTTGTAGTGTTTTAATAAAAACGAGATGATTCAATTGCGTGTCCACTTCTTCGAAAACTGTTTTACAATCGGGGGAAAAAACTTACGGCAATGTGTTATTATACGTGCGATTCAAATTCTGACTAAAGTAGCAACGTTGTCGGAGGATGCCTTGCCACAGTTGCACTCCGACGATGCCGAAGATGAAGAAAACGAAGAAACACAAGAGGAGGACGTTGCCCAACATGGGCAAGGTGTCCAGGAGGAGCATCACCAGGATACGCATGCCTGCAACAAAAATTATGTATGACCCTCGCGTGTGAAATGTGAAATAAATCTATCTAAAGTGCAAAGTTATGTAGAATGACTAACACGAACACTAATCGTGTGTCCTGTTCTAGGGACAATGATATTGATTTTTGTCTCAATTGAGTTTCAAAGGAAACTATCCCAACATTTGAAATTTTATGAGTCTACTATCGCTTTTGTGATAAATGCACGAAACGCGACTTTTATTACACCGAGCGTTTATTGATTCATTTTTCCTAACATGGATATCTGTCAAAGCAGTGATAAATGGCCTTTTTTAGGAAGTTATCGCAATTCGTGACGTTCTAGCAGCGTAATTAGCCCAAGAATTGAATTATCAAGACCCAACTTTTAATAAAAACTTTTACACAAGTTGTTTCGGCAATTTGGAAGTCTTTGTATAAATTATTCATTGGGACAATATGGCGACAAACCATTAAAAAGCCACAACAGCTGGCGCAGCTTCAAATAATGATACAAAGTCGTGTTTGCTACGAATTGACGATTGGTCAAGTGGAAGAGTTTTTTATTCGAGTGGAAGTTTAAGATGTTAATGCAATTGACTTGAAAGTACATTAGTTGATTGCCTTGTTGGAAAAGTACGAGTTTGTAATGAGAAATGAAAGTAATTGGCTTAACTTTGGGAAAATTGGGGCACGAATGTGTTATTTTATCAAAAGTTGAGGCGTGAATATGGAAATTGGGGAAAGTTTGATTTGAGAAAAGTCGATTTAAAGATTCACCGGATTGGAAGTTTTGGAATTTGAATAGATTTCCGTACATTAATTATACTTGTGCTATTGAAATTTTGTTTTGATTTTTTTTGTAACATGACTGTACAATTTTATTATTTACCGTTTTTGATAAATTGAAAAATCGTTAAAGTAGAATTGAAGAGGTAATATTTCAAAATGCCAATAAGACACCACTCGAGGGATCCACAATAACACAAAAAAAGGAATACAGGTGAAGGGAGATTGAATGCACAAACCTGACCTATTTTCCTCGATGTTATAATGGGATGGCTTTCGGGGTCCGGAATAAATATATACAGAGTGTTTTTATGTCGGAAAGTGAATAATTCGATCGGACTGTTGCCAGTCGTAATTTTTTTTTCACAGTTTACCTTCGATATATTGTCGAAGGGGATTCCTATGAGAGCGATTTCGATATACATCATTTTTATGGAGCGCAACTGCCAGGCACGTTTAACAGCGGTTTTTGTGCAGATAAATAATCATAATTCAACTTTGGGACAATTTTGGAATTGGAGGTAAACAATAAACAAAATGGTTTTTATTTCTAAATAAACAGAAATTATTTTCGCAAAAGAATATATTGTCGTTGATTCTAGAAAACCTGCTCTGTGCCAAAAATGTAATTTGTTAGGAAATGAAAAAAACAGTAACATGTGTTGTTATGTTTTTAATTATTTTTTTGTGAATTGAAAATTTTACACAAAACTTGAGAAGCCAAAAACAGCTTTCAGGAGTACATCAGTGATTATATACAAAAAGGCAGAGACCCCAGCTAAGATTCGGTAGGGTAAAAAATAAGTTATAATTTTAGAAATAGAAATGTTTTAGTTTTAATTAGAATATTATTTATGCTAGTCTACGTCAATATTTTTTATAATGAGGGATGTTATTTAGGTATGCGTAATTTTTAGCTATTTCGAAATAATTGCTGTGTTTTCCAATCCTTATCACTTATCAGTGTCTTTTTTAAGCCATAAAAGAGTCACCGAGGAATTTTCGCATTATAGTGTTTAATCCATTGTTAAACCCAAAACAAGCATCATGTTTAAACTTTTGTTGGTAAAAGCTGTAATTGCTATTATTGTAATTACATCTGTGATGTATACAATTTCTGCAGGTATGGATTCTATTTATTATGTTAATCTAATTTTGATTTTTTTTGTGGTTCTGTTTAGTAGAGGAGAAGAAACGCGTGGTGGGTTAATTAAAGAAAATGTGTCAGCTATCGTAATAAGTCTTGAATAAAAAAATTAAACTATGTAGGCATGTATTTTGTTCATTTTCATAAAACTACAATCAATTATTGCATATTTTTGAAGAATGTTGTGCATGTATACAGGGTGCGACAGAACTCTTGCCCCAGAGAAAAATTCCATATATGGTAAGATACCAGGAACATGGAAAAAATGTTAAAAAAATTTTATCTATAAAAATTTCGAAGTTATGAGGGTTTAAACTTTGCACTTTGACTCTATTTATTTCTGTTGGAAAAATAATTTTCTAAGTTTTTTTGCTATAGGCTATTAAAAGAGGAAACAAGGAAGCTCTATCCTAAATTGTAACTCTGTTCAATGTTATTTGTGGCTTTTATTGGCAAAATTTTTGTCCCTTTACTAAGTAATTGTAAAAAAACATATACAAGATCATCAGTATCATTAAATAGATATAAAAAATGTCAAATGTCAAAAAATAGAAACAGTTAGAATTTTTTAAACATTTTTTTCATGTTCCTGGTATCTTACCTGTATATTGCGCACCCTGTATATTGGATTAGAACTGAGAAACTGTCGGCGGCGAGGTGGTGTAGCGGCATAAGGTCCCGCTTTACGGCAGGTGGGTCTGGGTTAGAATCTAGCTCAAGTCAGCAATTTTTCTCCAAATTTAAATACAATTCAAATAAATACCAAAAGATGGCGAGCGCATAAGAGCGCAAATTTTTTTTTGTTTTTATTTGTTTATTAAAGATTTTTTCTTTAACCTACTGTTAATACGATTAATGAAAAATTCTATCTCAAATTGTAAATATGGGCCTTATCTAATGTTGATGGTGGGCCTTATTTGGGGCTAGGAGGTTCCAAAAAAGGCCCTTTGTAATATTTTATATTTATGTTAAAAACATGTAGAAAAATTAACAAAACAGGCATTTTTGTGGTACACATTGTTAAACAAAAGTTCAAATTACAATTTCGATATTACATCCAAACCTTTGCATATTTCAAAAAATATATAAAAAATCGTAAAAATTAAGTGGGCCAGATTTGGCTAAGTTACCTTAGAATAGCGCATTTAAATGGCAACATAAGAAGTAAGCTTAAATGCATCATAGAAACAGTGTATGGAGCCAAAAGACAGCTTTCAGAAACAGATTTTTTCAAAAAATATACAAAAAGGCAGAGATTCGGTAGCGTAAAAAATAAGTTATAATTTTAGAAATGAAAATGTTTTAGTTTTAATTATTATAATATCTTTTGTGCTATCTACGTCAGAATTTTTTTTAAATTTTAATGAAGGATGTTATTTAGATATGTGTAATTTTTAGCTAGTTTGAAATAATTGCTGTGTTTTCCTATCCTTATCAGTGTCTTTTTTAAGCTATAAAAGAGTCACCGATGAATCTTCGCACTTTAGTGTTTAATCCATTGTTAAACCCAAAACAAGCAACATGTTTAAACTTTTGTTGGTAAAAGCTGTAATTGCTATTATTGCAATTACATCTGTAATGTTTACAATTTCTGCACGTATGTATTTCGTTTATTATGTGAATCTATTTTTGATTTTTTTTGTGGTTCTGTTTGTTAGAGGACAAGAAACGCAGCGGGGGATTCTTGAATAAAAATTTTAAATAATGTAGGCATGTTATTTTGTTCATTCACATAAAATAGTAACCAATTAGAGCACACACAAAGTAAAGGTGTGCTTTTAACAACTTTGAGACGTAAAAGCACCGTTTGGTTTCAACTTGTGATTAGTTTTCTGAATAGTTTTGATGAAATGCATTTCGATTCAATTAATGCGCGTTTTTAATGTTTCAAGAGCAACAATTTTTTTTCTAAGATCAAAGGAGAAAAGTTTGAAACTTGTCGACATCAAAGGAGAGTTCATTCATACGCTGGGCAAAAGGATGTAATAAGGATTTACGTTTCAAGGCTTTTAAAATAAAATTTGACATCTCATATTAGAAAAGTCATTTTCTGTGGGTTTAATACGAGTACCTACATATACATATTTCAGTTTTAAGTTGATTTACAAAGTTCAGTTTTTTTTCTTTCTCTATATTTATCTTACTTTTTGTATTTATCATTTTTAATTTTCAGTAAATTATTTTATAATTTCATATAATTTCATTATATATTTTGTTCTGGAGGTTAAGTAGAATAGTTTCTGTAACTATACTTTGCCCCCTTATTTTCTCGTTTACTTTCTCTTAATAAAACCTATTATTATTTATTTTTCCCCAAATTTAATATTTTCGTTTTTTTTATTCTGCATTTTCTTGTTAAATAATTTAGAATTAATCAGGTTATTGTTGTTATACACTCAATGATGGCGAAAAAAATCACTGTTGAAATCTTTACGAAGTACGGCGTT
>NW_025400984.1:3186139-3187205 GCF_015345945.1 Tribolium madens | reverse complement strand
AAAAAAGTTGAACTTTTCACGTTGAAAGTAATACGCAAAAACGGGCATTTGTTGTTAAGTGCACAGGACAATATTTCATTTAAGATACAAATATAAAAGTGCGGAAAATCGATCAAAATTTGGCAACAATCGACAAAATTAAAAACTTTAATATTGCTCCAGATCCAGAAAAGTTTTAAAACGTTATAGATACGCTATAAATAAATTTTTGAAAAATAAATGCGAAAGATGGCGGGCGCATAAGAGCGCGAAATTTAAACATGTGCACATGTTCTCATAAAAAGCAAAAGAACGTTTTTATCGTTACCCCGAACTCTTAGATTTTTGTAAGAAAAATTCAAATACTAACAATTCAAAGAGTCCAAAAATGATTACAGTTTTTTTATTTTGGTTTTAATATTTTGTCAAATGTACATCACTTTACATTAATATTAATATTACATTAATATATCAAATGAAATAGTTTTGAAAAATAGTGAAATACATTTGACAAAAGAGGAAAACCAAAAGAAAAAAACTCTAAGACAACAAGAGTTTTAATGGAGGTCATAGTTTTAATAGTCCGCGATTTATAAACTATAAAACTTGCGTTGTCTTCAAAATTTTTTCCAACATTAATATTGAATCAGAAATTTGACTAAATTCAGAAATTGTTATAAAATAATTGGCACAAAATGTCAAAAGAAGTGTATTTTATGTACAGTTGCGGAATTCAAATTTCGGGCAGTATTGTCATTTTCACAATGTAAACTCTAAAACAACCTTTACTCTTGTCATGTTTATGTTGTTTTGATTTAAAAAATAGTGTCACTGACAAAAAAGTTTAATTGTCAAATGTTAGTCATGATGACCGTAAAAGGTAGTTTGCAGTGAACTTTTTGAAGTGGCAGAAAAATACTGCCCGAAATTTTAATTCCGTAACTGTACTTATAAAAAACGATTTGATTGACGACGTGTTTTATAGAAGAACACAGTTTAATGGCAATATAAGAGGTAAATGTACTGTAGAAATAGTAAGGTGCAGGTTTTTCAAAATCATTGACGATATACAAAGAGGCAGAGATCG
>NW_025400984.1:3181235-3183789 GCF_015345945.1 Tribolium madens | reverse complement strand
AATTTCAAACTATGCATGTGTATATTTTGTTCATTCCCATAAAACTGCAACCAACCAATTAGAGCACACACAAGCTAAAAGTTTGTTTTTAACAACTTTGAGATGTAAGCGTGTCGTAAAAGCACTGTTTGGTTGCAACTTGTGATTAATTTTCTGAATACCGTATCCTAGTTTTGATGAAATGCAGTTCGATTCAATTAAGGCGCGATTTTCATGTTTCAAGAGTACCAACGTTTTTCCAACATCAAAGGAGAAAAGTTTGAAACTTGACATCATACGCTGGCCAAAAGGTTATAATAAGGAGGTACGTTTCGAAGCTTTTGCAATAACAGTTTATATAAGAAAAGTAATTATTTGTATATTTAATAAATACATTTCATTTTTAATTTGTTGTTATAAAGTTCTGGTTTGTTTCTTTATCTTTGCCATCATCTTTATTTTTTATTTATCATTTTTAATTTTAAGCAATTATTGTTACCTATTTATGTAGTTTTAGTATATATTATTTGTTCTGGAGGTTTGTCTTCTTTCACTTTGTCTTAATAAAGACCATCATTTATTACTACATATTTGTTTTGTTTTTTTTTTGATATGGCATTTTTTTGTAAACTACCTAATTTAGAAATTAATCGGTTTATTGTTCTAATGATTTTTCAAGACTCACCCTTTTGCTTTACGAAGTAGGGCGTTTGACGTTCAAACCATTTTATTGATTAAAACTAGTTAACTTTTTGAGTTGTTTTTTACAAATCCTCTACCTAAATATAATGTACTGTTTCTTAGAAAGAAATTAGTAAAAAAGTTTCATTTTTACCCGAGGAATTATCAAAGATATCTAATGTAATCTGAGCATACAATTCAAGCTTATTTATTGAAATCTAATGTAAAGTAAATTAATCAGTGTTGTCGTAATAGTTATAAAATTTTGAAAAATGTCCTAACCGAATCATTTATCTCGCATCTAGTTCCTGAAATTATGATTTCGTTTTTTCTCATTTTTTTCGACTTGTTTGATATTGTATTTTTTATTAACCAGTTTAAAATTAATCAGCTTGTTGTTATGTTATACGTACAATGATGTTTCTATACTTTCAAATGAGGCCAGAACTACTCTTAGAAATCTTTACAAAGTACGGCGTTTGACGTTCAAGCTCTTTTATCGATTGAAACTTGTTGGCGTTTTGAGTTTTTTATTATAAATTATTTACCTAAGTATTACGATGTACTGTTTTCCAAATATCCAACGTAATCCCAGCATCCAATTCAACTTTTAGGATATTTTGACGCCACTAGCTACTATACAGGCTGTGTTTTACCAAGAGCAAACCGCCATACATCAACCAGAGATAGAAAATGTCATCTGAGAAAAGTTTAAATAAATTTTTTCCACCTTTATTTGTTAAAGAGTTAACAGCTAAGTAAAGAAAAACCCTGAATTTTCTGCAAGTTGGTCATGATAAATTAAAAACGATGATATTTATGAAACAATTGCTTAGTTTCAAATCTCATTTAAAGGATACTCTCAATATGACATAAACGTAAGTCTGAAAACGTTTCATTTATGAAATAAAAAAACCAAAACTCTAATTGGAAAAAAATTAAGACATAATAGCTACAAAAATTGCTTAAAATGCCACGCATTGCTTCGATTGAATGAGATTTGGAGCTAAGCAATTGCTTCATAAACGTCATCCTTCTTAATTTATCACGACTTGTACAAAATTCATTATTATTCTTTCATACGCTGCAACTCTTACGAATGGAAATAGAAAAAAAAATAACTTGTTTTCTCAGAATGACATTTTCTATAACTTACAGTTTGCTTTTGTGACACCTGTATACCGGGTGTCTCTTGATAGTTCGTTTCTTAGTAACGCTAACCCGGCAAATTGAAATTTCGATTTTTTGAGGACCGTTTTCGCCCAAATGGAGAATTGACAAAAATGTCGATAAGATAGCCTTTTTCTAGCACTACAAGCTCCATTAATCAGATTTTAATTACTGTTATTCCTGCAGCCAGAAAAAATAAAACTAATTTCTCATGTTAATTTCCTATATCCAAGCGTGCTTGGGACACCTGGTATATGGCGCCAATGTTTAAGGCACCAAGTTTATGTTTTAATTATTATAATATTATTTCTACTAGTCTGCGTCAGAAGTTTTTATAAAATTTTAATGAGGGGTGTTATTTAGATATGTAGGTATAGTTTTTAGCTATAATTTCGAAATAATTGCTGTGTTTTCCAATCCTTATCAATGTCTTTCTCAAACTATAAAAGTGTCACCAAGGAACTGTTTTCTCCATTGTTAAACTCAAAACAAGCAACATGTTTAAATTTTCTTTGGTAAAAGCTGTAATTGCTYTTATTGTAATTACATCTATGATGTCTATAATTTCTGCAAGTATGTTTTCTGTTTAAGTATTATGCAAATCTAGTTTATAATTTTTTTGTGTTTTTTTTATCAGAGACGGCGAAACGCGGCGCGATACCTTAGTTAAAGAAAACATGTCATCAGTGTCGTAACATGTCTTGAATAAAAATTTCAAACTATG
>NW_025400984.1:3091436-3180632 GCF_015345945.1 Tribolium madens | reverse complement strand
AATTTCAAACTATGCATGTGTATATTTTGTTCATTCCCATAAAACTGCAACCAACCAATTAGAGCACACACAAGCTAAAAGTTTGTTTTTAACAAGTTTGAGATGTATGCGTGTCATAAAAGCACTGTTTGGTTCCAACTTGTGATTAATTTTCTGAATACCGTATCCTAGTTTTGATGAAATGCAGTTCGATTCAATTAATGCGCGATTTTAATGTTTCAAGAGTAACAACTTTTTTCTAACATCAAAGAAGAAAAGTTTGAAACGTGTCGACACAGGCGTAAATTCATTCATACGCTAGGCAAAAGGCTGTAATATTTTTTTAAGATTTACGTTTCAAGGCTTTTAAAATAAAATTTGATATTTCATATAAAAAAAGTAATTATCTGGGTATTTAATAAATACAGGGTGTTTCACATAATTTTACGAGGCCTGCACCTGTAAGATGCAATCAATAATACATATTCCGATACGAACTCGATTACAAATTTTGAAAAATTGGATAATCTTCTCTAGTTTGTTCACCCTTTCAAAAATTACAATGTTTTTAGTTAGTTAATGATTAAGATAGATAAACTAGAATCATATTCATGCCGTCTCTTTACAGAACATATGAAAATAATTGTTTCTGAAAAACTGCAGTTTATGACTATTAATGAAACAGTGATTAGTTTGACAACTACTGTCATGGGTTTCCAAAAATTAAATAATTAAATGTGTGTTTTTTGTATCCAGTGTTCTGTGACTTTTGTATATTTGGGTGCGTACATTAGGCGCAAGCCTCGTAAAGTTACGTGAAACACCCTGTATATTTCATTTTTAAGTTTATGTTGTGAAGTTATGATTTGTTTCTTTATCTTTACCACTATCTTTGTTTTTTATTTACCATTTTTAATTTTAAGCTATGTATTATTGTTACATTATTATTTAGTTTCATTTACGGATACATAAAGACTAAGTATAGGTATAGTTCTCCGTAGTTTCATTACATATTATTTGTTCTGGCGGTTAAGTAGAACAGTTTCTGTAGCTAGAACTTGCCTACTTAGTTTTCTTCTTCTTTCATTTTATCTTAATAAAGACCATCATTTATTACTATCATTTATTTATTTTTCCCCAATTTTTTTTTTTGATATTGCATTTTTTTTAGTTTAGAATTAATCAGTTTATTGTCATGTTATACGACTAATGACGTTTCTATACTCTCAAATGAGACCAGAATCACTCTGAGAAATGTTTACACAGTACGGAGTTTGACGTTCAAGCTCTTTAATCGATTGAATCTTGTTGGCTTTTTGAGTTTTTTATTATAAATTATTTACCTAAATATTATGATGTACTGTTTTCGAAATATCCAACGTAATCCCAGCATCCACTTCAACTTTATTTGTTAAAATTAAATGCAAATTTTAGCATATTTTGACGTCACTAGCTACTACTATATAGGCTGTGCCAAAAGCAAACCGCCATATGTCAAGCAGTGATAGAAAATGTCACCTGAGAAAAAAAGTTTAAATAAATATTTTCTACCTTCATTCGTTAAAGAGTTACAGCTTAGAAAAGAGAAACACTAAATTTTCTACAAGTTGGTCGTGAAAAAAACGATGATATTTATCAAAGAAACATTTGTTAGTTCCAAGTCTCATTTAAATGATACTGTAAATATGACATAAACATAAACATGAGTCTGAAAACGGTTCATTTATGAAATAAAAAACTTTAGTTGGAAAAAAATTAAGAATTAAGTAAAGTAACTCTACAATAATTGTGATATTTGTATATATGGCGCCAATATTTAAAGTGCCAAGTCTACGTTTTAATTACATTATTCCTACTGTTCTGCGACAGAAGTTTTTATTTATAAAATTTTAATGAGGGGTTATGTGTAGTTGTATAATTTCGAAATAATTGCTGTGTTTTCGAATCCTTATGAATGTCTTCCTTAAACTACAAAAGAGTCACCAAGGAACATTCGTAGTGTAGAATTTTATTCATTGTTAAACTTAAAACAAGCAACATGTTTAAACTTTCTTTGGTAAATGCTGTAATTGCTATTATTGCAATTACATCTTTGATGTATACAATTTCTGCAGGTATTCTATTTATTATGTAAATCTATTTTTTATTTTTTTGTGGTTTTGTTATTAGAGAAGAGTCGTTATCCCGGATAACTGTAATTAAAGAAAACTTGTCAACCGTCGTCGTGATGCGTCTTGAATAAAAATTTTAAACACTAATTGCCTATGTATTTTGTTCATTTACATAAAACTATAACTAATTGAAACATATACAAAGTAAAAGTTTGCTTTTCATACTGGTCAAAAGGATGTAATAAGGATTTACGTTTCAAGGCTTTTAAAATAAAATTTGACATCTCACATTAGAAAAGTAATTGTCTCTAAGCTCTGTCATCAACTTTTGCCTGCAAGTTATATAAATTTACAAACTTGTGAATGTGTTGACGGAGGCGTTTTAGCAAACGAGGGTTTCATGTTTGACTTTGGTGATTATTCTACTTGAAACTTTCGACCGTTAATTAGTGCGAAAAAGCAGCGATATTTCTACTCACTTGGTATTCTGTTGATTGCTCGCAAAGGTCGCAACACTCTTATCGTTCTCACAGCGGAAAGGTTCAAGTTGTCCACATTGAGGATATACTCCATCGCTCCTGTTAACACGATGAACAAGTCGAGGCGATTCCAGGAATCGGCGAGATACGTGCCACGACCAAACACACCCATTGCGATCATCTTGATGGTCATTTCCAACGAAAAAAACGCGAAAATAAAGTCATCGAAAAGCTGAAACATAGCACACAATGTTGATCGGTTTAGTCCAAGTCCAGTCATAAACACGAACATTATACGAACATCGAACTCCCAACAACAGAGGAAAGCTCTCTAAAATTTAATGAGAAAATGATACAACCCTGAATGACACAAGTTTTAGCATCCCTCGGGAGTGGAGTCGATAAAAGTCGCAAATTCCGTCTCAAACTTAAATAAGGAGATTATGTTCGGGGTTAAAACTCTTTCAATCACTCACCTGCAATATCTTACACCTATTGGTTTCGCACTTGTCATCCATGCAGGGTTGATACATCCCCAACGTGACGCAGTTGAGCAGTATAACCATCATGGAGACCCTCTCGAACCATTTGCGTTTCAGTTAAGGAAAAAACTAGTTTGATTTACCTCTCAAATTCCCCAAATTCTCTTCTATTCCGGCCCTTAATTAGTACGCGATTCGGGGAAAGCGCGACACTAATTTCCTCTTAGCTATTTTTGGCAATTTTGATTTAAGTGCCCGTAAACTTCGATTTCCCTTTATTTTTCAATTATGATAGGTCACGTCTCTTGCTTCTATTTTAGGGTGGTTTAAATAAAAAAACGGGGAATAAAGGAACTGTATTTATGGTATCGGATACAAAAAGAATGAAATCTTCTATTCCTCACGCGATTCGTTGCGAAACACAAAGCCCGACGTTCGCTGCTTGAAGGACTTGAAACGTTTTTCGAGAGGAAAATCTTCTCTCATACACGCTTTTTACTGTCTTTAATCCTTGTACATTGATCACGAACGAGAGCCGAATCATATTCAAATGTGGGCAAAAAGTTAAATAATTTAATCAAGGCCAGTTTCCATTATTAATGCAGCTCAAATAAACTCAAATATTCTGAAATGTTAATTAAAACGTTGAAACTTTGTATTTTCATAATGTGCATTTGCTTCTAGAATAAAACAAAACCTAGACATTTATTTCCACAGTATTTTTGTTATAATTTTTGTAAAACAGTTACCTAATTAGACAGGATAGTAACATTATCATAAAATTTAAACGCATAATCAGCATCACCAGCTCTTTCCATTAACTATTTTTAGTTGTTTATTAAATTTTATAATATTTACATTGTTCATTACCAAACAAACTCTGTGTTTATACAGTATTGTGTTATTTTATATTTCTCTTTTTAATATTAAAACGATTACTGTTGAATTGAATTCTCGTCATTTGGTGCATTTTTAGACAATAATGACACTATAGTTTACACGATTTTTATGTAAAAGTTCACCACGTTACGTTTAAGAAATACGTAATTAACAAAAAAACAGAAACCGCCTAATAAGAAATTAAAAATGATTCATTTTACTTTGTTTTTTATACTTTTTTTGGATCAGATTTCTTTATAACAGTCAATCTCCTAACATATTTTCATCCCAAAAACCTTTGTGTCAATCTTTGAAAACGCTTCAGATCTTGTTTGTCACTTATGCTGCGTAAGTTTTTAGAAAAGTCAATGAAGTGTATCTATTTTAAGATTTTACTCGGAGGCATTTGTGCAGAAAGGAGGAAAATTATCTTTCGTAACAAAAAACGTGACGTGTAAAAAATTAACTATTATTTTTGTTTAATTAAAGGTAACGTAAAAATAATAATTTGATTAAAGGTATATTGAACAAGTTATTATTTGTAAATTAGTGTGATTTGTTATCTATTATTGACGCATTTCAGTATTTAAAAAAATGATAAAGAGCTTAAATTACCTGCCACGTGTTTTTTCACAAATCTTTTTTTAATTATGTTTATGGAATCTAGTTTATATTCGATTTTTTAGTATTTTTCTGTTTCTAGTAGGAAAAAACTTATAATAAAAATGCTTGAATACGATACAATTTCTTATTCCTCCTTGCTGTAACTTTTGAGTTACAGATCAAAAATTTGGTAAATTATTAACCAGAAGAACAATAGTTTCCTGACAAATCTTTCATATTAAAACTTTTATTATTTTTAAAACCTTGGCTGGATTAGAGTTGTAAACTTTGAGACGAT
Organism: Tribolium madens; assembly: GCF_015345945.1. Taxonomy (NCBI): domain Eukaryota; kingdom Metazoa; phylum Arthropoda; class Insecta; order Coleoptera; family Tenebrionidae; genus Tribolium; species Tribolium madens. Next base: position 3,175,801 of record NW_025400984.1, on the reverse strand, counting down.
CCTTAGATAATTTATTTGTTTTATGTGCCATAAACCAGATTAACGACTTTGAAAACTTCCACAAAACGTCTCGTCGAAAACATATTTTTCGGAAAATGTGTGTTTCTCACAATTCAAATAAAAATTTACACTTTTCGACCATTTGCGTTGGGAAATGAAGCGAGTAAATAGCGACGTGATAATTCGTCGGTAAAATTAGCAAGCGCCTGAGGAGATTTCTGCACACGAGTAACAAACGTAAACAAGCTGAATATCTGAGGTCACGTTAGGTATACTCTAGCAAACTCCACATTTCCACTCCAAAGGTCGCGTTCTATTGTCGAGAGTTGCAACCGCAATTCCGACATTTTTTAATAAGAGCTTAAAATTGTAAGTCGTTTAATTACCTGTTCAGTTTCCAATTTAAACTTTTCAAACAGACTTAAAACTTGTAAGAAGCTCGATATTGATTATGTCCATAATCTCAAGCGTTTGCTTTTTTCAAATAAAACTATTTTATGCTTTCGCGAGGCGTTTTTAACAATGAAGGGATTTTTTGCACGACGCTTTCAGAGGAAAATTTATGCCACTATTGAGAAATATCCACATTTTGTTGCCATCCACAAAAGACAAAATGAATTATAACTGGCTATTCAGTTACGAGTAGATTGAATGAGTTTCCATTTGTTACCAGACAACTTCCTGACAAAACTACATTTTGCTTAATAACGCCGTTTTGTCATTATAAGTCGTGCTATTAGCCACATTTTTCAATTTTATACTGTTGTGAAAATTTTAGTTGAAACCAGCCCAGATTAAAGCTCGCAAAGCAAATCAATAAATTCCAAAATTGTTGCAGCTTTGGATTATTTTAATAAAGCGCACGTGAGTGGAATGTGAATTATGAGCGCAATTACATTTTGCTCGATAATGTTGAAACCTACTAGGATAAAATAGTTTGGTTAAATATTACAATTAGAAGAGGGTAAGCACAAAAGGGATTGCTTTGACACGAAGAAACCTTTCCACTAATGGCAATTCTTTACTTACACAAACATTTCATTAAGCCCACACGAGAGCTTTCAGTTTTGTTCAATAGAATCAAATACAAACAAAGTCCGAATAGAGCCACACAAACAAAACCTGCAGCACACCTAAAACATTTTGATAATGTTAATTCTCTCAAAAGAACATCATCCTATAAATCACACAAAACTTCGGAAAAACATCATAACTCGAATTTAAAAGTTCCCATCTTGCCATAACACGAGTAGTTTGTATGAGCATTTACGCTTCTGAGGTGATTTATGGCCGCATTGAAATATCAAGTCAAGGGTTAAAAAATCGATTCCGGAAACAATTAAATTATATTAGAGTCGAAGACAATCGATGGAAACGGAAACCATGAACTTCGCCATCTGTTTCCGGTTTGCTGTGACGAGACAATGGGGACAATAAAGAAGCTTATCTCGAACGGCTGCAACACCATTCCGGGACTCGAAGGAATATCGTGACAGGTTGTCTATTATTAGTTAAGATAGATTTCTGCCACATTGTTAATTAACGTGAATGCCTCTCGAGAAAGGGTAAGGAGAGATGTTTACAAATGTTGATGGAAAGGAGCGTTTAGTGTTTCACATACCTACTAGTGGCTCCGGGGATATTCTATCAAATGTTTCAGAAAGATGTCAAAGTTTTGAAATGTGCGAAATATTAAGAGGAAAAGCTCAAATTGATTAGCGGGGAAGATTATCCCGGCGCATCCACCACTTTTAAAACAAAATGTAGAAATGATCTAAAACTGAGAGGAGCCTGAAAGGAGTTTTATATGGTTTCTCGTTTATACCTCGAAAAAGTGCGTGTGTGAAAAAATTGGTTATGTACAAAATCAAATCCTGTAAAATTTTCCACTTTTATAAAAAATCTGCGCACCTTGCTTCAAACATAGAATGTAGGCACTATGAGTGGGGTTGAATTATTTTTTTAAGTGTAAAAACTTGAAACAGCGCTTTCTTGTTAAAATTCTAAAAACTTGTTCGGTACCTGCACTAATCTTAATAAATAACCGAATAGATGTTTAAAATTCAAGTCAGTATTCAAATAACTTCCATTTCTGATCCAAAGAGAGTTTGCGAAAATTCCAAACATAAATATAAAGCCGATAGACAAGCAACAGCGAAACCTCTTCCGCCATTTCAGCGGTGTTTCGAGTCACGAATGTAATTTTTACATGTAGTCACATCTAAAATTCAAAATCGATTCCGACGAGATTCTCGAATGGAATTCATTGCATTGCTACAAAGAATATTTCTTTAAACTATCGGTTTATTCAGTTCCTTTTTTGATCGGAAACAATATGAAATATCACACATTTCAATAACACGGCAGAATTCAATATTGTTGAAGGAAACTCAATAAAGTCACAAAAATGACAAAAAACAGAATTTTTCGTTGAGATATTCGTAGCCGTTTTTTCTTAAATGATAGTTCATAAATTACAGGATTTGATTTCATCCCATCATTTTACTCAATTCAGACAGGGGATTGACCCTAGTGGCAGATCAGACGGTAGTTTAAAACTCTGTTCAATCGACCCAACTATCAAAAAAAATTGATGAAGCACATTTCGTCTGTCAGTGTCAATATTGAAAGAGCGATCATTTTCGCTTTATGACGGATGTTTCGGAGGCTTTCATAACATATTAAATGGATCAAAGACCACGAAATAAAAGCAACAAAGTAGAAGTGGTATCATTTGACGAGCATTCGCGAAATTAATTCGGACCGCAATAACAGAATTGTCTTCATTTTTATTATATTGGATTAGGACATAGAGAGCAGTAATGGAAGCTATTCTGGTGACTGTTTCGTTAGTTTATCCACTCTATTCTTCGCTATAAAAACGCCATCCAATCTTGAACCTTTACAATTAAACTATTTTTGATTCCTTGCAGGCATTTATACAGGGCGTGCTAAAACTCGCGCTACAGGGGAGATACCAGGAACTTGGAAAGAATGTTAAAAAAATTCTATCTATAAAAATTTCGAAATTATGAGAGTTTAAATTTTCAACTTTGACTATTTATTTCTGTTGAAAAAATATTTTTTTCTATTTCGGTATTAGAATAAGTCTATTCCAGCATCCAAATGACGTCATTTGAGTGCTTTAATAAGTCGTTGGCGTTAATTTAATTTTAGTGACGGACTTTCTTCACTATTCATTTTCATATGTGAAAATAAGAATTGTTTTTATTTTTAAGAGCTAAAATTATTCCAAAAAATTCTTTAGAAAAAAAATTTCGTTTTTTAATTTATAAAATGATATAAAGCGGCAAAATAGAAAAACTAGTATAAAGCACTTGTTGCAGAGGGTTCTTTAAGCACTCATTTGTTCCTCAAAAAATAAATTAGAGTAGGCGGTGATTAAACTCCTTCAGATGGCAATCCTGATTTTTGACATCAGATGTCAGCGAAAACTTTGACAAGTTGCGTTTTATTCCTCTTGAGTGAAATAATGTTTACTTTAAAGCAGAAAATTTTTATTGCTGCACAAGACGAAAACGGTAAATGGTCATTTTCGCTTTCAGTTTTTGTAGAAAATTTCCAGTCCAGATTCCCAGCCAATGTGTTGCCAACTGTAGAATTTAATCGACGCCTACTCTAATTTATTTTTTTTGATCACACGGTACTTTAATATACTATTTCAATTTTTTTTTGCTACAGGCCATTGGAAGAAGAAACAAGGAAGCTGTATCCTAAATTGTAACTCTGTTTAATGTTATTTGTGACTTTTAGTGGCTAAATTTTTCCACGTTTACTAAATAATTATAAAAAAAACGTATACAAGATCATCAGTATCATTAGACATAAAAAATTGTCAAATGTGAAAAAATAAATGTCAACATTTTTTTGACAGTTAGAATTTTTTCAACATTTTTTCCATGTTCCTGGTATCGTATCTCATTTGAAATTTTTCTCTGAATAAAAAAACCTTGTTTTACCCACATTTTTTTATGGAAAAACTTTCACGTAAACATAATTGAAAAACAATTATAAAAAGTACGTTGCAAGTAATTAAAGCCTTCATTATGTATTTTTTTTTCAAAGAGTTAAATGTTCATTATCTACAGATATAGAAAATGACGATACAAAATATTTATTTCAAAAGCAAAATATAAATTGTTTTCTGGGAACTTTTCTTGGAGAAATCCTGATCTCCCATGGCCAAGTGAATGATTTGATTTGTGTGTTGGTAAACTGGCAGCAATCTGGGCTCAGTTTGAGTGACGTTCTTTATTGAATTACTCGGTAGCAAACACGGATTTGGCTCCGTGTTAGAGACACTGATGCTTGGCTGCTGGGAATATTACCTCAACTGTCTTAGTCTCGAATTATTTATTCAATTTGAGATAATAAACAAATTAATTGGCCGTGGAGCCAATAAATAAACCAGAGTCGGGTCCTTTTTCAGGATCAATTCACGTCATCGTAAACGTTTCAATTCCAGCTGATTTGTTTCAAACACCCAAACACCGTAACTTTATTAATAGCTTTGATAGAACTAGTGTTGCGGAAAACTTAATAACGTTCACCTTCAAATAGGGAATATTTGTTCAACAATTCGGAGCTTTCAGAGCTTGCATTGTCTGCAACGGCCACAATAGGGCCACAATATTGACGAGAATATCTCAGAATTTTTGGCTTTAGGCAAGGTCGAGATTAATTAAAAAGTCGGAGAGCTTTCGGTGAAAGCTGCACTAAAAACACTTCATTGCGAGTGACATGATGCAAACTTGACAAAGAGGAAAAAGCTCATTACGTGGAGTCTGACTTTTTAATTGCAAAACTGCGACAAAAAAATTAATAAAATTGTGATATTGACGTTATCATAAATTCTGAAATAAAAATCAAAGTAATAACATATTCCACCAACACCCCGACTTTGATCTTAATTTATCCAAAAGTAATGCACAAAGTACTTCGACCGTAAATATGAAATTCAAAAACTCAAACAGACTTTTAAACGCAGTGTACATTTTTAATCAAACGCAGGGAACTGCAAAGTGGAAAAAGAAAATGGATTTTCACGACTCTTTCGCATTTTCGACCTTTTGACTAATTTGAAGCAAAATACACATTGAGATAAATAAACTTGAAAGTCTGTATGCAACAAGTAATTCAATTTTTTCAAACTCGACCCAATAACGTTTTATGCACTTTCCTGAAATTTTTTGACTCCCAAAGGCGCATAAATGTTTTTTGGTCCCATTTAAAAAAAAATTAAAAAAAAAATTCGATTTTTTGAGTAAAACTAACTCCGTGACCGTTTTTAACAAAACACCAAATAATCCAGCGAAACGCTGATAATCGCATTAAGGTCGTTAACTCAATAACGCTTTGTACCACAGTTCAGGCTTGCACAATATCATTCAATTATTGTGCTTTCACTGCTGGTTTCATTTTTACAATTTTACATTAAAAAGTGTTTATATAACTTTTGTTGTTAAACTTTAATAAATAAAACTCTTATACCAATACTTTGGGAGAATAATTTGATTGTAGCTACGGCACTATATTTATTAACTTTAAACAAAGTTATTTTGAACAGTTTTAAAGAACAAAAACACCATATGTGAGCTTTATTTGATTTGACAAGAAGTGCGAAATTGGGTGTTCTATTTAAAAAAAGTAATTGAGAAATACAACAAAAATAGGTAACTAAAATAGCTTTTATATTTCTTTATGCAACTTCTAATTGAATATAAGTAAATATGATGTACAAAAACTTTGTTCAGAACAGAAAAATTAAATGAAAATAATTTTCCTTGTTTAGTTAATTAAAAAAAATGATTGATTGCAGGTATAAATATTTATTAGACATACATTATAACCAAGGCCGCAATTTTCATTTTTATGGCTTATTTAACAACTATCGGGTGACTATTAATGTTTGTGACAAAAAATCTATTGGCAACACTGGATTATTGGTAATCCTTCTAATTTGTTATATCAGCATGTTTCAGGTGACGGCTAAATCAGCAAACGTCCGTCGCAAATTAATGATAATTGTCTATAAAAATTTGACGTTTGAATTTGAAAGTCAAAGTTGCCAAACTGAAATTTTAAAAAAACATTAATTTGAACAATCGTTTACAGTCACCCGGTATTTACCAAAAAAATACATAACTATATTTTAATCATCAAAAATAAAAAAAATACTTTAATGAGCTATTTTCGCCCAGTTTTTTGTCTAAAAAATTATTCAAAAACAAGTTTTCTGTAGACCTTCCTTTAATTCTAATTAATTATTTACGTGTAGCATTTTATTCGAAAAATCAAACATTATTTTATATGATTTATGCTATTATGCGATTATGCTCTCTTATTATGCTTATTACAATTGACCGGAGTTCGAACCTCGGACCTTATGATCCTGCGCCACCACGCCCCCGGCAATGTCTCTGTTCTTATACAATATATTCATTCATACGCTTTATAAAACACATATTTTTCGCGTTTTTCAACGTTTTATCACTCTTCTGCGTCTTTAGGACCATTACAATTGCAAAAAGTTATTTGGTATAATTTTAAATTTTTTTGATTTTTTTGTGCAAAATTAACCCTGTGACCGTTTTTGATAAAATAGGGCATAATCCAGCAAAACCCTGGTAATCGCATAATGGTCGTTAACTCAATAACGCTTTGTATCACATTTCAGGCTATCACAATTTCATTCGATTATGGTGCCTTCACTGTTAGTTCCATTTTTTCGCATTTTACATTAAAAAGTGTTTATCTAAGCGCTTTGTAACTTTGCTTGTTAAACTTTAATAGGTAAAACTCTTATGCCAATACTTCGCGAGAATAATTTGATTGTAGCTGCTTGAGCTTGAATGTAGAAGTGATCTTGCGACACTCTACTAACTTTAAACTAAGTTATTTTGAACATTTTTGATAGAAAAGCACAATACGTGAGCTTTATTTGATTTGACAAAGTGTGGCTTAAAAGAAGTTATGTCTGGTTTTTGTTTCGTGTTGCTAAAGCACACATTAGAGAGATTTGCTCTGGCAAAAAGCCCGAGGTGAAGGATGTGGAAGCAAAAAGGATTTTAATTGTGTTTTTTATCTCTATTACATTTTATTTATAAATCCGCAATTTTGAAACAAATCATTTTTTAATAAAAAAAAATCAACTGTACGTAAAAACTCCATAAAACTTAATAGAAAATTCCTCAATAAAATCAAATTCTTTGGAACAAATTTTTTATGTTAGAATAGTTCGTGTGTGGTTCTCATAAAAGCCATTTTCATTATTAACGCGACCCATTAGAGTCATGTCAAAAAGGTAGCCTTCCTTCGGGAACTGACTGAATCAATTAAACTCCAAATTGGGTAACTCGTGACATCGCAGAGATAACGAGTGTTCATTATTTCGAGCTCTCAACGGGCGGCATCTGACTAAAATCGTTTCTTGTTTCGATTGTTGCAACATCAGTCACGAACAGAACTCGGGTGAAAATGGCCAATTTGTCCGGTTCGGTTAAACCGATGAATGAATAAATCCGATTTTGTAACCGACGATGAATAGAGCGTGACGTGTATACGGTTAAAATAACAATGTTGAAGTTATCAGAGTGCGAGGACTTACACCCGTCAAGCTGTTGGATTTTGTCGGTTTAATCTCAAACTGGAGAATATTCAGCCACTGAAACAGCAGTAAATTCGTATACATCCTAATGGAAATAAACCGTTGCGGATTATTGTTTAAATAGAAGGCATATCATGATGTGATAAGCGGAAAGTAAGCAGAGCGAATTCTAATTTGGCCCATTTTGTCGGAATTAGTTTGAATTTTCGAGAAAGTGAAAAAAACACCAGAAGCGATCTTAATTATCTATCGAATGGCGAGAACCCCAAATTCTAGAGGCATTTAAATAAAAAAAAATACTAAATTCAAAAAAAAATTAATAATTCTTGACACTCCTCGAACAAAAAGGGTCTTTTTTAGAACTTTAACAATTGATTTTTTTCTCGAAATATTGGCTTGAAACTTGTGCTGCCTTAGCTTATAAAGTTTTTTGCATTTATTTTAGTTGTTTATTTTTCATTTAGGGATCCGTTTTTGTTAATTTTATTCTTTTCTTAAGTTTCCCCATTTATTTTTCAATTTATTTTTTTTGATCTTTTTATTGCTGTACATTTTTGCATTTTGGTTGTTTGTCCTCAAGTATATGTTCTTATGCCAAATTTTTGTAAATAAAACGATTTTTAATATCTTATTTGTTCTTTTATTTTGGTGTATTTCTCTCTCAGAAAAACATATACAGAGTGATTTGCTTCTATTTAGTTTTCAAAAACTTGTAAACCCTCTTTGTTATCTATATTGAACAATAATTAATAATTCTGCGGCATCTTTGATCACAATCCTGTCAAGATACTGCTAGAATATGCTGCAGGCCGTTGTCAATTATTATTATCAACCCCATTGACCGATTTAGTAAAGTGGATGCAAATTGTAGACGTTGATCTACAAATCTGAGCTTTCGATTGATATCAAAGGCAGACGTGGCATTCCCTGTTATCCCTTTAAGTGGCTGTAGACATCGCTATCTCAAGTCGTTAATTGTTTCGTAATTAATTGCCGCAATTAATTTCCAAACCCCATCTATTAGCTAAGAAAAAATCAATTTGCGAGTGGTTCAGACTTCATTGTAATAAAGTTGTAAACTAAATTAACAAGGACGGGCCTTATACATTTCGCAGGGTAACAAACAGTTTGGGTAGTTGGAACTTGTAGTCCTGGTGGGGTTTTTACTTCTCCAAGTTGGCAACAAGTGGCAGGAGATAACCCTCGCTCTTTACGGCACCACGTCTTGAAGTATGTGAAATTTAATGGTGGAACTTCAGCAACTTCACTAATGCAAGAACAGTGTCGGAGTGCGTGTTTTCACCGTTTATTTTATCCAATTCGGTGAACCGAATGACGCCAATACCTTTCAATAATAATTAATTAGAACTACGGGAGTGTCTACAAAAAAAAATTTAAGACAATTTTTTCAACAAAGAACTACGCGAATGAAGCTCATTAAAGTATTTCAAATGATGGTTAAAGCCATTAATAAGCCATAAAAATAAAAATTGTCGTCTTTATTACTAGATAATGCAATAATTATTTATACCTAATTTTTTTTAAATAACTAAACACGCAAAAATTTAGATAACAGTTTCTATAAAAGCGAGGCAAAGAAGGTCTGGGTATAGTCAACATTTTCAACTTGTTGAATAACACAAAGGGAAAAATGTATTTCAAAAAATCATCTTTGGTGAACTTTCTACTGGCGGTTGTGGTTTGGAGTTCTGTCTTTTATTTAACTTCTGCGGATTCAATACGTAAAAGTATGTACCTAATCATAATTTATACCTATTACATTTTTTAAATTTATTTTTTTTTCTGTTTGTAGGGGTCGCTCCTTTGAAATGAACGGAATGTTTGTCCATCATATTTACTTATATTGAATTATAAGTTAATATGTGTTGAATAAAGAAATATAAAAACTATTTTAGTTACCTATTATTATCATTCTTGATTTCGTTGTGTGTCTCAACTTCTTCTTTTTAGTAGAACAGCCAACTTCATAATGATGTTAAGGCTTTCTGTAGTGTAATCTTGCACAAACTTCAGTTCTATTTTCCCACAACGAATTTAGTTTAAAAGAAAAATAACGAATCGTTTAAATGGGTCAAGGCAGTACGCACTTTTGGCAATTTATGTACCCTTAAAGTAACAAACAGAATGAATGCAACCGCAATAAGAAAGAAATTTGGCTCCAGCTCCAGGTGCATGCCTGAAATTAGAACTCGGTTGAGGTCGATTGAGGCTCCATCGACCCGCCTGAAAACCATTGAATCCAATTGTTTTCATTCGTTAAAGAGCAGTGGGAATCACCGATTTTTCATTTTTCAAAGCCGAATGAATGCGAAAAGAGCAAATCCGGGAGAATAGAGCATATCAAGGATCCGGGATGTTGCCGACGAGATTTACATCCATGGTCTACCGATATATAGTTTCCAGTCATTCATTATTCACAATGTTGATTTTTCAAATTGTTTATTCATTATCGAAATTTCTTTCAAAACAAATTTATATGTGAAACATAAAATTGCTGTGTAAATGGCAACAAAATGACGCTCTTCTCTCACTAGACGTCTGTTTATGTGTTGAATAAGTAACGAAAGGAAACAGCGAGTTTTGCCAAGCCACAAGGTAACGATAAATTAAAAATAATTTGACGTTTCTGTAACGAAATAAGTGAGTTTTGGGAGCGAACGCCGAAGATTAACGGCTTTAAGGGCTTTACGACTTAATAGTTGCGAGTGATTTCTACGGGTTTTTCAGTTTTAACCACTCTACCAGCAAAATTAATATAACCATAATGAGGATAAATTTTGATGTAAAATGATTTCCCAAAAATATTTGGATTTTTTTTGTAACAGCTCTAGTTTTTGAGATTGATTTTAGTTCTGATAAAAGCAAAAATAACGAAATAATGATATCTTTAGAGACTAAATTTAATGAAATTTCGTACCTAAAATTAGAACCTAATTTGACTTATTTATTATTTTTTAATCCTCTAATAATAATCAAATTGGTTCTCGGTCATAGTCGTCGTTGAGTGGATTAGGGTCATAAATAATTAATATCAGAAAAATAAAAATTGTAAGGGTTAGTTTTGTTTTGAGCAATAGAATTATAATTTTTCCAACTATAGATTGAATCTTAAGGTCTATAATAATGTTAAAATTGGCAAAAAGATCAAATAAAAGGATTTGTTTTGGCATAATTTTTATATTATCAATTTAAGTAATTGATACATCAATTTCTTTTATTTTCAATTTTTGATTTATGTTTAGTATTTTTTAGTGATTTTGTTGCATTAAAAAAGTCCAATCTATCGCTGAAAAACAATACCAGATGTATGGGTATTTGATTTTGTCTTATCACTTTTTGCAACTATTTGTAACAGTTTTGAATAATTAATTGTTACATTTATTTTCTATCCAAAAGTGTATTAATTTGTTTTTTCAACACTAATGTTTTATACTCTTTCTATGGTGTGCGCCCTTTTCTTTTCACTTCGTCAATCACATCGTATTTTATAAATACATAACTTGATATTTTGTCAGTTTTGCCAATTTTTTTATAACTAAAATTAGTAAGATTTCTCCAATATTAGCGTTGGAAAAAATTTTGAAGGCAACACATGTTTTATAGTTTAAAACTCTAGTTGTCTTAATATGTACTAAATTATTTTACCAATTTATTTTATTTTTTTTGAGTAATAAGTAACTTCCCAAACTTTATCAAGATACAATTTTCTTGTCGTCTATTTTTTGATTCCATTCTCAATTTTGTACAGGACCGTTATTTTATAGATTAGAGGATGGAATAACAAAACTGTTCTACATATTTTAACCACTTTCGCTCGGTCTTTTATGAAATAACTAGTTACTACATAAAATACCAATTACACGTTTCATCGCAAACATACATACATATATCGAGAGATCAAGATAATTTATAATCGAATCATCCTTGGATATGAAAACGTATGTCTGTGAAACGTCAAATAAAATGTCAAGTTGAAAGGTAAAATGGCATTATCAGAAAGATGACAATTTTATTAACTAAATTAATGATTTACCTTCAAGAACAAACGGTCCTATTATTATAGGTTGGCGACTATTTTCAGTGCATTTTGCCGTTTTACCTTAAAACTTGTCACTTTATTTGACGTTTCACGTACAGTTAGTTCAAAAACGGACATACGTTTTCGGATCCAAAGATGACAAATTATCTTTAACTCTCAATATTTATCTACTTTTTGAAATAAATGTCTTATTCTGTATTTGTTGAGTTTTTAACTAGTAGATGGAGAAAATAATAACAATAATGACGTGAAACGTACATAAGTTTATTTTTATATATCAAATTCTTAATTGTACAATTTTAAAATAGAAATTTTTCTTCTACCTCAATTGATGTATATTTAAAAGAAGTTTAAAAATCCTGTTGATTTTATTTGAGCTACAAAGATCCTAAATCAAGATCCTCGGGTCAAATCTCGTTCCTTTATTTTGTCAACGAAACATGCCGTCAAAACCAAAGAATAAAATACTGCTGCTACTATAATTATGGGGGTTAAGGCCTTTAAGAGGCATCCAGAACTCCAGCAGCCTCAATTACCACTAAATAAAACGAGTGAATAATAAAGTCCTTAATTAAGCCTTGATTTACTTCAACATCATCACAAGTTTTTCAAATCTCCTCCACTTATTGTCGTTTTTCCTTTGCCCGAATTTCGCCGAAAATCAATCAGTTGTATTGTCTTGAGGGTGAGAAAACGACCCACCGGCAAAAGGACAAAAGTTTTTTCGTATCGATTATTCAAATGGCATGGTAATAGGGAAGTTTTTAGTCAACTTTGCACTTTTGTAAAAGTTTAGTGTAGTAATTTTAATTGCAAAAAAATGGCGTAGTTTTCATTTTGTGTTCCTTATAACAATGGAAACTTCAAGTAAAATATTTATGAAGGGGAAATGATGAGTGCTTGAAGAAAACTAACAAAAGCTCCATTTCGGAGCTTCTCCAAGCGAGCAATGTTCGAACTACAACTTTTAATGATTCCATCATGTTGTACGATGGCAACTTTTCATCGTTTAGTCCTCGAAAGACCAACTTTATGGATTTATCAAAACAAGTGTTTTCGTGGCAGGATAATGGATTTAGAAGTGTGTACACGTGAGGGTTTTCCAAACAATTTTTTCGCGTTGGGACCTTAATGTTAAGACCCCCTTTGTGACCACAATTTAATTGCACACTGCACTGAATAGAGTGATTTAATATCCCCTTTGACGGTTTCAGTAGGGAGGTAATTTGCCATGTCTGTGATAAGCTAAATTGAAACTTACACAATTAACTCTTTGCAAATATTTTAACCAAACCAGATTTCATTAGCACTAAACTTGGTCAAAGCGTCGATTTCTATTCCAAATATGTGTAATAAATAATAATAAAACCGACCATTTCTATTACTTTATAGCCGGCGTTAAAATAATTGCGATTTTGTTATGCACAGGCGGCTTTGCACTAAATCTAATTTGGCCGTAATCGGATTACAAATATGTCCAGTTATGTGACAATAAATTCAGTTAAAAAATCTATAAAAGCCGACATGTCGTGTTATGTTTTTTATGTTAATAAAATATCGAGCGCTTGAACCTTTTTAATAATAAATAGCACATGTGCGAAGCGGTCGTCCCCCAAGAGACACCCTGTATCGATCAGATCACTTGTAATAAATTGTAGTGAGTCGCAATGACAGTTTAATTATTATTTACAGAATGCTAATTAGTGAACTGTTAATTTCAGCAGCTTTAGGTTATTACTAATCCGGGCTAAATTATAGCATTGAGAGGGGTTTATCATTTTTCCGAGTTGAACCCCAACATCAAGCACAAACATTTTAATTACGCGATTTGTTAATTTTTTAACGCTCGGTTGCTTATCAATGTCTTGGATTTTCAACTCGAAAATTTAATTTCTGCTGTGATATAAATTAGACTTAAAGTGTTTTATTTATTTCGCGAGTTGGCCCTAATCTTGGATTTCTTCCAGTGACGTTATCTGAAAAGTCTGTATTTCCGTTGCGATATTGGAAAAATATCCACGAAGGGATAAAACCTGTGCTTAATCCGTTAAAATAGCACAGCGAGATAAAAATTTACTAGTTTGATAGAAAAGAATTATTCGGAAAAATTGCAATATTGAATACTTGTGCCAGATCGATCAACGAAAATACTAAAATTGACAATTTAATAGAACCAATAATAATTTCAATTTTTTGAATGAATATTTGTTGTTGTCTGAATTGATTATTTGCGTTTAAATAATGCATAAATCACCAATTTGCTCCATTCATCAAAACTAGTCACTTTGGAAGAAATTGATTGTTACTACATTAGTCCAGTAATCAATCATCGTTAAGTCCCCGAATAAGAAATCCCGATTTTGATCATTTCACCAAGCAAGCGACTTTACATTTATGTAGAACTATTTTTTCCACTTCGAATTGTGAAAATATCGACAAAACATTCAACTCGACTCCTTAATCAAATTACTCCCTGGGGACTCTGCTTTTCGAAAGTGGTCGTTTTTAAATGACGTCATTAGGCGAAAAATGGTGCGAATCGCTAGACGATGATGAATGGAGGAGAAGCTACGCGTCCCAGGAAGACAGTTTAACGTGATGGATGGCAACGCAGCTTCCAAATAGAGGATCTAAACGGCTTTACCTATTCCTCACTTGTTTTAAGGATTTGCCGCGGTTTATCCGGATACCAGGTGTGTTCTGGGAAAAAATGATCTGCGACGAGATATTAAGACAAATAAGCCGATTAGAGGAGCTAATTCCAGTTTCCCAAAAATACAAAAAATCTTAAATAGCAGGTTTGTTAATTAGTAGTTTGAAAAAGTTGAGACAATTAAAATTGGCGGATGCGCCGGGAAACTACATTAAATACATGGAGATGCTATTTATTTGACAGATTCCAATTTTAATTAATTGCCTAATTAATTTGTTATTTTCGCAATTATACTTCCAGCTTCTTTCTTTTGTGTCTTTGTTATGGCATTCATTTCCCCCCTTTGATCTTTTCCTTTCATCAGACAAGATTATTTTGACCCTGCTTGAGGTAAATAATATTCAAATTTTATTTGATTTTATCGAATTTCATGAAATAAAAGTGGGACATCCCGTTGATAAATTTTACGACTCAGCGAAACCCAATCAAAACGCGATACTGAATAAATAGTCTGTCGTAACATGAATCAATCGGTAATTATAGCTAAAGCGTGCCATTAAACGGAATCAATGCAACAAGACACGTCATAATTTTAAATAAATAATTTCATTTGCAGATTTGAATCACTAAAACACTCAAAGGTTTTATTATCTAAATTTTTCAATCAAGCGTTCTGTCGGATTCCTATTTATATTTAACTCGAATCGAGTTGTTGTATCAATTTTTGTTTGATTCATTTTTTTCATTCTTACACCACATAAATCATGTAAAATGTGGATTATTCAAAAGTCGTAAATAATAATACAAGGGTGGTTTATTGGTATTATTATGAATATTCAAGTTGCGATAAAATAGTTACGGATTTAATGGAACTGAATAAATGGATTTATCGTGGAAATAATCCGATTACTTTAAATTATAAATTGTGACATTATTAACAAATTTGACCGTAATTGCAATAATTAAACCGATTTTTTGCTAAATTACTCGACTCTTAATTACAAGGTGCTCTTAATAATTGAAACCAACCCAAATCACTCTAAATTAGTGAAAACAAACCCTCTATTTGCACTAATTTGCTCCAGAGTTTGCAACAATGTATTAAAATTAATCAAATATCCTCGATTTTAATTATCGGAATACACAAAGGATTTGTGGGTAACTAAAGTCACTAACACGTGTCCTGCAAAATTGCAGTGTCGTAAAAACGAACTTTCACAACGCAATAAAAAACAGACATAAGCATTGAGGAAAATATTATGAAGTAGGTATACACCGAAATTTTGTCTAAAGTCACAAAATTTGAAAAAAAAAAGGGTTACGTTGAAAAGAGCTTTGTTTAGACACATAGGAGAAAGTAAATCGATTTTCGCTTCTAAAACGATTTATTTTCAACTTCATTTATTAATTCCGTTTAAGACATAATTGAGTCTTGTGTCAACATGGTTGAAACTAGTTTCAGTTTAAATTTGTTTTTCATTAAAATAGCGGTAACAAAGGAAAACCTTTAAAGTAGTATTTCTATTTGCAACATAAACCTCCTCGTTGGAAGTTTCGAGGTAAATATCGCTGGTAATAGTTTGTAACAGCGATCGTAACCGTTCCAACTTTGCTTAGTCGCGTGTATAGAAAAGTAGAAAGCTTCCACAAGTCACTGACTAAAGCGTTTTTATTAAAAACCCATGTTTGTGCTTACAATTTCAAGTCTCGTTGTAACATTTCCGCTTCAATCAACCTAAAATAGACTCGACAATAGTCGCTAAAGTAGAGCAGTGACATTTTTCTATTGTGTGTTCGGAACGTGATATCTGCGTTTAGAATGCTTGTGCATCGAATTTCCGGCGTAAATTTATTTAGCTTTGAAAAAGTCACAATGCTAGTCTAATTACGTGACTAAGAAATTTCAAGAGGAAACTAATAATTGGAGCGTATGAATAAATCATGAGGACAGGTTGAAATGGGGGTGACATTCTTATTAAAAAAATAAGTAAAATACAATGTTGGATGTAGAGACATGGAGTTGTGGATAATGCATGAGGTGAGTTGGAGTAAGCACAACTTCAATTAGGTGACTAGATATTTGCTAACTTTGTTTTAAAGTTTAGTTTACCTTGTCGCAAGAGCTAGTACTTTATCTTTTAACAAAACAAATAACTGTTTAATACGTAAATGTTTGGTTTATTTTTATAACTTATTTTCTTGAAAATTGAGTTAAATTCAATGAATAAGTTTCCTTAGAAAATTGGAAAAAAATATAAAGCAAGCAGTGTTCATGTATTTGAAGCTACGCTAAATTTTAAATAAAGTCTGCTAATCACAAGACAAATTTTCGTTCATTAAAAAAGAAGCAGAAAGCTGTTTCAGAAATAATGGATGCGCTGAGCTTTAGCTATTTTTTTTTCGCTATTATTAGTTAACTGTTTTAAATATTAACGAAGCTATTCATAACTTGTTAAAAAATTGGCTTGTTTGAGTATTCCATTTATTTTTCTGGAAGAATATTTTGAAAATATCCCATCCACTTTAACCATTCATCTTTGCGTTTTTAGTATTAGGTGGCAAAAGTGATTAATTACCTTTTTTCTTATTTTGATTTATGTTTTTTTAATGTATTTATTTTTATTCATTTTTTAATTTTTGGGCTTGTAATTTTTTCACGTTTCAAAATTTTCCATTTGCTTTAACATTTTTTCAAATTCATTTTTGACATTTTAATTTTTCAAGATTAATTTTTTACACATCTTTTAAGATTTTTTTTTCCTAATAGTAATAACATTTTCCAATATAATAATCCTCCTTTACTTTCTGTTTTTAATGTGCAAATTTGAAACCCGTATTAATTTATATTTAAAGAATTTTAATTAAATTGTAAAAAACAGACTTTTTAGCTGTGTTCAAGTATTTTTATTAGCACTATTTTGTTCAAAACAAGATCAAATAATCTATGTAGGGTTCAAATTTGAAACATGTTTCACCCGTATTAATATATACTAATATTATCTAAGTATAATATAAATATTTTTCTTCATCGGGGTGCTGATCTGTTTGTAACAATGCAACTAGCATTCAGCAAACCTTTCAAGTACTATAATTTCATAACTTCTCGATTGTATAAAATTTTTTCATCATTCATAGTTCAATATCTTATGTAAATCATGTGAAAACAATTTTTTGAAAAGGTAAATTTCAAGTGGATATTTACTTCTTGGAAAATAATAAAATAAAAGTACTTTTTAATTTCTTTATTAAAGACACATACCTAAATCTAAGTAAATATTAGGTATAATGCAAAAATGTTTCTTCGTCAGATCGCCGCATTCTCTAAAATCACAAAAAAATAAGATATAAAAATCAATAAATTATTTATTAATATACAAACTTTTGTCAATGGAAACAGCAGAAGCGACATGGAAAATATAACTCCAAACGACAACCGCCATTAAAATTTTCACCAAAATCGATTTTTTCAAAAACATTTTGCGCAAATATAATATCTCTTCCTGTTCTTTAACACCAAGTTATGATTATTTAAGAAACCATTATTTCCTCGCTTTTATAGAAACTCTTGTTAAAAGACATTTGTTGTTATGATAATAATAATAATAATAATAATGGAGACTCTTATTATCATTAAAATTGTTCCATAATTATTGCACTATCTATTAATGAGGGCCGTAAACCTTGAGATGAGCGCAACAAAACCTATTACAAAAAGTTAGATTATATGAAATATTTAACAATTCAGCTTTTCCTCCCTTTTATAGAAAACATGATATAATAATCATTACACCATCAATATTTGCTTGATGGAACATAAAATGCAAGAAAATAATGATTTTATTCAATCCTATATGTTAAAATTGAATTTTATCTACTCTTTTCTTCATGTTAAAGTGAAATTTTATGGTCTAGATGATAAAAAATACATCTTTGACATTAGATTTCATTGTTGAATTTTACTTTGACATTTAGAAATATCAACAAAATTACTACAAAATTAGTGAGGATTGAATAAAATTTTATATTGTACACGACGATAAAATTTTCATTATCTTTCATTATAATTCATTTTTGAATTTGATTTTTCAAGGTTTTCTTTTTTTGACATCTTTTAAGATGTTTTTTCCTAATAACATTTTCCAGTATCAAAATCCTCCTTTATTTTCTGTTTCGTAAGGTGCAAATTTGAAACCCGTTATAATTTATATGTATTTAAAGAATTTTAACAAAATTGTAAAAAATCGACTTTTTAGCTGTTTTCAAGTGTTTTTATTAGCACTATTTTGTTCGATACAAGATCAAATGATCTCTAATGATTTTTCTATGTAGAGTTCAAATTTGAAACCTGTTTATTGTTTCCATCAGTCTTATTTTTTCTTTAAATTACGTTTCAAAAAGTGATCTGTCTATAACGATGCATCTAAGAAATAGGAAATAACATAACAATAATAATCAGCAAAACTATCTAAGTATTAAAACTTGATAACTTCTTAATTGTATAATTTTTTTCATCGTTCATAGTTCAAAATCTCATGTAAAACACTTTTTCTTTGATTAGGATTGATTTCTAGATTAAAATCTTCATTTTCAAATCTAAATTTGATCTCCTCATACAAATATAATTTGCGTTATATGATTTTCCTCGTAGACGAGAGCATTTATTCCAGCAAATGAAATTTTCATAAAATAGTGCTTGAAAAATATGATTATTACTGATTATTAAAAAAACTAAGACCGATAAAAACAAACGGGTTTCCGTATAAAAAAACAGTGTTTTTCATCCTTCTTCGGAACAGAAAAGTGCCAATAAAACACTCCAAAAAAGCTATTTTTACAATGCGATTGTCTTAAAAACCAAATAAAAATAAAAATAAAACCGGTTACCAAATTTACATTTGAAACCGGCTCCAAAAAAGATAAAAGTAAAAACTATAGTGTTTTTGAATTTTGCAGTCTTTTATGTAGAATTGGCTCCTTGGGGGTATCAGCCATGCCAACCAATTATTTGGAGGCACCCAATCGTAAGAAATAACCGACTTGGACCCTAATATCAGTGTTAAACTCGCCCATTTAGATATCAAAAGTGTATTTCTTTACGATCTTAGCTTTGTAAAGCACCATTAACTTGTTTACTCCACGTTTTACCATACATTTACATAATGACACACCTGAAGCCTTCAAATACTTAAAAAAGTCACAAACGATCGCGACGTCGCCCCATTATTCACAGTCTCGTGCATAATTGCTCGAAGGTGTGCATAAACAAATTTTAATAAAAAATAGTTATTTTCAATCAAACTCATTTCAGCCTTGAGGGTTGTATCCTATAAAGAGGATTTTTCTTGTTTGCAACACGTCATAAAAGCTCCGAGTAAAAAATGGGAAACTTCTGGACGAACTCGTGTTTCTTTCGGTTATGCACGATAATGAACACGTCGGGATTGCAACCCACATACGTGAAATATTTTAGACAGAATTACAACAAAGCAGAGAAGTTTTTTGAATTTTCTTCAGGAAGGAAATTCGCTTCCTTTGTGATAGTAATTCATCAAACTCGTCTTGGGCTCGAAACTAAATGTGTTTGCTCGTGGCTGTGTTAACAGTATCTTAATTTGCTCAGTGGCCAAGACAGTGTAATATATGCGGTAGAGATCCGAAACACTTCCACTTAATTTAGCAAATGTCAAATGATGAGGGTGGGATTGTCAATTATTAAAGTCATCAAACAGAGTTGCAAAGACCGGATATCCATTTTTGTTTCTTCGGATTTAAACTGTGTTTCATATTTAATCAGTTTCAAATTTGAATAAGCAATGAGAGATTAAAGCCGACGTGTGTTTACAACACTGTCTTCAGAGCATTTTTCTAACCCTTGGAGTTGTAAATATAAGATATGGTCTCCTGGGTGGGATGTCGATAGTTGTAAA
Source organism: Tribolium madens (assembly GCF_015345945.1). Lineage (NCBI taxonomy): Eukaryota > Metazoa > Arthropoda > Insecta > Coleoptera > Tenebrionidae > Tribolium > Tribolium madens. Next base: position 3,155,534 of record NW_025400984.1, on the reverse strand, counting down.
AGTGTGTGGAAATGAATTGGTTAAGTTATTTATATGTTCATCGAAAACTTTGCCTTCAACATGCCCGTTTTTCCTAATTCGGGTTAGGAAAAACCTCAAGTTTAATGAAAACTCACGGCGATAATAATGAGGCTTCATTTATCCGATAATACGGAACTTTCCAAATGGAAATTCCTTGTTTTTAACGGACGCGAAACCTCACACTTAACACTCCAACAACAGCGACATGGGCGGAAAATATTTACTTTTTTGCGTCGGAATTAAATACACTACTCCAAAAAATTAAAGGAACAAAAAAATTTCCATAATTTTTTGGTGATTTTTGAAAGGCTGTAACTCATCGAAAAATGTTCGTATCTAGATAGAATAAAAAGAGTTTTGATGCTTTAAGTTTCTAATTTTGAGATCTTTTGGCAAAATTTTTTTCTGTGCTACGGTTATCACGTAATCCTAAGTAATAGCTAGAGAGAAAAAAATCTATTTTTTTTTGCTTTTGGTCCTCGAACGTAGGGATTTTTTTTAGTTAAGTCAATGCATAGGCCACATAGTTTGTTCATTCATCTTTAATATGCTTTTTTCATATTCTCTTTACGTCAAGTTGTAGCTGAGATATCTGACTTTAAATGAAAAAAGATCCCTTTGTCTTTGATTATCGATATCTCAACAACCTATGACCACACAGAGAATATAAGGGTAGTGACAAAAACTGGAATAAATGTCTTACAAGATCCTTTTATAACTTTTTGAAAAATATTTTTTTCACCCTCAACATTGATTTAAAGAAAAGAGAAAAAAGTAACTTTTTGCGTTGTTTTAGTAAATCTACTGCGTATTCACTAATATTGATGGGGAGACTAATGTTTTTAGGTGTTTTTACAGCTTAATGTACCCCTCAAATCCCTGTAAATTTTTAAATCGATCCATCAAATGGTTTTCTCTGACCGATTGATCAAAATTTTACAAAAGAATTAAAGGAACAATTGGACATATTGTTTCTGAATATTGTCTAATCTTCGTCAAAATGAGAAAAACAATTTGTTACAATTTTGCATTAGTTTAGCTTTTTTTTCTCGCGCTATTACTTAGGATTAAGTGGTAACCGTAACACAGAAAAAAAATTTGCCAAAAGATCTCAAAACTAGAAACTTAAAGCTTCAAAACTGTTTTTTTAATCTAGATACGACCATTTTTCGATGAGTTACAGCCTTTCAAAAATCACCAAAAAATTTAGGAACATTTTTTGTCCCTTCAATTTTTTGGAGTAGTATATGTAGAATAAAATAATAATTAATAAAATAGAAGCTGCTAATTGGTTTCTTTATTCAACATACATATTTTAACTTATACATGAATTTAAAAAAGTAAATATGATTCTCTTCGTAAGAATTAATTGGGAAAAGACGCTACGAAAAGAAAAAATTACGATAAAATAATTAAATTTAACAAACACAAACTCATACGCATATCAACTTGATCTGCAGAAGTTACATAAACAACAGAACTCCAAACCACAACCGCCAATAGAAAATTCACCAAAATTGATTTTATTAGAAACATGTCTTTTCGTGTTCTTTAAGAACAAGTAAAAGTACTGTGTCCAAACCTTTTTTTTTTCGCTTTTATACCTCATATCTTTGTAGATATGCGTATATCCTAATTATTAAAACATTTAGTACACTATGTATAACGGCCTTAAAAACTTCTGATACGCGTAACAAAAGCCATTATTATAAAAAACATACCTACATAATAAAAACTTTTTTTATTACCACAAAAAAAAAATTAACCGAGAAAATCTCAGTTGAGATACTCTGTATACGTATGTTTATTAATTGAACTTTTTTTCGCTTTTAAAGAAAAATTTGTCCCATTTCTTACCCGTTTAGTTAATTAAAAGTTTTAAATAATGAATTCAGTATAATTATTGTTATAATACCAAACATTGAATTAAATTTCTCATCAAAATGGACAATGAGTTTGAAATTGGATTAGTAACAACATTGGCCAATTTGAATAAAAATTTATTGAAGGTATGGTCTAATAACTCTCCCTAATTTTAAAATTAGGGCCATTATTACTTCAGTTTTAAGTAACAAACCAAAAAGATCATTAACTGCACTAATAAGTTTTGAATGGCCTTAAACCATCAGTTTTTTGATTAATATTTGCTATCAAAAAAAGTAATTGATGAAAAATAAACTGCTAGGAAAAAGCCGTTTCTTTTAATAGCAAACTACTATGCAATTTTTTTCCGCAAAGAATTGAAACAAAGCGTAAATACAGTAAAAAAGTAATATAAATAGTAATCGATTTTTTTCAAGTCATATTTTTTAAATGTAAGAACATTTTTTTGAAAAGGTAAATTTCAAGTGCATATCTACTTGCTTGAAAAATAATAAAATATTTTTTTTTATTTCTTTATTCAAGACACATACCTAAACATAAGTAAATATTAGGTATAATGCAAAAAATTTTCTTCGTCCCCACCTACTGCCTCTCTCCCCCTAGAAACAGAAAAAAATAAGATATAAAAATTAATAAACTATTATTATAATTTTTTTGTTAACGGGAACTGCAGAAGCTACATGAAAAACATAACTCCATTAGGATTTTCACCAAAATCGATTTTTTTTTAAACATTTTGCGCGAATATAATTTCTCTTCTTGTACTTCAAATCCAAGTTAAGAATGTTTAGTAGACCTTTATTTCCTCGCTTTTATAGAAATTCTTGTTGAAAGGCATTAGTTGATATGTTGCCAAACATAATTGTTATGACAATAATAATGAAGACTCCTATTACCATTAAAATTGTTCCATAATTATTACACTTTGTTTATAATTATAATTATTACACTATCTATTAATGAAGGCCGAAAACCTTAGTTAGATTATATAATATTTAACAATTCAACTTTTCCTCCCTTTTATTGAATACATGATACTTATAATAATTATTACACCATCAATATTTGCTTGGTGAAACCTAAAATGCTAGAAAATAATGATTTTTTGAGTTGTACTATTTTTAACAGCAACAATCATCAGACAATAAAAATTTTTGCGATAAAACTGAATTTTACTTAGATTTTATTCAAATCATACAACTGCAATGTACTTTATATTTAAAACAATGAGTAAAAATAAGAAAAATTAATAAACAATAAAAATTAAAAACTAGAACCAATTTTGAATTCACTTGGTCAGTTTCAATTTTTCAATTTGATTAACTATGGGAAGCACTTATGCATAAATTGAAAATTTTAATTAATTGCCACAAAGTCAACCGTCTATTACTTTGTCATTTTGTTGATTTTTTTATCAGATGATGATAAACATTTTTTGTTTAAAGATATTGTAATTTTTTTATGTTTTAAATTTTACCATTTTGCTTTAACATTTTTTCAAATTCATTTTTGCCATTTTAATTTTTCAAGGTTAAATTTTTTACTAATATTATCTAAGTATAATATAAACATTTTTCTTCATCGGGGTACTGATCTGTTTGTAACAATGCAACTAAGAAATACAGAAATAACACAACAATAGAAATCAGCAAACCTTTCTAAGTACTATAACTTCATAACTTCTATCTTGTATAAAATTTTTTCATCATTCATAGTTCAATTTCTCATGTAAATCATGTCAGCATCATTTGTCAGCTGGATTTGCAGAAGCTACATGAAAAACATAACTCCAAACAACAACCGCCATTACGATTTTCACCAAAATCGATTTTTATTTTTAATTTTGCGCGAATATAATTTCTCTTCCTGTTCTTTAAGACCAAGTTAAGAATGTTTACTAGACCTTTATTTCCTCGCTTTTATAGAAATTCTTGTTAAAAGGCATTTGTTGTTATGATAATGTTATGATAATAAAAATAATGAAGACTCTTATTATCATTAAAATTGTTCCATAATTATTGCACTATCTATTAATGAGGGCCGTAAACTTTGAGATGTGCGCAACAAAACCTATTACAAAAAGTTAGATTATATGAAATATTTAACAATTCAGCTTTTCCTCCCTTTTATTGAAAACATGATATAATAATCATTACACCATCAATATTTGCTTGGTGGAAACTAAAATGCTAGAAAATAATAATTTTTTGAGTTGTACTATTTTTAACAGTAACAAACATCAAACAATGAAAATTTTTGCGATAGAACTGAATTTTATTTAGATTTTATTATTGCAAAAATAATAAACATTAACAAACGATAAAAACTAAAAACTAGAACCAATTATGAATTCACTTGGCAGTTTCAATTTTCAATTTGATTAACTCTGAGAGGCACTTATGCATAAATTGAAAAATTCAATAATTGCCACAAACTCAACCGTCTATCACTTTGTCGTTTTGTTGACTTTTTTTTATCAGAGAATGGTAAACAGAACAAATTAAAATTCTCTGTTTTTTCGTGAGATTCCAGGCATTTTCGTGTTTGTGTAATTTCTCAATTTTAATCATTCAAACAATCCACAATTTCGCACAAAATTCCATTTATTTTAGTTACTTGTAAATGTAACTTTATGATAGAAATACTCGTGAGACACTCTTTCCAAAAATCGAATTTAAACTTTTCTCCGGCAGTCGGAAAATTCGTGAAATTCGCTTCCAGGACCGAATCGGCGTAAATTTGCCCCTCGTAGGCGTCCACATGTATGTTTAATACGTCTATATATAGGACGCAGCGCTAGGCAGGTGAGTTCGCAGCCTGGATCAATATTACCTGGCCGTCGTTCCAGCATCCAGACTGGCGCTCAACGGCCGACCCTGTTGCTCCTGTACTGATAACAGGTCGTTTTTGTTGGGGTAGCAATTGATTAAGCGCCTTATCGGCGACGCACTCGTCTACGATACTCGCCAATTGTTTAAAATAACACTGATGAAACGTGATACGAGGCGAGATTGATTGCTGTAATTTTACACTAAAAGCTTTCTGCCAGTTTTAATGCTTGCTTAAAATATTATGACATCGACCGGACTTTTCCGGGGACAAAAAACTGTAACAAAGATGCTTCACTAAAAATCTCTTTTGTAGCATCAATTTGTAATTAAAGGGTGGAAGTATCGATGTTCGCTCGCCCGACCTGTAATTAATGTTACAGAGGGTGAACCTATCATTGTAAATTACAAAATTCATCCACTACATCCAAACAAACAATTTAATAATTCATTGATTTTAACTTGTGCTTTCTTTGCGATGGAAAAACATTAATAACGTGAAAATATTTGACCGTACGTGAAAAATCGTCTGAAATCTAAACCAAAAACATTGTTTTAGTAGTAAACAACCATCAATGACGCTTGTCGATCACTGTGGCATTAAACTGATGCAATTTGTGAGTTAATTACTATTACATTTTGTTTATTTTCCTTTCACTACAGTTGTGATTGAAATTTTTGTCCCGGCCTTGCGAAAACCAAACATCATTTCGATTTTTCACTCCAAGCAATGCGGTTAATTTAATTATCAAACTGCACCGTTGTTAGTTTAAAAGAATGCGTGAACCCTCATTAAACACCCAAACTCTCCCTGTTTTACCACTTTATCGTCAAAAACCCGACATTATTCTCTCCCAATTGAGAAATTGCTCTGAATTATTCAACATGTGATAGATATCAACAGATGGTTTGGATGATACACCTTTCCGGACATCAATCACCATTCGAGCCACCCGAAACGGAGTTGAAAATCGAATATTTTTGACAAAGATTGGAAAAAGTTTAATTAAGACAACGACGGGAAAAAATCAATTGGGTATTTTCGGTCTTAATTAAAATTATTTTGATGTTCGCCCGAGCTTGGGCGTAATTCGAGCCAAAGAGCCAAATAATTGATTAAATTCACACTAGACTTGACACGTTTTTGATCAAAAATGGACTTGGAAAGTTATTTAATTTGCAAGCAAGCAAAGAAATTCTGATTACCACGTTTTCGAACAAAACAAAATTTATGTTTTCGAGAATTTTGTTCTTAATAAAATTTGATGCAATTTTAAATACGTAAAGTCTGTGTTTTTTAAATGGAAATGCCAAACAGTCTTAACGTTGGCACCACTAGTTTCATTCGTGGTAATTTTAATAAAGGAAGTTGGCAGTTCCGGTTTTTTGAATTAATTTGAAAACAATGTCATTAAACGTGAACACAAAAAATCGTCTAAGAAAATTTAGAGACGAAACACCAAAAAAGGCACAAATTCGGTACCGCTAACAATTTTTAGAAATTTGGAAACGAATAGTTCGCAAGCAGGAAGTTAGAAAAAGGGCCCGTTAAAATGTAGACGCCATTTGTAATGAAGGTTTGCTAAACATTCTCAATTTTTAGCAAAAAATTGACAAGAATACAAAATAAACATGAATGAGAAAGAACCACCGAAAGAACACAATTAAATTAGTGTCTTGTGCATCGTTTTTAAGGAACGAGTTGAAAAAGCAACAATTTTGAAACTAAAGCTGAATAAAAATTTATAAAATGCATCAACTTTGAGCTCATTTCAATAAATTACACAAAATTTATTACCAATCATCATAATACCTACTTGTATCTTTTGCTAAATAACTTTTTTCTGTATATGCATCCTTTTTCTTCAAAGTTTTTGTAGTAAGAATCTCATTTTTGTCCACAACACTGTACTTACTTGCGATGTGTTTCTGTCAAAATTATTAGCACTGAATTCTGTCTTTAGACCTTAGGTAATGATGTCTGTCCTCAGGTATTCAATTATAGCGCTTTCAAAGAGCAAACAGGCACACAAGATTCATAAAAGTCAAAATTTTGACAACATCTCAATTTGAACACATAACCATAATTTTTTAACAAAATTTCTAGGAACAAATACAAAGAGCAAACAAAATTTGTGGCTATGGAGACAAGCTGCTACCAATTTTTTCACTTGGTAATTTCCATTAAAAAAAAAACAGACTTTACCAATTTTTTCACCAAAATTTTGACTTGGTAATTTCCATTTAAAGAAAAAACAGACTTTACTCCACTTTTTAAAATTACAGTTCCTAATTTTTTTGTTGAATTCTGTTCGAATTCTCCATTGATGTGTGAGCAATTCGTGCGGATGGCTTCACCTCTGCGGCCCGAAATGCCCAGTGAACTCTCCACTTTTGGTTGTTGCTTTAACCGCCAATCGGCACGCAATTCCCGCCGTCTCCTCGGCTATTATGCAAACTCGATTAGCATTAAAGCGTCGTGTTCCGTTTTAAAAATTGTAGAAATTGGCTTTGTCTAAGTGGGGAAAGCGTTGTTGGATTAATTTCATTAACATTCAGGCCGCTTCGGTCTTTTTCAGGACTCGGTATGCATATATACCATCTTGGTACAATGTTTTATGTAGGGGATTACTAAATCATGGGGTCAAGTTCGTTTTAAATAAATGAAGTTTCCCGAAGCGAGTTAAGGTTAAGATCGTGGAGGCGGATGTGTGTAAAAATAACGCGAATTGAAGCTCTGAGACGAAGTAGATATGAGTTGGAGCTGTGTTTGTTTACTTTTCGTGTATATTAGCAGCTTTTTGTATATGCTAACGAAATGTATGTACTTGTAAACGGAGTCAGAATTGGGTTCCTCGCCACTTGTTTATGAATTCCAGCTCGTTTCTAATCGATCGCAAATGGAATTTTTTCTGCCGATTTGCTAACTCTAATTAAATTTCTTTGATTTCCGTTGCGAACGATGCGACGGTTTCAATTTTCGACAATTATCTCATTTGGGTCGTGTGACTGATTTTGCAAAAGAGGATTGGGTCTTTTGGGAAATTACCAAAGAGGGTTTAAGCTAGTTGAGGTTCCACTGTCGATAATGAAGACGGTCTTCATTAACTTAATTGGCCTCAATTCGCTAATAACAGGTGTAAAAATTTTAATAATTTTAAATTTCTTAAATTAATTTCTTTATTCAACACATTTTAACTTATAATTGAAAATAAGTAAAAATGGTGCAAAATAATTGGCGTCATTCAAATTAACATCAACGCCTTCCAACACCTACAAACAAAAACATTTACGACATAAAAATTAAATTATTTAAATTTAAGATATAAAAACATACCTCTTCTATCTAAAGCAACACACAAAACAGAACTCCAAACCACAACCCCCATTAGGATTTTCACCAAAGTCGATTTTTTTAAAAACATTTTCGCAAATATCATTTCTCTTCGTATTCTGCAAGAACAAGTTGAAAATGTTTATTGCATTCAGACCTTCTTTTCCCCGCTTATATAGGAATCGATTTCGTAAATGTTACTTGTTTACATCATAATTGTTATGATAATAGTAATGGTAATACTTTTATTATCATTAAAACTGTATAATAATTATTTCACTATCTTTTAATTAGGGCCGTAAAAGCTTCAGATGTACGTAATAAAGCCCACTATCAAAAAAATCTATGTATACAGGGTGCGCCCGAACTCGCGCCCCAGAAAAAAATGACATACCTATAAGGTAAGATACCAGGAACATGTAAAAAATGTTGAAAAAATTTATCTTTAAAAATTCCGAAGTTATGAAAGTTTGAATTTTGCACTTTGACTCTATATATTTCTGTTGTAAAAATATTTTTTTGCTACAGGCTATTAGAAGAGTAAACAAGGAAGTTGTATCCTAAATTGTAACTCTGTTTAGAACAAAAAGACAATCTTTTTATTTTTTTTGTATCTGGAACAGTTTGAAACATTTTTTCCTCTTAAATCTTAAGATTATGGCAAAAGTGCACAGATGAAAAAGTGACAGGCACATGAATATAATTGTATTGTATTTTTAATTAAACACAAATTATAACCATTTAAGAATTTCGTGCAAATATTTGACACATACAACCATCTTTTGTGTAAACTTAGCAACAAGTAACATTTACGAGATCGATTTCTATATAGGTGGGGAAAAGATCTCGATATAATAAACATTTTCAACTTGTTCTTCTAGAACACGAAGAGAAATAATATTCGCAAAAACTTTTGAAAGAGTGTGAATCTAATACTTTAATACTTTCCATTAAATTAAATAAACTAATTTACATCTTATTTGTTAATTTAGAGATTTACGTATTTATTAAATTGTCTTACCGAATTACACTCAAGCTTTTTTTTACGAAGAAAACTTGACATTTTTAATTCGAGTTTTGTTTCCTTTAGGCAATTTAACGAAAAAAACTGCTTCTGAAAAAATTACGAGTCCGTAGGACGAGAGAGAACAAAATTCTGATTAAAATGTCAAGTTTACTTCGAAAAAAAAAGCTCTCGTGTAATTATAAGTGAAAATACTGAAAATCCTAATAGGGGTTGTGGTTTGGAGTTCTGTTTTGTATGTTGCTTTAGATAGAAAAAGTATGTTTTCATATCTTACATTTAAATAATTTAATTTTTATGTCGTAAATGTTTGTTTTTTGTAGGTGTTGCAGAGCGTTGATGTTAATTTAAGTGAAGCCAATTATTTGGCCATATTTATTTATATTTAGTTATTATAAGTTAAAATGTGTTGAATAAAGATAAATAAAACTTTTTGTTAGGCCAATTTAAACCAATTTGTTGAGTTAATGAAAACCGTCTTCATATTTTCTGACTATTAAAAAGCCATTACGTATCTTCAGTTAAACAAACTATAAATAAATACACAAATTTTATAAAAAACGTTCTGTGCACTTTTGCTGTAAACTTAGAATTTAGGCACTACAAGGCAAAGTGGGACCAAAAAATTGTTTTTGTAAGTGCCGTACGTATCAGCGAACATTTTGAAAATTCAATGAGTAACAAAAAACCAGAATAGACAGTGTTGTAGGAAATTTTATAAGCTTCATTCTTCTACAAACCAATTTTTGCAACAAGCACTGTTTTCGAGATATAGCAAAAAAGCCCTCCTGCTCACCTTCGAAGACCGGAGACTTTTATAATGCCAACAGAGAGTCGAAGAAACAACGAGACAAGGAAATTTCTTTTCCGAAGTAACAAAATGTACCCATTTGTACTTAATTGGATCATGAATAGCAGCCGGAATCCTTCCGAAATAATTTTCGGTGACGCAAAATCTCAAGAATCCGAGATTGATGTTTATGGCTTGAAAGGGAGTCGGTTTTGAACCGTTACGATGGCAATTAAATACTCAACATTGTAGGGTTTTAATTTGGGAAAATGCCTATTTGGTTGAAAAATGCATCCATTATGTCGAGGACTGACCTCCATTAAATAATATTCAAATTTGCAAATATTCCATTAAGCCGGGCCCGATTTTGATGAAACGTGCTGAAATTTTAATGTATCCGCAGATTCCACAGCATCTTTTATTAATGCACTGTTTCGAAAATTTTTCGTGATTATTCAGTGAAAACTGGCGGAGAGTCAACAAGTGCAGACGGCCGTGACCTCAATTTTCAATTACCTTCGTCCTTTCCGGGTGTACCTGGCCCCGGAGCCCACTATTGCCTTAAGCTCATTCCGGATCTTTTAGCTTTGTGCTTCCTCGAATTGCTTTTTGATGTTAATATAGCGGCAACCACCGACTTCCGCTTTTAATATGGATGGCTGGATGTTTATTAAATCTCCCGGCTAGAGATTTTTACCGTCTCCTAATTCCGTATTGTAATCTCCAAGTTTTTCAAGTGCTCTTATCACATTATTCAGTTTCCACAAAACTTTTACAGAATTCAAAATCAAATTGTAATTATTTTGCTGTCCGAGACACCCACGCAGCACGACGATGAATGAACCAGTTTTTGCAATACACATTTTATATGACAGCCTGTGTTAACATTCCCAAAATACATGATGGCCATTCACAAGTTTCGATGCAAATTTATAATTAGCTTAATTAGTTTTTGCTTTAATGAAATATTTTAATGGACGTTGCTGCGCAAATCGAATTGTAAAGTTGGATATTAAGTTGCATAATTTGTTAATTATTATTATTTAACACGTTTATAAGCGTTAACTACTTCTGTGTTACTGTTCTTAACAGTTTATGTTGCTACAAAAGCTAAATAATCCCTCAATTCAGCTCAAAATAGTTAGATTTTAGTTCAAATTTATACAGACTGCGCCAGAACTTCAAGTAAGCTAAGATACCAGGAACATGAAAAAAATGTTTAAAAAATTCTATCTGTCAAAAAATGTTGAGATTTATTTTTTGACATTTAACATTTTTTATAGTATAATCTTTTAAATGTTTGTTTTATAATTATTTAGTAAAGGTAGAAAAATTTTGTCAATAAAAGCCACAAATAACATTAAACAGAGTTACCTACAATTAAGGTTATAGCATCCTTATTTCCTCTTTGTAGCAAAAAAACTTGGAAAATTATTTTTTCAACGGAAATAAATAGAGTCAAAGTACAAACTTTAAAATTTATATAGATATTTTTTTTTAACATTTTTTCCATGTTCCTGGTATCTTACCTCATATGGCATTTTTCTCTGGGGTGCGAGTTCTGGCGCACTCTGTATACATAGATTTTTTTGATAGTGGGCTTTGTTACGTACATTTGAAGCTTTTACGGCTCTAATTAAAAGATAGTGGAATAATTATTATACAGTTTTAATGATAATAAGAGTATTACCATTACTATTATCATAACAATTATGATGTAAACAAGTAACATTTACGAAATCGATTCCTATATAAGCGGGGAAAAGAAGGTCTGGATACAATAAACATTTTCAACTTGTTCTTGTAGAATACGAAGAGAAATGATATTTGCGAAAATGTTTTTAAAAAAAACGACTTTGGCGAAAATTCTAATAGGGGTTGTGGTTTGGAGTTCTGTTTTGTGTGTTGCTTTAGATAGAAGAGGTATGTTTTTATATCGTACATTTAAATAAATTAATTTTATGTCGTAAATGTTTGTGTTTGTAGATTTTGAAAGGCGTTAATGTTAATTTGAGCGACGCCAATTATTTTGAACCATTTTTACTTATTTTCAATTATAAGTTAAAATGTGTTGAATAAAGAAAAAAATAAAGAAATATGAAGTTATTTTATTTAAAATTATTAAAATTTTTACACCTTTTATTAGCGAATTGAGGCCAACTAAGTTAATGAAGACCGTCTTCATTATCGACAGTGGAACCTCAACTAGCTTAAACCCTCTTTGGTAATTTCCCAAAGTAGTACTTGTCATAAAATAGGCTCGCGACTCTCAATTGTAAATTTTCTTGAGTTATTAAGATTTTGAGTTCTTTTGTTACGAATTTTTAATCAGTTGATGTAAAGTTTGTTTTTTTTTAATGGAAATTACCAAGTCAAAATTTTGGTGAAAAAATTGGTAGCAGCTTGTTTCCATAGTCACAAATTTTGTTTGCTCTTTGTTTTTGTCCCTAGAAATTTTGTTAAAAAATTATGGTTATGTGTTCAAATTGAGATGTTGTCAAAATTTTGACTTTTATGAATCTTGTGTGCCTGTTTGCTCTTTGAAAGCGCTATAATTGAATACCTGAGGACAGGCATCATTACCTAAGGTCTAAAGACAGAATTCAGTGCTAATAATTTTGATAGAAGCACACCGCAAGTAAGTACACTGTTGTGGACAAAAATGAGGATCTTGCTACAAAAACTTTGAAAAAAAAGGATGTATATAGAAAAAGTTATTTAGCAAAAGATACAAGCAAGGTTTATGAAGATCGCCAATAAATTTTGTGAAATTTATTGAAATGTGCTTAAAGTTGATGCATTTTATAAATTCTTCTTCGGTTTTAGTTTCAAAATTGTTACTTTTACAACTCGTTCCTCAAAAACGATGCACAAGACATTGTTCTTTCCGAGGTTCTTCCTCATTCATGTTTATTTTGTATTCTTGTCAATTTCTTGCTGAAAATTAAATAAACATTAAATTAATGTTTAGAAAAACTGCATTACAAATTGCGTCTACATTTTAACGGGTCCTTTTTCTAACTTCCTGCTTGCAAACTATTCGTTTCCAAATTTCTAAAAACTGTTACCAGTACCGAATTTGTTTCTTTTTCGGTGTTTCATCTCTAAATTTTCTTAGACGATTTTTTTTGGTGATTTTTCGTGTTGACGTTTTATGACATTGTTTTCAAATTAATTCAAAAAACCGGAACTGCAACTTCTTTTATTAAAATTACCATGAATGAATTTACTAATGGTGCCAACGTTAAGACTGTTTGGCATTTCCATTTTAAAAAAAAGAACAGACTTTACAAAACTGACAGAAACTTTTTCGTGAAATCGGTTTTTTAAATTTAATGATAAATTAATAAAGTCATAGAGTAAAACTTTTTAATATATGCGTTGCATAATTTTGTTGAATTAGAAAGAGCTGTCTTAGAGGGTGCAGATAAAACTTGATTCACTTTGTATGATCATCATCTTTATTGTAACAAGCCGTTCAAAATACTAAAATATAAACGAATTTTCTAGTGATTATCACTGTCACTAGAAAGATCCAAATTTCGTATTAAAATTTTGAATCAGTCTTCAATAAATAATTCACAATGTGAGTATTTTTATAGAAAAATAATTCGTTAAATAACTTGGTGATGTTATTTTTGGGAATTTAATTTCGGATTTGACAAGAAAAAATATTTCTTAATGTTTTAAAAGAATTTGTATTAGTTTTGGTGCAATTTGAGATAACTTTTAGGGCCCTTTCTGGTCGCTTTTCGCCTCAGCGCTTTATCTTTTTGTGTCGTTTCATTTCCGATTAGCATAATCCGCTAAATCTCGTTGTCAAAATCACAACAGGCAATTGAAGTGTCGTTATCGCCCAACATAATATGTCCTCCGAAAGTTAATATATCCTTGTGACACGTTTCGTTCCGGCATATGGCGCTGGTAATCCCGGAACACAACATAATTCCGGGTTATAATAAATAATCTCTTCGTGAGCGGCACAAAATAGGAGGGCGTTCAACAAGTAGGGCTGTCGACACCGAAACCATTCAGGAAAACCGCCCATTGTTTCAACCGTTGACAGCATAATAATTGAAAAAGTTTTTAGGTGTTTTAATGAAAATGTCGAGAACGCTGGTCGGATCTGGACGGAAATAGACTAGGGGTAAGTGAAACAGATGCGGCTTCAAAGGGGTTTAAGAACTCTCCAAAATAGAAAAGATGAAGGGTGGCGATCAAAAGCCCACTCAATCTACTAACACACTCAAAAAAAAATCATTTTTTACAAGAATCTCGCTCTATATTTCATTACACAAACAAAACTTAATCTGCAAGGCTGCAACTTTCACAAAAAAAAAACAGTGAAACTCGATGAAGCATCAGAAATTCGATAGAAAAAAATTCTCGATTAAAACAATTCCGAAAAGCTTGACTTGATTTACGACAGAGAAACGTGTTGTTTGTTTGTCGACAGATGCTCAGAACGTCGTTTCCATTCTATAAATTCCGGCTCAGGATCCGGTTACATATCCTTGTAACTACACAAAGAGATATGCATTTTGGTATAAACATCCCCGGCGATTAATTTAGATCGCTGTATTTGCATCAGGGATGATATATTTGTGATTTTGCACATCAGCTGTTTTCGCTTAATTGAAACTGTGTGAGAGATGAGTGAATGAACTAAAAGCGAGTAAATCCTGCGGTTTTTAAACTTGAGTGGCAGCCTGGGGCCGAAAAATAAAACACAACAATAAATTTTTGTAGTTTTTGAATACGAGTAAAATATTTTTTTTAATGACAGTTTATTCTTGGAACTTGCAAATCGTATAATACTCGTAATATCGTTTCAAATTTTTATCTTCTATGAAAAGAAGGTATTGATAACATTAATTATGAAAAAAACTATTTTCGCCTATTTTCGCAAAATTATTGAAATTGGAAAAAAAATCTAACGTAATTTTTCAAAAATTCACCTCAGGAATGGTTTGATGAATAAAATTAAAAAATAATCTTATAAATAATATTGCCAGGTGTGGTGAAATTTCACCAGATCTGGTGATTTTCATGTTAGTATGGTGATTTGGTGAAAACTTTTGTAAAAATTTAGAAACAAAAAAAACAGTTTTTCGAGCATTTTCTACGTTTTCAATCAGAAACTTAATTATTTTAATTTTTTTGAACACCTCGATGCAATTTTCACTTGTGAGTACCTAGCTTAAAAGTAGTGCCAATTTGATAGTGAAATTATTCCAACCGACTAAAAATAGAGCAATCAATAAGAGTTTCATTATCACTTTAATTATTTTAATTTTTTTCAAAAAAGTTAAAAAACCACCAAAGTTATAAATCTGTTTGTTTTTTTTACACGATTTTACTAGACAGGATCAAAAAAGACATTTTTTTGTATTTTTCGAATACTTTTTCAGCTAGATACATAATTATTTGACAAAATTTCGTTAAAAACAATCTACAAATTCAACAAATTCGAACAAAAACAGAGTTATTTTTGCCCTTTTCAAGTGTTTAAGCATGTTTTTGAGATAAAAACAATGAAATTTTTAAAAATTTTGTTGAAGCAAGCAAAAAAATTACAAAATTAATAGAAATTGATTTTATTTTTAGCTTGTTTCGCTCGACTTACTTACTTTTTGAACAGAGGCTCATTTCTTTTCAAAATCATAAGCAAACACTTAAAAACCACAAAAACCAATTGATATTGAAGTTATTTTGTTTGTTTCACTCGATTTAACTGGTTTTTGAGCAAAATAAGACAAAAATAAGGCTGTTTTTAGGCCCGTTTGTGTTCTACAAGCTCAGGTTTTTGTGCGAGATTACGCTAAAACGAACTGAAAAATCAACATATTAAGTCGAAAATTACATTAGTCTTGCATTTCTTCTAGCTTTTCAGCTAGAAGTGCAATTATTTTGTAAAATCGGTTAAAAACAAGCCAAAAATCCAGAATTAGACCGAAAATGACATAATTTTTTCTTTTTTCGAAAGTTCAAGCAGATTTTTAAACCAAAAACTCACTAAATTGTTATAAAAAAAACTCTTAGGCTTTAACTTGATTATTTCGTCAAATTTTCTCGAAGAAAAAATAATCGAAAACTACCAAATTGGTTAAAAATAGCTCTATTTGTTTTTTACAAAATATTACTAAACAGAGTCAAAAATGACAACTTATTTTGTTTTTTTCGAATGCTTTTTCAGCTAGAAACATCATTTTGCAAAATTTTGTCAGAAATTCAACAAAATAGCCCAAAAACGGCGTTTTTGTCTTTTTCGAGTGTTTAAAAATATTTTTGAGGGATAAAAACACAAAAAGTTTTTTTTTAGCTTGTTTCGCCCGACTTACTTCGTTTTTGAACCGGAGGTTCATTTATAAAATCTTGTCCAAACACGCCTAAAAATCACAAAAAAGGATTGATATTGATGTTACTTTGTTTCACTCGATTGTTTTTTTTAAACTGTTTTTTTTTAAACAAAATTAAGACAAAAATAAAATGAGAAACTACAAAATTAGGCCGAAAATGCTTTTCAGCACGTTTTCTAAAATCTCAGGTTATTCGCTAGATTTCGCTAAAACTGAAATTAAGTTTAAAATCATATTATTTTTGTATTTTTTTTATCGCTTTAGTACGTTCTTCAGCTAAAAACGCAATTATTGCCTAAAATTTTGTTAAAAACAAGCCGAAAAATCACAGAATTAGACCAAAAACTGCGTTTTTGCGAGATTTTGACATACAAATCGCGATCTATTGAAAATTTGGTAAATTTTTCAACTC
Source organism: Tribolium madens (assembly GCF_015345945.1). Classification (NCBI taxonomy): domain Eukaryota; kingdom Metazoa; phylum Arthropoda; class Insecta; order Coleoptera; family Tenebrionidae; genus Tribolium; species Tribolium madens. The sequence goes on along the minus strand of NW_025400984.1, from coordinate 3,138,882 downwards.
GGATCTGGTGAATTTGCTGGTGGCAACACTGCTTATAAAATATAATTAGTCTGTTTAATTTTTGACCTCTTTACTCATATTGTAAAACTTACTACATATTTATTAAATGTTCAGGTTTGATAATCGTAGCCAACGAATTAGAAAAAACTAATTAAAATTCAGTTTTCATTACTTAGGTATATCCGGTACTTCCCCTCCTTTTTTAGTTGTGCGGTTAATTAGTCTTGTCCAAAGTATTTAAGCTTGCAACCGGGTAAACAAGGAACAATTCAATTAATATTTTAGCCGGATGGATAATAAATCACCTTCATTAATTTTATGCCCAAATATCCCATTTGAGATATTACTCTTAGAGGCAAAATACTACGAACGCTTGGTAAAAACTGCCATAAATCCATATTTGGAAAGTCTAGCATGATATTTTAATCATTCTGGTCATAAATTTGCAACGTTAGTAGAGCGGGTTTACGTTGTTACGTATAATCCCTTTGCAAAATGTACAGCGTTTTTTGCGAAAGGTCAGTTGTGGCTCGTCGACCCATGTTGAATGCTAATACGAGCGCATCGATTAGTACTGCAACAAGTATTTTTAATTATTTATTATTTCCCAAGCTTTATCTCTAGTTGTTTGAGACGAAATGACGCCACAATAAAAATAATAGGAAAGACCCTTGAATAAAATTCGGAAGCTACAAGTCTGGATGCTTGCCACGGAAAGCGCAAATAATCGCTTTTTGCTAAACCACATAAACAAAAATCGCCGAATTTTTAGCTTTACAGTTTCGTTGAAAGACGCCCACTTGCCTCCAAACAATTAAAACGAAGTTTCACAGGCGTAAAAATACGATTTTAATTGAAGATTGCACGTGCCACCACTCAAACATTTCATAAGTTGGAGATTTTTTAATGGCGATTTACTGGCGCCACGGGTTAGTATTTTTGATTCGCCCACGTTATATATTTTTTTGACGATGATTTATCAAGTGGATGCTTGGAATTTACGCGAATTTTAAAGCTGAAGAATTAATGAAATGTCTACAACGCAAGAATTAAACTTTTTTCAGCTTCTGAGATTCAGCTGTACCTAATGATCCTCGCTGTTTAAATTTGGGTAATTGGTAGCTTGTCAAATTATCCTAAATTAAACAAAATTGTGTATTTTCCTGAATCTTTAACCCACTTTTTTACAAGTCTGTATAAACTTTTCATTTTTTTGTTTATATTTTATGATCGAAAAGTATTTCCCGTTTCCTTGGCCAGGTTGAATAAACAGGAACCGAATTTTTGATTTTTTTTATCAAATTTTGTGAGGAAATTTGTCGCAAAAGCACGACATGGTAATAAACTAGCCATTAAATTTCTTGGATTTGTGCCAAGTTGAAGTAAAACATTTCCTTTCGTTGTTGCGTCGGATGTTACCATGTTTAATAATTGAAGCTCGAGGGAAATTACTCCATATTTAAGGTCAAGGGATATTAATACACTGCGTTAGTAACCAACCGGAACGTCACCTTTGCATATTAAACGGATCCGAATATTCGCAACTCCTACCTCGTTTTTGTGTAATTCTAGATAATTATAGCGAATTATGAAAAGGATATGGGTTGGAGATGAGTGCCAGACACCAACTCCTCGGCCTCGTGGTCTGTGACAGATATCTCAAAGCAATCGGCGCTATTCCCGGGTACGGAAGATTGGGGTCGACTTCAATCCCCGATCCTGACCCTGACTCCGACTCTGGAACAGGAGGAAACTGAGTTAGTAACGCACAAACAGCACCAAAATCCGATAAATCAATTTATTTACTCCAAAGATTAAAATATCATACAGGTGCGAGAATAAATTCCAGGTCGGTACCGTATATTTTTAGACACTTTATTTGCACTAAAACCTTCGTTGTAAATCAAATTTTCTGGAGTAATTTTGCATCGGCTATAACATCCAGTTGTTTGACATAATAAGCATACAGAGGATGAGTAATGAACGGCTTGAATAAACTCTGTTCAGTGTATTTAGCGATTTTCAAACAATCTACTGAGTGGGCACTTGTGCAATAATTGTTTCATCAATTGCAGTCTGGAGCTCTAACTCACGCCTTTTTCTGCCAAAAAGTTATGTTGGCAGACATTGCACTAACTTTTGAGACTTGATTCATATAAAAATAGTTTGAAAGATACAAAATGAAGGGTTGACAATTTCATCGTTTCTCTTAGAAGTGGCATCTCGAAAAAAAAAAATTTCAAACTCCTATTAAAATTTTGCATTTACGTGTCTATTATCGATAACTTGTTTGTATTTTTTCTATCTGATAAAAAAATTCCTGTAACAAATAGTTATTGAAAATCTGTAGTAAAAACAAAACTAGTCAAAATCTAATTCGACTATAACTTCTAAAATATTAAGAATTTTGCAATTTTCTCGACACCAATCGACTCCTCAGAACATTTTACGGGTGGTCCAAACTATCAATTTTGATATACAGGGTGTAACAAAAATATGGGCACAAAGAGTAACCTGAGATTCCCCAAGTGTATAAAGCGATTTAATCCAACTTATAGTTGGTACCAACAATATTTGAGACTCATTATAGAATATAACGATTACCCCCCACGGTGGTTCATGGGGCTTGCGGTAGAGATGCCATAAACAAATTTGCATTTCTTAGGACAGGCACGTTTCAAAGGTTTGTAGGAAGAGATGGTCCGTAACAGAAATTTGTTTTTGGGCTTTCATAAAAAAAAAATGAAATTAATTTTAATATTCAGCTATATTTTGAGATTGTTTCTTTACAAATCTGCATTATCACATTAATATTAAATTAATATATACATTCCCAAATGTTTGCCTGTAATAAATTAAAAGCCTACCACGAAAAATCCTGAAGACGGCTCTTTTGTAAATCTTCAGGGTATAGTACCACCAACAGTGAAAAATTATTACGGCCGACCACAAGGCTGCTTAATCCTCAATAAAGGTTTGCCTACGACAATCTCAATATTCCTGGTGACGACTATACCTCTACATCAAGTTGCACAATTAAAAGTTATAGGATGCCAATGAAAGTATGATTTTTTTGTTTAAATTAATAATTAATTACATTATTGTTAACTAACTCAAACATACATAAAGAAATTAAAAAGCTAAAAAACATTTAATACAATTTATTGAAAAACAATGATAATAAATGGCCTACGTCCGAAATTTTGACACGTCTGCTTAAATTATTTTTTACTCTAAAACCAAGGCTGATACAACAATTTTGTGAGATATAAAATTGTTTAAAAATAATGTACCTTTCAAATAATAGTAGATTATGTTATTGGGAGTAAAAGTGATTGTTTATGTGGCGAAGCTGAGCCACATAAACTCATTTTTACTCCAAATAACATATACTATTTTATCCGCAAACGATTCAGATGGAGAGGAAAGAGCAACACACCAATAATCAAGTAATGTCGAATGCTGATAATCTACCTTGTACCTCTTGAGAAAATGCTGAAATGCGAAAGAGACAAGAAGGAGACAACATTGGTAAATGTCAAAGTAAGTGTCAAGCAAAAGTAAAAAAGCCTAGGCGTAAAAACAGTGTTTTTACTCCATGTCTGAATAGTAAAACTTTTACCTGTGTCATTTAGTCATAAAAGTGTCATTTTTCTGCCGTTTGCGGATAAAAAAAAATTTCGCCACTAGGATTATGTATAACAAAAATATGGCTTAACATGTATATTTTACAATAATAATAAAACAAAATAAATTTGTTTGGTTTAAAAGCATAAACGATCTTATGCATTCTTTCAGGTAAGAAAAAAGAAAAAGTTGAAATTCAAGACGTCTACAAAACAAAGTTGCATCTTACATCCTTCGAAAACAAACAATAAACGTTAAGAAGCTTTTATTGTGATCTTATGAAAACCATAAAGTTACTTATGTGAGAGTCACAATAATGAGTCGATTTCAGTTTGTACTGTTAATTACTTAATTAAATAATGAACTTCTTAAACAACGCTCATATTTACCTCAAATATCTCAATCACAATTTTATTTACAGAGTGTAGTTTGTGCCATAGCAGACACAATATGTAAAGTACTAAAAAAGCATTTGAATGGTTTTTACAAGATTGGCCGCATTTTTTGTAGAATAAATAAAAGATGATAGGGGGCTAATTTTTATCGGTGACACCTCATTATTCCAATTTTTTACACTAACACAAGTGCATTTATGCCTAATTTCATGGAAGTTACTTAATCGTAAGGAATTATTAAAATAACCCAATGAAACGCAGAACAAAAGCATGAAATCAACCAATAAACGAAAATTATTTGCAAATTATACCAAAAAGTCTTTATACGACGACAATAATGTTACTGTCAATGCCAATAGACAAATTCACTCGAACATGACATTTAAGTGTTGTAGTTGAAGTGCATATTAATGTTCAAGGCTACCATCCTTAGAGACCCTTTAATTGTTTCAATTTAGATTGTGATAGAATTTTTTGTTTCACTTTTAAGTTGGTAATGAAAAAATGAAATTGGTGACGCACCGAACTTCCCTCCTGAATTTTACTATACGAGTTTTATAAGAAGCATTTTGTCGCACGCACGGATTTTTTTTTATAAAGAAGTAAGTGTCCTTATAAACGAGATATACAGTATTTCTTCTACTTTGCACTTTTTTCTTAAACATAGAAATAAGGTTTCGGAATGTAGGGAATTTTGCAGCAGTTGACATGAAAAAAAATAATTTGGAACATCATTAGTTTATACGTAAAATGAATTCCGAAGGTGTCACTATAATCATAATGATTAATTAAACCAAACACAGCAAAATTTCGTATTTGATTAATTTGATTTGCGTTAGGCCGATTGACACTGACATTTCGATAGAGAAACGGTGAGGTCGCCAACATTATAAGACTAAATTTGCCTCTTTGTAGTATAATTTTTATAGCACTGTTTTTATGGCAAAACCGTTTTGTACTGGCCTTTGTACGAACGCGCAAAGTAGAAAAAATCGGTTTTTTGGACCTGGGAAATCTAAGGTTACTCTTTATCCTCATCTTTTCGTTACACCCTGTATAATTTTGTCGTGATCGGAGTTTGAAAATTGAATTTTTTGCGTCTTGTGATTAATAATTATTATTTTAATAGTTTGAACGTAAATGTTGTGAAAACACAAGCAAAAAATTGCATAAAAAATCCAGGTAGTCCAATTTGGGCGACTCTCCCCTACGTATCAGATTCACTAGGCTCGATATCCCTGTACCACGCTGCTCTGGCTGTTTTGACAACAAATAATGGGACCAATTAATTAATCCGCTCCGTCTTTGAGGAATCAATATTTAATTTTCCGTTTGGTGGAGCGTATCTGACAGACTTAAACAAAACTCAATGTTTCATTCGATTTCGACTTTTTCCATTAATATTGCTGCCATAAATAGCCTTATGATGGAAGACGAAACAGAGAAAAGGAAACAAGCTAAGGCCTTAGCGCCTAGGCCATTCGGAAATGGATTATTTCCTTTTGATGTCTCAACTCTACGCGATACTTTGTTTTCATAAAAACTCAGATTTTCTCAAATTTAAATCGTACATAGAAAGTTATTTTGTTATCGTGTGGCTATTTGAGCAGTTCGGAGTTTGAAAGTTTGAAACTTTCGTCACTTACGATAACATCCAAGGCAGGGACGTTATCGGTCCTAACAAATCACCAGCACGACGATCATTGATCCTTTTGTAAGTTTTCTGAAATGGCTGAGTCTATTCACATGGCAGGAAGGTCGCTTTTAGTGTAAGGATGCCAAACATAAATGAGCTATGCTGAATTTACATGTGTGTGAAAGTTTAACGAGACAGCACATGACTGAGAAAATATTTTAACAGAACTGGAAATGACTGAAATTCTCTAAAGCATTTGAACATAAAAAGAAACAAAAAAAATGCAATTTTCTCTCCAAAATTGTGACTTGGTAATTAGGCACTCAAAAAGTTCTGTCCATAACCATGATTGCTGTTATCAGTTATCGGCAATTTCGCTTTATTAATCTCGCTGTCGAGTTTTGGCTAATTCAATCCTCTAATCTTAATGTAAAATAAATCGTCCGCTGATAATCTTTCGTGCAACATCGGAGCTTAAGTCGCAAACAAAATTTGAAATTCAAATTACAATGGAAAATATGTATTTTACGATGTAATATTAGATCCACGACACAAACAACAATAATTTTCATTTCTTGCGAAAACATTAATTTCTTGTGTCTTTTATTCAAACGAAATTGGAGAGCTTTTAACCATTATTAAACCGCTACCATAAACTTTATTGTAATTTTACTCGGATAATAAAAGCATTTTGTTTCCCTACGAATATATGGTTAGACTACTTTATGCAAGCCTAAAGTTGGGGATTAGTAATTGTTACGGGTTGCACACTTCACTAATTACAGCTTAATGCCGATATTAAATTTCAACGGATAGGTAATACGGCTTCTATGAGAATAATAAATACGAATAGCTCCTCAAAATAATTACAAACGTGGGGAAAAAATTAATTTTTAATCACTAGAAATGTCAAGCGGTGTTTTATTATTTATTGGCTTGATGGTAATCTCAAATAATTTGTGTTACTGTTTGTGATAAACAAGAGAAAGATAACTGAATCAAATATTTGTGAATGGGAGTAAATTAAAGTTTGCTTCATCTGTTGATTAATTTTTATGTAAAGTGTCACTCGAAGCAATAATTGCATTTGCATAATTGTCCAAGTTTAATTAATTACTTCGAGTTTTCAAATTTGTTGGAACATGTTTTAATTTGAATAATCCTTGTCTCTGGATCAAATGATTCGTTCGTTTTGTTTATTAAAAATTTAAATGCAATTAAAAGTGAGAAATTCGTTCTTCGGCTTGTTTTATTTTAAACTTAGCATTAAAAATAAACCGTGTTTATTCGACCTGATATTTGCTGTAAATCATTCATTCGCACTGGCATCGGCATTCAAACGCCCTGTCAGAGCTTCTTTTTTGATTAAATTTAGTCTGTACTGGATTGAATTAACGATTGAGAGGGACTTTATTTAGATCACTGTTTGAAAATTAATCATACAAAATGTAAAATGTCTTTATCACATAATCGGGGATTCAACTGTAATTCGATAGTGCATAGCTGAGAAGAATGTTAAGAAAGATAAAGTATTGATTATGTTTCTTAGTCTCATTTTATTTCGTACTCTTTTATGCACTGTGGAATTATTTAAAGCTTTCAAGTGTATGTCTTGAAGGGAAATTTTTCATCACTGCTCGTAAACCGAAATTTTTAATTAGAACGCTGGAATTGTTTTCATTCACAGAAAAAAATAATAATTAACAACGAACATTATTTCTGATGATGAAGAATTTTTAAATTAATAATTTGTTCTTCAACTTATAAAGAAAATATTTCATTTTAAAAAATGTTGATTTTGAGTCGGATTGAAATAACAAAATAGTCAAAAAATACCTCAGAAGAAATTTTATATCTTGAATTTTGTTAATATTTTGAGGCCTGTTTGTGGCAAGGAAAAAATTAAAGCTTTAAAATTCCTGGTAATTTGGCAATAAATTAAAAACTGTTTTCGTTACTAGTGAGCCATTCTCGGCCATATAGGTGATTATAAAAATTTCTTTCCCCAATTGGCAACGCTCCAAAACATTTCATATTTGTCACAGGTTGTCAGTTGGAATATCTCAACTGTTTTTCCAATTTTTTTATTAACCGGATCAGTTTCAACCCTTCGTAATTACGGAAAATATACAATTTTTATTTCTGTTTAAAAATTCCAACACTTGGGTTAAAGCCCAGTAAATCAATGTTTTTGCGGCTGAGATGGGATTTTATGACCCGTAAATTACAGAAACAGACCTGAAATTTTCCGAGGGTGTACTTAGGTCTAATTTCGATTTTCATAATTCGAAGTAAAATAATCAGACATGAAAAATGGCCGAATCCGGGACAAATTAAGGTAAACAGCTTCTCTCTGATATTAAATAATAATAAATTTGCTAAAATCGCGAGCGTTTATGCCAGGTTGTGTATAAACATTTGCAAACATTTTAAAAATAGCGTTTTAATACCCACCATCGAGTTCCGAGAGCGTGGACTCGCCACTGTCGAAGGGCTCTTGCTCCCTCCGGAAATTCCTGCGATGGAGTCCAGAGTCGGATCCAGACCGGCAATGGGCATAACCAGTTCCGGCATAATAGTGCATTTTAGTTGCACTTTTCCGCCTTTATCACCACATCACTTTCTTTTTTATCACTGCAAGTCCGCCACTCTTTGCCCCGACTGTGTGAAACATCGCTGAAAGGTTTTCAGCCGCCTGAAACTTAAGTTTTTCTCGGTGATGGTAGTGGGAAAACGGGGATTTTTTCCAACGAGTTTTCGAGATTTCGCGCCGCGACGTGCTGCTGTCGGAGGGTGACTAAAGATGCAACAGCGTCCAGCATGACTTGGTAGAGTACGCATGTCAATATGGGGCATATGGATGAAAATGATTCGAATGTTTGCGATGGTTTTATCAGGATAGGGGTTATCGCGGGACAAAAACTAGCCAGATTGTGTTTTTTGGAGGTTGCAAATTTGTAAGGTTTTGATGCGAGGATTGATGTCGTAAAATAAGCGTAAACTATAACATTGCCAGATGGGAGATTTAATGGGTTTTATTGGAGCAGTGTTGGAGGAGATTCTAAACAATGGGGAATTGGAAATGACGAAATATAGGGCAGGTGTGCGAACATGGTTGGGCTATAAAAGATCGAAAAGTATTGCAATCATTTATTTCGGAATTTTAGTTAAAAAATTAACCAAACAGCAAACAAAAAAACAATATGTTTCATAAGCTTCTCTAAAAGACTTTCTAAAAGAATGCTTGGCTTTGATAAAATAATTAAAAAAACTTTCGAATTCAAAAATGTGCCGAAAAAAATTAAAAATATTAAGAACCAATACTTCTGCTCTTTCTGTTTGAAAAATCAAACAAACAGACATTAAATTAGACATTTTCATAGATTGAGTATAAAATAATTGGTACTACAAAAAAGGGCAATATTGCGTTTCAAGACAATTTTATTTGTGTTTTCGAGTTATGCAATATTTTTTTTAATGTCAATACAGGTGCGCCAGAACTCGCGCTCCAGAGAAAAATGCAATATAAGATAAGATACCAAATATCAAAATTTTTTGACAGATAGAATTTTTTTAACATTCTTCCATGTTCCTGGTATCTTATCTTACTTGAAATTTTTCTCTGGTGCACGAGTTCTGGCGCACCTTGTACATACATGTTATGAAATAAGAAAAAATAAATATGTAAAAAGCTATCAAAAGCTTGCACAAATAAAAAAACCTTATTTTCAAATATTCATGTATAATAATTGAGATTATTAAAATTTAATTTTTTCAAAGGAGTGCTTATCAATGAAATAAGAAAAAATAAATATGTAAAAAGCTATCAAAAGCTTGCACAAATAAAAAAACCTTATTTTCAAATATTCATGTATAATAATTGAGATTATTAAAATTTAATTTTTTCAAAGGAGTGCTCATCCATTTATAGAAAAAATAAGTTTAAAGTTTTTTATATATTTATTTAAAAAAATATATTTTTATGCTGTTTCCTTGTTGTCGCTACTTTAAATATAAAATGGTTGAATATAAGTTACATATTCTTATGTAAAAAAAATTAATTTAAAAATAATTCAAAAGAAAATTATAAAAGTGTTACAAACCAATATTATACACTTTTTCGTGTTTAAGAATACAACGTCTGAACTTTTGAATCAAACAACATTAAATTTCAACATTTTCTTAGATTGAGTTAGTACATATCAAATCATTAAAGTGTCTTCAAAAAACTTGTTCATCCACAAAAAAGTGACCACTTTTATGACTAAATATCACAAGTAAACCTTTCAGCCATGGAGGAAAATTTCTATTTTTGCGCTTTAGCGTTTTTACTTTTACCATGACGTTTACCAATGTTGTCCCTTTCGCTGCTTCAGCAACTTCTGGAGAAGTGCTTTGTAAATCATCACCCTTCGAAATTTTGTACTACCAACTGCATTAGTTAAATTTATAAACACAAATTCTAATACTGATGCAGGATGTTTATTTATAAGCGTTGTTATGATTTCATTATTTCCTTAAATTATTTTGTTCATTTACTTGCTAATTATAGTGTTGCTCTGAATACTTTTGGGAATAAAATAGTACATGTTATTTAGAGTAAAAGTGGATAGTTAAATTATTAAATTATAAACATTCAGCTTCGCCACATAAACTATCACTTTTACTCCTAATAACATAATATGCTAATAATTATTATACTTTAATAGTAAAAAAAAGATAAATGAACCAAGTTATTTCAAGATTGATAAATTAAAAATGTGTATATACACGGTGATCAAAAAATCACGGATAAGCTCGTTGGTTTCTTATGGTAAATTTTCTAAAAAATTACAAAAAAATAATTAAAAAATTATGTAATCAACAACAGTAAAAATGTGTTTTTCCAATTTGGTTGTGAAAAGCAACCATTGTAATATATGTCATTTTAGTTGTCAAATGTGCTTAATTTTATCACTATAGTTATAAAATATAACATTATTTTTTCACTAGTGTTAAATAGCTAAAAAAATAACACTATTTTCATAGCAACGTCCCGACACTAGTATATGATTCTGGAAAATTATAAATTTAAATCATAAATTTAAAATTCGAATTTGATGCCTATGCTTTTCCTTTTCACAACCAAATTGGAAAAAATCTTGTATGAAACACGATGCAAAATGGCTGTTTTTGCACGCCTAGTGAAAAACACGCTCATTTTGCAACTTCTTTTGCATAAATAGCTACTATTGTGTAAGGCTTAGACAAGTAATTTTTTATTTAAAAAAAGTTAGGTGTATTTTACCTAAAATTATATCTGACAACATTGGATATCTTACATATTTTTAGTAAAAATAAATAATGTCATTTTGTTTTGGTGTCTGGGGAAACAGAAATTATTATATTTGGTGCTACATTACAACGTTGCCAGCTTAGTAAAATTCATAATTCATCATAACTCAAAAAAAAATAATAATAACATTTTTCACGGACTCCCCAAAGTTTTTTCAACAATGCATCATCGAGGTTATCCGTAATTTTTTGATCACCGTGTATATCACCGATTTACACTAAAATTCAACAACCTTAATAACATTAAGATAACTAATAAATTTTGAGAAGATATTACAGTTATTTTTTTCAAAATACTTCAAATACCTATCAACTGGCTTTAAAATTAGTGTCAAAGAAATCAATACAAAAATTCCCAAATTTACAAACATGTCCTATCCTATAAACAACTAAAAAAATGTAAAGGGCAAAACTATTCACTTCATCGCAGTTGAGAATTTAACGACAGAAATCAAAAATGGGCATAAATTTGAACATTTTCATAAAAATGATGATTCGACGTGGTTTATCATCTTGAGGAAACGCTCAATTCCCTGTTTTACGTCACAAAATCATTTTTTAAGTTTATGTTTCGTTAAAAAGGTGCAATAAGCAGCAATTCTTATTCCCATTTTCAAGTCGGGAAAATTCAACCGTCTGCGATAAAGCTGAAAGCCCCCGAACAATAAAGTCATATTCTTCATGAATTCCAGTTTCATTTTTCTCATTACCATACATTTGAAACGAAGCGAATTTTACAACGTTGTTTATGAAACACTCGAGCAGAAAATGCAACGACAAAGACTGACTTAATTTATGAATTTTCATAGCTGAAAAAATAAGAGCAGTGTTTCATCTTGCGACAGTTATAGCCGCTTCAGTGATTAATAATCAGAAAGGGAGCTTTCACCCGCTGGCAATAATCGACCCATTTGTGGATAAAGACGACAGCTCGGGGAGAACACTTTCGGTTTTACGTCGGCGGTGAAATAGTGCAACAGTCAATTGCTGACACCAAATCCGAGTCGTAAAACTCCTTTACCCAACTTCAAAGTTCGTAAACAATGAAAACAGGGAAATAAAGTCTGCTTTTCGTTATTTGCATCCAAAGGGTTTTTACGCTATAAATTTCACCACGAATCGAATGATAATTTGTCAAAAAAGTGAATCTTTTATAGAAAACCGTTTCTTTTAATTTAGGACTTCCATTCGTTTCGCCAAGATGCGACTCTCGACTTATCTCTGCTGAAAATTTAATACCCAGGGCGTTTTTTCAGCTATAAATCACGTCCAAAGTCGAAGAGTTTGCCAAATTATTACGACTTTTGTCATTGTTGGTTAAACGTTTGATGTTGAGGAGTTAATTACAGTGCCCCTATCACGTTTCAGGATTTAAATTAACCTGTAACCAGCTCATTTCCTGCATGTTACTAGATTGTTAACAGCGACAGGTAATTGTTTGGTACACCAGACGATTTATTTTTTTAAATCTTGTTTAAGTCGTAATTGAAAAAATCGGACGACGGTTGACATCAGTCGACAAGCTTTAACTCGGAAAAAATTGGCTTTCAAAATAAACTTTCTCTCCAAGCTTAAATCCCATCGACCCTCGTTTTTAGTCCAATATTGGGGAGATGAACTGTTTAATTTTTAATTCTTGTATCTCAGAACATAGTCTTAGTATTTGCTTTGTAGACAAACCGTGTGTGTTTGCAGCATCGCCTTAATATTTGGTCGGGCGCACACGAATACACACTTCTTGCAAATTAATTCAGTCAAAATATTTACACAAGAAACCTGCACAGCGTTTCGGTAACATAAACAATCGACAGGTTAGGTATCTACATAACGGGTAAAATAGGAAAAAGGGACAGTTAAACTAATCCATCTTCAATTGCCAATTTATTTCAAAGAAAATATTTACAATAGCCACAAATTCATTCAAACAACCTTGTATCACATCCGCATTTTACAATTATCACACATCGGGAAACTTATGACTAGGGTTTTATAGGCTTGAAGCCTTGCAAGAATTTTTCTGCCATTACAGGTCGCTTGTTTATTTAACCAACTAAAAATTTACTCATCATCGCTCGTGCCGGGGATTTCGCTCAAATTCCCATCCAGGTTACTCGCCAAATCCTCCGGATCGGTAACCGGCAACGAGCACGCAAAATTCCGGCAAACATAAGCTGCCGGTTTGCCGTGGATCGGCCTAAGCCTAGCCAAGGATTCATGTCGGCGGTAAAGCAAACCGGCCCTCCCTCCTGGTCCATCAGTCACCGCTAAAATCCTCCCAGGTATAAACCTAGACCTGACCACATCTAGCAACGCTTGAGTGTTGTTATCCTCCGTCGGTCCGGCTATAAAAACCTACACAAACCTAGTAACTCACCTCCAAACCTAAACCACTCACCTGAGTTGGTGAATTATGATAGAAGAGCAACGCTGATGTCATTTCCGGCAAAGCCACCGGAATCGATTTCAACCGATCGGCGAAGACTGTCAACGTCCGACCGGCCTTTGCCCTCAAATCCGCCCGGTCCAAGTAGGCGGAGAGGCGGATTAAATTGTGAACGGCAACAGAATTACCGCAAGGTTCAGCGCCGTCTTGATCTGAAAACTCCCCCATATAGAGCAAGTAACGCCATCTAGGAAAGTTTTACCTTCCTTGCCTCGAATCAATATACTCGAGTCGTTCTCAGGACTTGTGAAATAACCGGAACCTTTAGTGTCCCAAAAGAGGCGATCTTGTTGCTCTTGGAGCACTTCCGCCCATGATAACCAATCAGCATCGAGAGATGCCTCGTACAAGTCGAGCAAACCGCGGATCAAGAAGGCGTAGTCGTCGAGGAAACCGCACACCGGAGTTGGCCTGTATAAAAATCAGTTGGCAACACCAAAAAAATATGAAACACTCTAGTTTTTTCAATTTTTTACGACACATTTTACGAGTTCTGCAATATTTATTTCTTTTAGAAGGCAATCTGTTCATTTTTTAACAAAAACTAAATAAAAAATTACCTAAATAAATGGCAATTTTTACCCGATTTATTTCATGATTGATGAATTAAAAATGTTGATCACCGACTTGTACAACTTCGAATTTAGAAGTTACATCTATCAGAATACAAATATGAATATGGCATTTAAAAAAAAATTAAAGGAGAAAAACAAACAAAAATTAAAAAACCTCACTGTTAACACGATAATTTTTTCATAAAAAAATTTGTCCTTCATCAATAATTATTTTAAAAAAATCAAGATACTAGACTTACGTTTGTACGATTTTCGAACTGTCTCCCTTATAGCAACACCTCAACAAAGTCTTCTCATGCTCGTTGTAGAGAAACTTTTTAATAAAAGTGGCAGCCAAGATGGCCCGATTTATGTACTCTTGATCTTTAAGAACAAAACCGGCTTTGGCAAATCCGGAGATCATTAAACCGTTCCAGGAGGTTACGATTTTAGTATCCACGTGCGGTTTAGGCTTTTTTTGTCTCTCCTTATACAAGATTTCATGACACTTGTTCAAAATTTCTTTAACCGTTTCAACTGACGTCTTAAAGTTTCTCGAAGTGTCTTCAAACGACCCGAAACAAACCAAAACGTTCTTCTTCTCCAATTCATGATGTGGGTCTTGTGCTGGATTAACATTTCCGTCTTTTTTGACATTGTAGTGATAAATGAATAAATCGCAATGCGATATATTTTTTGTTTTAGTCTCTCCGAGATGTTTACAAATTTCATCGTACTCCCACACACAAAACGCACCCTCGCGCTTATGGGGGGCACCTTTATAAGGGTATGAATCGGCATCTTCCGCTCCATAAAACCCCCCTAGCGGATGACTCAAATCCCTCGAAACATACAAGAGGATATCTCGGAGAACTTCAGCGAAAAAATCATCTTTTGTAACCACAAACGCATCGGCATACGAAACGGCCAATTGGGCCTGATCGTAGAGCATTTTCTCAAAATGGGGGACATGCCATCGGTCATCCACCGAATACCTTGCAAACCCACAATTGACATGGTCATGAATCCCCCCATATGCCATTTTCCTAAGCGTTTGTAAACACATATGGAGGCATCTAAACCCCTGTTCCGAGTGTTTATCTCTCGCATACATGTGAAACAAAAAATTGAAATTGCAAGGTTGGGGGAATTTCGGCTGGGCTGAAAATCCCCCAAAATCGTCTTCGTACGAGTGTGACAACTGGAGAAGACACTTCTTCCAGACATCTTCACCAGGAACATTGATATCCTGCTTGGAAGAAATCTCCCGTTGGCTTACTTTACGCAAAACTTCAAGTGAGTACTTCCCCGAGTTGGCGATCGCCGTTTGTTTGGTACGCCACTGTTCGGCGATTGATTTTAAGACACTTTTGAAGCCTGGTCGGCCATACCTGTCTTCGGGGGGGAAGTACGTACCACCCGCTAGAGGTTCAAGCGTGGGGGTGAGAAACACCGACATTGGCCAACCCCCACCCCCAACACTAGCCTGAATAAAAGCCATATAAAGTTTATCAACATCGGGGCGCTCCTCACGGTCCACTTTAACATTGACAAAGTGTTGGTTCATGATTTTTGCAACTTCTTCATTCTCAAAGGACTCTTTCTCCATCACGTGACACCTGTCAAGTAAAATGAGACAGGGTGAGCAACCAATAAAAAATTACCAGTGACAGGTGGAATAGCCTACTGAGAGGAA
This sequence comes from Tribolium madens, assembly GCF_015345945.1. Lineage (NCBI taxonomy): Eukaryota > Metazoa > Arthropoda > Insecta > Coleoptera > Tenebrionidae > Tribolium > Tribolium madens. Next base: position 3,123,197 of record NW_025400984.1, on the reverse strand, counting down.
AATCAATTTGTTTTCTTTTTTGGCGCGCTCGAAGGCCTCTTGTCCCCAGGGATACCAATCGACGGGGTTGGTGGCGTGTTGTAGCAAATACGGGGACTTTTCCAACGCCAGACGGTTTGTTTTGGGCGAACTTGAGGTGTTTGCTTCGTTTGACATTGTTCTAACGAGGATATTGTCGACTTTTCGGCCCAATGACATTGACCTACATCATAACGCATCTCAATACCGGAAGGACATGTTTATTTAATTATCTAAGAGCGAGGACAAGGTTAGATTAGACGTGCCGGAGTCGGCGTAACCAAATTTTGAAACGTAAAAACGCACTTACCTTACTCGTGGTTTCAATGTTGGTTTTTTCTCGTAGTCGAGTAATCTGGGAAGTGTGGAAGCAGTAGCGTGAAAGTTGTTTGAAATATGCAAATCTCCATTTGACACGGACAACCTTCGAAAAAGGCTCTGGACGCTTGAATTTTGGACGACACGCGTTATAATCATAGCGGGAGTGCTTGGGGTACTACATGGTACAAGCAAAATAGAACAAATGCGACGTTTGATTATTTTTAAATGAAGAAAAGTGAAAGGAAGGGAATATTTTAGCTTGGCTGGGATCGAACTTGTCAACTTGACAAGGCGAACACGACGTAAATAAATAGTCAAGAGGAGGTCTGCTCACATGGAAGGGGAACAACACAACAAAATATTATTTATTACCCTTGTTTTCCATTTATACATTTATTGAAAATAATTTTACTAATTACACTTTTGCATTGTTGTACAAATACTATTTTTTAGTAAAAATTAAAATAAAAAGTGATCAAGAGGAGGTTTGGTTTCATGAAGAAGGAAAAATAACAAAATAACATTAATTTATTGTAATTTTTATTTATTTATGATAAAAAACATTTATTTAATTACAGTTTTGCTTTTTTTGTTAATGATTTAAATTTTTACTTTATGTTAACATAACAGTATCGGTACCAAAATTTTACTATTGTGAAATATTGAGCCAAAATATGGTTAAAATTTAAATAAACCATTCGCAAAATTTGCATTATAAGCAATTTTCATAATTATTATGTCTCAGTACAGTAGGTATTACAGTTTTTAGCGTTATTTTTGTTTGAGTATTAGACGATACGTCCAATCATTTGATCGACTTTTTGTATTCACTTAATGGGTATTACAAATTTATGTGTTTGTGGATTATCGCATTACTTGCGTCAGTTTTGGTCAATCACTTGGTTTTATTTATTCCTATTGTCAATATTTAAAGTATTTTTATTTGAACAAGTTAAATACAACGTCCTGTAGCCTGAATGACCTTTCCCCACCATTTTACCGCTTACAGCGCCAACACCGGCAAACGAGAAAACTTTCTTTTCGGATCGTTCATTTTTTGCGACGAGTTGGGTGAGTAAACTTTTACGTAATTTTTCCGTAATTGTAGCTAAATTACAAAAAATACAACTTTTTTCTGAATATTTAACCACTGTACAAGTTATTTGTCTAGTTTTTTCTAAATTAAATTCATCGATTGGGAGGATTTTCTGAGATAAAGTGTCATAGCCTTACTTTTTGGGCAAGGGGTGTTGTGATTCCCCTCCAACAACCCCTAATCAATTAAGGCAAAATTGAAACCTCGTTTAATCCCAGAAAGTACAGTTACTTATCTGATTCATGGCGAGGTAACAATTTCTTGAAAAAAACGAGTTTATGTAAGCCACGTGGGCCAAGTCTTAAACATACTTGATTTTCAGTAACGGCTCGTCAGTACCAAAATGGTGAACGGGAGGATTCCCACGGTCTGCTCAAAGACTTACGTGACTCCAAGACGTCCTTATGAAAAGGCACGTTTGGATCAAGAATTGAAGATCATTGGTGAATATGGTCTCAGGAATAAACGTGAAGTGTGGCGTGTGAAGTACACTTTGGCTAAAATTCGTAAAGCCGCTCGTGAATTGCTCACACTGGAAGAAAAGGACCCAAAAAGGTTGTTTGAAGGTGAGGAATGTTGGGATTGGGGCCCTGACGCCACGCTCTGTTTGATCTTTATGTCAATCAAGAGTGCCAGATTTATCTTAGTAAGGGCAGAGTAAATCCCGCTAGGAAGCAGACTTGTTCACTATGAACATGTCTGTGCCGAAAGTTAGGGATACATTTTTTTGTTTTTTCTACTTTATGCTTTTGCAAAGTGTTAATGCATTTGTGTGTCTTAGGTAACGCATTGTTGCGTCGTCTTGTTCGTATCGGAGTCTTAGACGAAAACCGCATGAAACTCGATTACGTGTTGGGTCTCAAAATCGAAGATTTCTTGGAAAGGCGGCTCCAAACTCAAGTTTTCAAACTGGGTCTTGCCAAGTCCATCCATCATGCCCGCGTTTTGATCAGACAGAGACATATCCGGTAATTAAGTCGTTCACAAAGGCCACTTAGTTGAATAACTAACGCCTTGAAATTTCATGTGCCGATAAGGCAGGTAATTTTTTATTCAACACCGAGTCTAGAGTCACTTGATGGACCTACAATGTTCATACAAGTGCTAAAGAAACTCGAAGAGGAATGACACCAGCTTATGCCCCATTTGCACTCTTATAGTGCATTTGGGTACCTTGCGAGGCGACAGTTTTTAAACACAACTTTGGTAAACGTGTTCTAATTATTTTGTTGTTTACAGGGTTCGTAAACAGGTGGTGAACATTCCATCGTTTATTGTGAGATTGGACTCGCAGAAACACATTGATTTCTCGTTGAAATCGCCCTTCGGTGGCGGACGTCCAGGACGTGTGAAGAGGAAGAACCTCCGTAAAGGCGCTGGAGGCGGCGGCGGAGGCGAAGAAGAAGAAGATTGAGCTAATTGTTTAGCTTTACAAAAATAAATACTTTCAATTAAGCAGTTTTTTATTTTTTGTCTTTACAACCCAGACTAACCTTTTTCTAATCATATACTTTACTCAACCGTTTTCAGTTGAGAAAGTTATTCAGTTTTCAACTGTGAAGAAAATTAAGTAATAAACAAGTGCAAAAAATATTAATTATTTAAGATTAGAAAAATAATATTAAATTCGTAAGAAATGGCCATACGACTCAGGTGAATTACTCCACTCGCTTTTGGCTCGTATTCTAAATTTAATCTTTGGAAATGGTCAACTTTCCCACTCATTGAATAATACACTATTTTATTTATAGTAAGAAAGGGATACTAAATTTTTTTTATTTCATTTAAGTCGCTCACAATGAGATGAATTGACTAGAATTTAAACCATTAGACTTTCAAAATTACTCTTGTCCTTTTTCTGCAGCTTCTGCTGACCCTTTCTGTGCCACGCTAGCACTTTGTGATCTTTGTTGTTCATTTGAAAGTTGCGAAGTTTTCCCTTCTGCAGTCACAGATTGACTTTGTGATTTTCTTTGTTGTTCATTAGAAAGTTGTGAAGTTTTGCCTTCTGCAGTCACAGACTGACTTTGTGATTTTCTTTGTTGTTCAGTTGAAAGTTGTGAAGTTTTCACTTCTGCACTCTGTGATTTCCTTTGTTGTTCATTTGAAAGTTGAGACACAGATTTCCCCACCTGTGAGCCTTTTTGTGACAATTTCTGCTCAAGTACTGGTTCCTCTATAATAGAGATTTTGACTTGTAAATGAGACCCTCGTTGGTCAGTCGACGTCCGTGTGTCCTGTTGTGGAGCTTGATTGACCTCTTCGATATGCGTGGCTCCAATATTATGCGTTTTTTCTATAGATTGAAATTAGGACAATCACCTGATTTTTTATACTTACTATTTGCGGCTTCTTCGGCTAAAAAATAATAATAAATGTTAAGCAAATTTTATTTACAAGACACGAAATTACCTTCTTTGCTCACAATCTTATGAGCCTCAGCACTTACGAAAGTGTTTCTTCCTTGCTGGGGTACTTCTTGCTCCTATAACAAATATTTTACACCAAATAACATTTAATTTTACTACCATCATGGGTGCCCCTCCGGTGCTTGGCCTTAAATTTCCTTTAGGCCCACTTTCTACTTTACTTCCTTTTTTCGTAAACACTGTCTCATCACGAGCTTTGTACATCTGAAAAAAATCTGTTAGAAATATAAAAAAAAATCGAAACTTTACATGATTGTCATTCCCTCGAATGTACTCATCTTGCAATGGGGCTATTTCAGGTCCCCACTGTTCCAAGAAATGTCCAAGTCTTGTAACCCTCTGTTGCGGAGTAGTCACAGTATGACTCCCTCCACAATACCGGTTACACAAATGATTCTTCCTGAAACACCCTCAAAAAATCACAAAATAAATCTAAACCACTCAAATTACTCTTTGTTTCCTCGCGTCTTCAATGCACTTTCAATAAAGTTCAAGTTTTTGCTATTGGGGACACTGGAACAAAAAAACTGAGTAAACAATCAAACCTCAAAAAATGTTTACCATTTTTGCTGCTTCCTCAACTGGTCTAATTCATAAGCCAAATATGGTGCCATATTTCTATTAGCAGGCATGGCATAAGCTTTGGGTTTCAAAGACACATCCATTTCCTTCCTCATTATCACATCCTTATCACAAGAAATACAATTGACGTTTCGCAAGAATCTAGTCTTTGTTCCTGCAGCTTCTTGCTCGCGTTTAAGTGCACTCAGAGACTTGAACTTCTCTTGTAGTGCTTTTAGTTTACTATTGACGAAATCACGTAATGGATCGACTTCCATTTTGTCAAGCTTGTTGCCAACCTCTCTCTGGATGGAATCTAAGGCTTGGTGCCACATTTCCTCCTATTTGAACAAATTTGAGCAAGTTTTTATTACTTTTGCACGTACTTGTTCCTCTAGTTTAGATAAAGCTTCTTCGATGCCTCTGTACAAGTCGTCACAAGCAGCATCGAACTGGTCATGAGACACTTTTCTATTAATCATGCAAGCGTCGGCTTTTTCACCCAAAGCGTCCTCCAAATCTTCACGATTGGCTTTGACGATTTTCAAAATGTCGATTTGTTCCATAATTGTCTCGGTTTGCTTGTCACGCTGTTCTTTCTCTTGTTGCAACTCTTCGGCTTTTTCCGATATTGCAATCATTTCCTTCTCAAGCAGAGTGAGTTTATTTGCCAAATCCATGGTTGTTTCGGCACTAATCCCGGTCGAGTCACCTCCAGGGAGTCTAAAATTCGATTTTGAACAACAACCAAACAAGAGTGGAATCGTACATAATGTCAAGCTTTGTGGCAACTTCATTCATTTCGCTTTGGACACTATTAAACTGTTCGTTGAGGAGTTTGATTTGAGTGTTGTACAAGTTATTCAATTCTGCGATTTTCTTACTACATTCGTTAAATTTACTTTCTACGACTCGTGAATCCACTTCGCCAGCAGCCGGAGGTGCGAAAGCTTTTAATTTATCCACTTCTTGGATACTTTCAGTCATCCAGTTTTTCAAATTTTGAAACTCTTCTTGGATCAGTTGAAGGGCTTGGTTCGGTGGCATTTCACCCAAGTCGACACTGAAACACATTTTTGACACAAAAACAAAATTTGATGGAGTTTTACTCTTGAATTTGGCTCTGATACACCACTTGTGGCGCCATGATCTTCACTGGTTCGGCTTGACTCTTGATTGTGCTCTTCCGCGATGGTGTCTTAACTGATGAGCCTTCAGGGGCAACACTTCCTTCAGTTTTCACAACACTGGTTTCAGTTTTGGTAATACTGGCGTTGTCCGAGTGTTTCAGGCTGGGTTCGGGTGATTGGATTTTTTCAAGAATTGCTTCTTGGGGCTTGTATTCGCCTACTCCGGTTGCAATAGCCGTCACATTTTCGTTTAAATTGTTGACGACATTTTCCAGATTTGTTAGTCTGGCTTCGACTTCGCTCAAGGAGCTTCTTCGCCGTTCCGTGGGGTATTTTTGGTTTTCGTCAACTGAGGCTCTCACTTCTTGGATTTTCTCGATGATGGTGGTTGGAATCTGGCCTTTGTCACTCTTGACCAAGTCTTCGATTAAGGATCCGATCTTCTCGAGGGCTGTTTCGTTGGCATCCATACGTTTGGTCAAGTGGAGGATTTGGAACATGTCCAAAATAGGGCTTGACTGTGATCTTGTAGCTTCAATTAAGCCCATATTTGCTGGTAGTTCGGTCAGTTCTTTGAGTTGGAGTTTGAGAGTGTCCAAGTCGCGTTGGAGGTTGTCGAAAGTGTTTTTAGTGAGAGCGACTGTGTATTGTGGGAGAGTTGATTGGGATTCAACAACGACAACTGTCTGGAGATCGGCTGGTGTAACTCCCAGAAGACTACCTAAACAGAAATATAAAAGGATATAAAGGGAACAACAACGTGGAGCACCTGGGGGCGATTTTAATGGAAGGGGATTTAAATCTGGATCTTCCTTTGAATCTTTTCGTCTTTCAATAACGCGGATTTCTTTCTCTTTCTTCTCCTCAAGCTTCTGGCGCTCTTTCTCTATTATAACATCTACAAAAGCAAATTAAACACTTCAAGTAAAATCAAGAAATGATGCCTTGTAGACTCGCTTTCTTCTTTTGACCTCCATTTTTCTTCTTTAATTTGCCGCTTTCTTCAGGCACTACGTTATATTTTGGGAGGAGATGTGTCGATCCAGGTTTTACAGTACTGATCAAAGCTTGGATTTTGTCACTATCGGGTCCTCTAAATTCAACTGCGACATCATGTAGTTTCATTTGTTGTACTACAACATGGAGGAAAGTGTGGAGGACTTGGAAATTGATAATGCCCTAAAATGGAGGTTGTTAAGGGGGATTTTGAGGAGAAAAGTGGGTTACCTCGTTGCAATTTAGCGATAAATCGATCATTTGGTTGAGTGTTACTATTGTAACACTTTCGGCCATTTTTTACGAATCTAATGGTTCGAATGGAATTTTTGACAAGGGATGAAACGAAAACAGGTTTGACACCAGATTACTTCTATTTTAGAAATTTGATTATGAAATTTATCTTCATGTGGTGATGTTTTTTAAGTAATACTTCTAATGTTTTTGTACCCATTTATTTAATATTTAATTAAATATATTATAAAGATTTTAGTTGATTTTGTGTAGAAATATAGAAGAAATAAAACAAAAAATTCTAAGAAATATACACAGGGTGTCACAAAATGAGGGGGGCAAAAAGTAACACCTGACATTTCTCAGGTTAAAATAAAGCGATTTAACTCAATTTACATTTGGGGTTATTTATTAGCCCTATCTTTTTGTTACACCTTGTACAGGGTGTTTTGTAATTAGACCAAAAAAAAACTGACAAATAAGATAACAGGAACATTAAAAAAATGTTAAAAAAAATCTATCTGAAGATTTCGAAGTTAAGAGGGATTAAATTTTGCACTGTGACTATTTATTTCTGTTAAAAAAATATACCTATAGTTTTACATGTTTTTTTGCTACAGACTGTTAGAAGAGGTAACAAAGAAGCTACATCTTGGATTGTAATTATTTGTAGCTTTTATTGACAAAGTTTTTGTACCTTTACTGAATAATTATAAAAAAAACATACATACTTATACAAGATCATCGGTAACAATAGACATAAAAAAATGTCAAATGTCAAAAATTTTTGGCAGATAGAATTTTTTTAATATTTTTATTCTTCCTGGTATCTTATTTTACTTGTCGTTTTTTTTGTCCATTAACAAAACACCTTGTATAATAACATTATAATAAAAACTAATAATTTATTTTAAAAATTAATAAAAATGTTAGTTGGAACCATCTGATTCTCAGGTCGCAAAATATCCTTATCTCACTTATCTGCTCATTAACACCTATTTGATATTGGATCGTAAAATTAAAATCTACTTTTTTTATTTTATACTCAGTGTTAAAGAGTGCTTTTATCAACTAATTTCAGTAGATAAAGTAGTATTTTATAGTCTAGTGAAATAAAGTAATTTTTATATATTTTTTTATATATTTTCATCCATTTGTTACGAGTATTAATCCATTATTATTGTTATTAAAATGTATTGGAAACTAAAAATGACGAATTTGGCAGGAATTGATTGGGTCAGATTTGTTTATTTTTCTTAATTATTATAACTTACAAGACATTTTAATCTATATTAAAAAAAACAGTTGTAGAAATGGTAGGACGCCGGGTGTAGTAATTGTTTTATTTTTTATTTATGTTTATCTGAAATCTGAACATTTTTTTCAAGTTATAATTGATTACCTAATTTTTTTTTAATGTTTGTCCTTTATTTACACAACATGTTTTTGAAAGATAGAAATATAAATATTTAACACATTAATTAATGTTTTATGAATGTTTCCATTCTTAAAGCAACAACGAAAATAAATCATATTCAATCATAACAGCATGTCTTTCAAACAAATAACGCGTTTGCTGTTATGTTCAGTGATAATCTGTGCGACGAAAAATCAACACAAGTGTGTTTACAAGATTTTGACAAAATATTACAACCCGCCGTGGACAATAATGACCGTTGATACAAATCTGAAACCCGCATATCCCACCATTTGTCAAAATAGTTCAAATGAAAATTTTATAAAAGTCACTCATAGATTACCGAATATATACATAATCACACTAGAAAATAAAAATCTTGACGACATTTTTTACAAACTTCAAGAAGTTGAAATGTTTGATTCTAGAGCAATTTTTATAATTATTTTAACACTTTTTAGTCCTGATATTTACAAAATTCTTTCACATCATTTTATCTATAAAGTTGTAGTTGTGACATCCGACTGTGATTTAATTACTTACGACCCCTTTATCAACGAGGATGCTTTTGCAACGGGGGTGGAACCCATAAATTTGGGCGATTGTACTAATTTCAATTTTTCCTCAAATATTTTTAACAAAACATTGCCACTCTACTGGAGAAATACAACGGTTTTGACAACCTATATCCAGCATTATCCTTATGTGTTTTTGGAAGATAACGTTCTCAAAGGTCAATTTTTCGACATTTTGGCCGTCGTAACGAAAAAATTACAATTCCGAGTCAAACTCAACGAATTTTGCATTCAAAATGACACGTCCGAAACTGTACTAAGTACAAATTCAATTCAATTGCAATTAGCAACTTTGATTAGATTTTTTACAGGTCGGTAAGACTCACATGATGCTGAATCATCGGCGTTCCAACGTTCATAATTACTTCAAATTTGATTTAATTCAAATTAATTTACCGGCGCATTTTTACTGGTTTGCCCCCAATTGTTCTTACCTACCAGTCTGGAAGATTTTTTTCCACCTGTTTGATTTTTCAACTCTGTTTTTTACTACAGTTTTTCTTTTTTTATTAAGTGTGATGTGGTACTACATCTCGAAACGAAATGATTTAGTTTACGCCATTTTGCTAAATTTTCAAATGCTGATCGAGTCAGTGATTTTAAATTTTTCAAAAATTCGTATAATTTCGACTCGAATTTTGACAGCGACTTCGATGTTTGGGTTTTTGATCCTTTCCAATGTTGTCAAAAACGAGTTGCTTCACTCATTTACCACACATGTGACTCAATGTCCTTACAAAAATTTGCAAGATATAATCAAAAATAATTTGAAATGTTATGTTAGCAATGATATGAAGGATTATTATCAATTTCATGACTCAATTCACAGTCAATACGTCTTAAAGTGTGTTTCTATTGACGAAAATGACGATCATAGGACTATTTTTAGACGAATAGCTACACATAAAGACACTGCAGTGATTAGTAGAATGTTAAAATTTAAATTTGCCTCTAATGATCTCTCTCGACAAGGTTTTGAACACACGGTTGGACATTCTATTAAAGCACAAGTGAAATTTGATTTTGTTTTCACATATTTTACTAAAGGTTTTCCTGTGAGCGACAGTTTTAATTTAATTATTCAAAGGATGGACACAGCTGGCTTAATCATGTTTTTTCGGGACCAAGCTTTTTACAAAATTAATCAAAAACTTAATCGAAGGAGAGAACTTTTTTCGAAAAATGTCACTCTTGAAAACATTTCTTTTGTCTTCTACTTGTGGTTAATTGGCTTAAGTTTTGCTTCTGTAATTTTTATTATCGAAGTTGTAGAAAACAAACTGAAATGAAAGTCACAAATTTTGAAAAAATGTTTTTTGCGTTTCTACTGTTGCATATTAAGTTTATTTCTTATATTAAGTGTATTGTTTTCTACTTTATAATTATGATGCGCTAAAGTGAATTTTATTGTTGTACTTTTTCATAACGCTAATAGAAAAATTACAATAAAAGCATTTTTTGATAACTGTTTTTAATTTATACCAGCCACTTCCACTATAAACTTTCGACTTGTTTTCAAGTTACAAGTGATTATTTCTAAAACTAGAATTATTTTTTATTATAAATCGTCGTCAGAATGTATTTTGCGAAAATAGTAAGTGTTTTATTTCTTCTATCAGTGATTTATGCAACAAAACATCGACTTAATTTTAATTTTGCCACAACGAAATGTGTTGAAAAAATTTTGGAAAAGTACTACGTTGCACCTTGGACAATATTATTACTAGATTCAGACATGTATTTCCCATACCCTTGCATTTATCAAAGCACATCAAAAAATTTTTTTACAAAAATGATAACCCAACTTCCTAACATCTACATTATCACACTTACAAATCAATCACTTGAAAAGATTTTTGACTTACTTCAAGAATACGAACTTTTTGATCCCAGAGCCTATTTTATAATAATCCAAACGGCACCTTTCAGTCCCAACATTTTCCGAATCCTTGCCAAGTATTTTATTTACAAAGTTGTTGTCCTGACTCTTGAGGGTGACTTAATCACTTACGATCCTTTTATTTACGAGAATGTGCTTGCAACTGGAATAGAACCAACAAATTTAGGAAAATGCGACTGGTTTAACTTTTCTATAAATATTTTGAACAAAACTTTAAATTTTTTGTGGAGAAACACGACAGTTTTGGTCACATACGTCGAGGATTTTCCTTACGTTGATGCAGTCGGGGACACGATATTAAACAACACTCTGGAAGGAAAATTTTACGAGGTTTTTGAAGTGGTAGCAAAACAATTACAATTCCAGATAAGTTTTGAGGAATTAACTGTCACAAACGGAACCGAAAACACTGTTACAGCTATGCTAAGTAATATTCAGATTTGGAAGTTTTTCAATTCTTTTTGATCAGATTTATTGCAGCTTAAAGAAAGACACATAATGCTAAACTACCGACATTTTGACATTCACACTTCTGCAAAGTTTGATTTAATTGGAATTTACTTGACGCTGGATCGTCACTGGATTGTTCCCCAATGTAGTGAAAAGAAAGTTTGGAAAATATTTTTTGCCAAGTTTGAGTTGTTTCCACTCATTTTATTACTTTTTTGTTTAATTGTGTTAAGTGTGTTTTGTTATTTTCTAACAGATGCAAACGATTTTGAGCTTTCGATCATACAAACTTATCAAATGTTGTTTGAATCAGCAATTAATTTGGCAGTTTTTCGAAAAAATTCAATTCGAGTTTTGACAACATTTTCACTGTGTGCTTTTGTAATAATTTCAACACTTATTAAAAGTGAGTTGCTTGATTCTTTTACAACTTATGCAACCGAGTGTCCTTTCAATAGTCTACAAGACATTGTTAAAAATAATGTTACGAATATGCACTACAAAATATAGGGCGGCGGCATGGGATGTCAGTCACAGTCAGTCATAATTAGTGGAATMGTGAGATCGACGTGAGAAGCGTTTCGTTGAAGATTTGCACTAGATTAAAAAGAATTATATAACATTTTTTTAATCTAGTGCAAATCTTCAACGAAACGCTTCTCACGTCGATCTCACAATTCCACTAATTATGACTGACTGTGACTGACATCCCATGCCGCCGCCCTATATTTTGTAGTGCATATTCGTAACAATAATTTACCATGTTTCGTCGGTTACGACATACAGAAGTTTTATCAATTTGATAATTCTTCCAATCAGTAAGTTTCAAACTGTTTTCCTTTAAACGACAATATTGATATAATGGTTCAATTTGCGATTGCAAAAGCTGCTTTTGAAGTTGGTGCAGCTTTCGTGACCGGTTCGCTACAGTATGAAGTGGTTAGTACTATGATCCGTCTTTATTTTCCAAACGATTCATTTTCAATGCATTTTATTAAACCACAAATTAAAGCTGATTATTTATATGCATATTTTACAAAAGGTTACCCTCTGTGTGACAGTTTTAACACTGTTGTTCAAAGGATGGATTCTGCTGGCATAATTCAGAATATCAGAAATGTGGAACTGAAAGAAATTACAAGTCTGCGGCTCTTGACTGAAAAATTTTCTTCAGAAGTTATTAAATTTGAGAAAATATTATTTGCTTTCTATGCTTGGTCAGTGGGAATAGTTATAAGTATTATTACTTTTTTTATTGAAATTTTAAGAGCAAAGCTAAAATAAATGACAATTACAATAAATTATGATTAAAAAATGTCAAATGTTAAAAATTCAGCATTGTTTGAATTAAGTTATTTGTGACGTTACCCGTATTAGGCTTATTGATTTTTTTATTATTTTTATCATTTTTATTCTGTCCTACAAATTCATACATATGTAGCAGTTCCAAATTGCGTTAATTTTTTTATTGTTACATTAAAATAATCTTTGACTGTCATAAGTTAAAGACGATTCGATCAATCTAACTTGTTTATTTCAAATTTGAGTCACCCAAATTGAGGATAATGGTGTTTAAATTAAGTTAATAGACATATAAAATACCATAAATTTGTCGTTTTATCAGTTTGGAGCGAAATATGTAATTGTATGTGATTTTTCTACAAACAACAGCTTTTAAAATATTTATGAGAATAATTTCGATTCAGATCCAAAAATATAAACACAATTGATTTATTTTATTTAGGTAAATAGAATGAAGTGGCACTGTTTTCTCACTTTTGTTCATATTTTTTGGTGCAATGGTGTCGTACTTGACTGTGTTAATAGAATTCTGGAGAATCATTATCACCCCGGAGATATAATTTTAGTAATGGACTCACCAGACTTACAAATTCCGTTACCATCGATTCGGCAAAACGGCACTCATTCGGTGAAAAAATTCGTTTACCAATTACCCAAAATCGTTGTGATAACACTGACCGCTAAAATTGATAAACATTTAATCACTTTGGAAAAAATCGGAATGTTAAACCCGCGAGCCAAATTTGTGATTATCTCACGTGAAACAGGGGAATTTTCTGAAATTTTTAAATCGCTGTCTTTGTATTTCATCTACAAAGTTGTGATAATTGACCAAGAGCGGGAAATTGTCACTTACGACCCATTTGTTGGCGAAAACGTGAATATCAACCCTGAACCGTACATCCTGGGTGGTTGTCACAATTATTCTCTTGCAAAAATTTTCGATAAGAAAATACCAAAACTGTGGAGGAACACCACAGTTCGAGCGATTTTTGCCGAACATTTTCCCTATTTGTATTACGAAAACCAGACTTTGCTTGGCGAAAACTACAAAGTCCTCAGCATGATTAAGGAGAAATTAGAGTTTAATTTAGTGATTAAAGAGTTAGATGAACGCAAATCGTGGATTTTTTTGGGTTTGTACTTTTTTACAATTTGTTCACTCAAATCGTCCAGGCTTGTTACAGAGACGCGATTTTCACATAATTGGAAACCTACAAACTTTACAGGCTAGTAGCCACTTGAAGGTCGATTTGGTGCCGATTGATTTAGCCGCGCACTTCTATTGGGTGGTACCCAGGGGGCGACAGGTACCCTACTGGAAAATTTTTTTACTCGACATTGACTCTCTTGTCTGGACGTCAATTTTTTTCGTCCTGATTTTGCTCACAATTATTTGGCATTACATCGAGGGCCGAGGGTTAATTTACTCGTTTTTTACCCACTACCAACTCTTCTCGGAATCCAACAGTTTTAAGGTATTAAAAATCAAGAAAATTTCAAACCGGATTTTCATCGCTTCGTCCATGTTTTCGTTTTTGATCATTTCGACGACTTTCAAGAGCGAAATGTTGAACTCATTCAACACGGTTCTCTACGACTATCCAATCAAAAGTCTTGACGATATTATAGCCAAAAACCTGTCGTGTTATGTATCACAAGACATGAAGCTTCTCTACAAATCGGTCAGCGATTTCTACTTCAAATACGTCTCAAATTGCGACGAATTGGACGACTTAGACGATCAACAAGACATTCTTCTTAAAATCGCGCTCGAGGAAAAGTCAGCAACGATTTCGCGAAATTTGAAATTCAAATTTGCTGCTAATACTCTGCTGCAAATGGGGTACCAAAAACCTCCAATTTTTCTGATTCGGAAACAAGTCAAGTTTGATTTTTTGTATATTTATTTGACAAAGGGGTTTCCTCTCCATGATCGAATTACCCAAGTCGTGAGTCGGATGCATTCGAGTGGTTTCACGGCTTATTTTAGAAGAATCGTCGATTATAAAATTGCAAGTGCTTTGAAGTCGAATGAGAAGATTCAGTCGAAAAATTTGGCACTTGAAAATGTCTCAATGGGAATTTATGTCCTTTATATTGGACTGTCTTGCAGTTTTGTGGCTTTTGTCGTTGAAATTATTTTGTATAAACATAAATCTAGTGTGGAAATAAAATAAGGTTTGTAATTTTGTATTTAATTAATTAAAACTGTCACGCTTTTTGTTCCATCAAAACTGAAACTTAAATTCGACAATTTGAGAAAGAGACATCATTTCAGGTTTTTGTCACCGGTTTGTTTGTCATTTCTTGTATAAACTTAACTCTTTTTTATATTTATTAATGTGCATCAAGTAGGTTGTAAATGCATCTTTAATTTAAAGGCGAATTCACACAAAAAGTGTCATTAATGTCATTCAGAACAAATTTAATCACATCAATAATGACAAAAATCTTTATACAGGGTGTTCTACGTAATTTTACGAGGCCTGCGCCTGTAAGATGCAATCAATAATACATATTCCGATACGAACTCGATTACAAATTTTGAAAAATTGAATAATTTTCTCTAATTTGTTCACCCTTTAAAAAATTACAACGTTTTTAGTTGGTTAGTGATTAGGATAGATAAACTAGAATCATATTCATGCCGACTCTGGATAGAACAAATGATAATTGTTTCTGAAAAACTGCAGTTTATGACTATTAATGAAACAGTGATTAGTTTGACAACTACTGTCATGGGTTTCCAAAAATTAAATAATTAAATGTATGTTTTTTGTATCCAGTGTTCTGTGATTTTTGTATATTTGGGTGCGTACATTAGGCGCAAGCCTCGTAAAGTTATGTGAAACACCCTGTATTTCCTACCCTATGTTAATTATACCTTGTTAATTTTAATTATTTTTTGCTACCTGGGGTACACATTTATTTGAAAAAAATTATTTTTAGGGAAGATTGACGTTAGGATTGTTTGAATTTTTGCATGGTTGCCACATGCACATGCACATTAATATGAAAACGAGTATAAATAAAAATTAAAACTTGACCTGATTTTTTAAAATTCGTGTTTGAAACAGTATTTTTTATTGCCGGTCATGTTGAGAAATTACATCAATTTCCAATGAACGGTTGTTACTGGAACAGCATTTTTCCATTAAGTTAATTATTGTAACTTAATAAAATTTTGCCACTTTGATTTTATTGATCATTGATTGTTTGTACGATGAGTGTAATTTTTATTTTGCTCTTTCTTGCACTTGATTTTAGTAAAGCTAAAGATTTGAAGTTTAATATCACAAGTTTCAATAATAAAAATCATTGTCTTAGTAAAATTATCACAAAAAATATTCTTTCAAAATCAGTTATTTATTTAATAAACTGTGATTTTGAAATCCCATTTCCCGTCATTTATCAGGATTTATCCAAAGATAATTTGCAAGTTTTTGAAATCCGGAAAGTGGACTTGTATGTGATAACAGTGAAAAATAATTTAATAGAGATTTTAGAGTCTCTTGTTAGTTATGACAATTATAACCCGAGAGCTAAATTTATTATTTTGACTGACTTATTTGAAGAAGAAATTTTTTCACAATTACGTGATTATTTTATCTATAACGTGTTAGTATTTGAAACTTCAAGTCAAAACTTAATAACTCACAATCCTTATACCTTCGAAGACATTTTTGCACAAAAAATTGAGCCAAAAATTTTGGGAAACTGTGAAAATTTCACTTTTGACCAAGCAATAATTTGGGAAACGAAATTGCCAAAATTGTGGCGAAACACAACAATAAAAACAGTATTTTACGAATTTTTCCCTTATTTGTATCTTAAAGATGGGTCAATAAAAGGCGGCGAATACACGTTTCATGAGTTTTTTATTGCAAAAACTGGCTTTAAAACCGATGAACTGATTCTCAAAAATGACACTGCGACTGAATTTGTGAAGCAAAATGGCAGTTTCGTTGGCGTTCTAAGTGGGTAAAGTTTTTTCCAAATATTTTTTATATTTTAGTTTTTTAGAGGATCTCTATAATCGCAAGATCCAAATTTTGATGAACTTTCGACAAGCACACTTGCCTGCTTTTTTAGATTTTGACTTGGTACCACTTAATTTGGGTGCTGCGTACTCATGGGTAGTACCAAAAGCTCGACGTGTGCCATTTTGGAAAGCGATTTTTCTTACTTTTAGTGGGTTTCTGTGGTTAGTTATTTTATTTTTTCTTGTGCTGCTTGCAACGACTTGGCGTTTTTTGCAAAAGGGGGATTTTATTTCGTCTTTTTTGACCATTTTGCAATTAATTTTGGAATCAGCAAATAGTGAGATAACCAAACTTAGGACAAATTGTTCTCGAATTATGATTTTAGCAACACTTTTGCCTTTTTTGGTGATTTCATCTGAGTTCAAGTCTGAGATGATTCGATCACTTACTAGTTTTTCTTACGAGAAACAGATTAATTCCCTTAAGGATATTGTTGATAACGGATTATCTTGCAATATTATAAATACCGTAAAAATGACCTATTTTTACTCCAATGATCCTTACAAAGATTACGTCCAAAATTGTGCAATTCACGAATTTGAAGAGAAAAAGGACGAAATTTTTGACCGGATTGCTTACAAACGCGATGTTGTAACCACATCAAGAACCACTCAGTTTAAACACGCTTTGAGCAAATTTTATGAGTTGAGACACAAGGAACCTTTGCTCCATATGGTACCAGGACCAATGGTCTATT
Source organism: Tribolium madens (assembly GCF_015345945.1). Classification (NCBI taxonomy): domain Eukaryota; kingdom Metazoa; phylum Arthropoda; class Insecta; order Coleoptera; family Tenebrionidae; genus Tribolium; species Tribolium madens. The sequence continues at coordinate 3,106,025 of NW_025400984.1, read as the reverse complement.
ACTATATTTATTTGTCAAAAGGGACTCCGTTTTATTATAGATTTCTTGATATTAGTAGTCGATTACAAGCATTTGGGTTTAAAAAAATGTTATTTGAACGAAACAAATCTAAAGCTGAAGCAGTTCTGAAGTCACATGCAAAAATCAAATCGGATGATCTAACTATTGAGCATATTGCTGTAGCGTTTTATTTGTGGTTTTTTGGGACTGGTGTAGCGTATGTGGCGTTTTTTGGAGAAATAATGATCAAAAAACGAGATTTGAATGAAATGTGTTTTATTGAGTAATTAGAAATAAACCGCTTTAGGCAGTGTTTTATGTGTTTTATTTTTTTATTTTATCGGAAATATAATTTTTGCACAAAACTTCTGCTAAAAACACTCCAAGAGCAACAACCAATACAATAAACAGAATATAAAATGCCACAACGACTTGTCTGATTAATAAATTTCTCGGTTTTAATAATTGATGAAAACTGATAACTCTTTTTGATTGCCAAATTTGTATTTGTATTGCTCATGAGTCTTGTAAACGCTCATTAGTATGGTTGCTTTCCGGTTGAAGAGACTTTCTAAAATTGTTTTATCAGTCTGAAAATTAAATTAAATTAATAAAAATTACTTAAAGTGCCGTCATAACTACCGTTTCTTTGATCAAAACCGGCAAAATCTACTTTCAAATAAGTGTTGTTATTAAAACCAGCTCGGGAAATAAACTTTTTATAAAGGAAAAAATCACCTCTTTTTATTTTGGATTCGTCTTTATACAAAAACGGGAAAAAGTCGTGAAACCTTCCTGAAACTGTTGTATTTCTCCACAATTTCGGTATCTTTTTTTCAGCCATTATTGATAAGTCGAAAGACTCGCAACTGGCCAAAATTTTCGGTTCAATGTTTTCATCAAAAACGTTTTCGTTTTTAAAGGGTTCATATGTCGTCAAACTCAGACTTTCCTTATCCAACAAAATCACGTCGTAAATGAAATATTTGGATAATTGTAAAAAAAAATGTTTTGTGTCAACTATTTCAGGAACGACTATGATAAAAGTCGCTCTTGGATTATAAATCTGAAATTTTAAAAGAGACACTTTACTATTGTTGCAACTTGAATTTCTTCCAGTGTGACAATGTAAACATCTAGTTTAGGAAATTTAAAAATGTGGAAATACTCTAGTGATAAATCCTGATACACCACGGGAAAATTTTTTAATTGCGAGTTAATAAAAAAAAATCGAAGTCCGGAAGACTCACTTTACTAATAAGTTTTTCAAGACAAACATTTTGTTCCACACTATTTCTAGAAACTGGTTTAAGCAGTCAATAATTTTTTGCGCTTTAATAAAGAACAAGTGAAGAAAGGAGAATAAAAGTACAAAGCATTTTTTAAATGTTGATCACAATGCTTACACATTTGAATATTTAGGTTAAAACAAGACCTTAAAGGGGGGTACCCTCCTTTAACCACAAAAACTTGCACCTTGAACAAATTATGAATTCCTTTTATCATAAAACAAAACGTTTTGTACATTTTTTTTTAAATATTTGTTTGACTGTATTTAGTTTTTTTTATTCTGACCATTAAACTCTACTGTGTCATAAAACATTCAAAAAAAGCAGTTTAGAAATATTTTATATTAATTCATCTTTTGATAAAACTATCTTTTGTACCTAACGTTCACATCAATACCATATGAATATTTGATATGCATACGGCAATAATCATACGTTCTAGCACAATTTTACTACAATTACTCTGAACTCTGATAATCAGCAAACAAATGATTGCGTATTAAAACACAAAATTAGCCAATTGTGTATTTAAATTCAGATAGTTCATTTAATATTATTTTCTGTTAATTTTATCACACACATATTTAAAAAGGACATTGCCACTGAATTTGTGAAGCAAAATGGGTGTTTTGTTGGTAAAGTAGGTAAAGTTCTCCCCAATATTTTTTATAAATATGTTAGTTTTTTAAAGGATCTTTAAAACCCAAAAACTCAAACTTTTATGAACTTTTGGCAAACACACTTGCCTGCTTATTTAGATTTCGACTTAGTTCCACTTAATTTGGTTGCTTCGTATTCGAGGAAAGTACCAAAAGCTCAACGTGTGCCGTTTTAGAAAGCGATTTTTTTTTTGGTTGGTTATATAATTTTTTTGCTGCTTGCAACATCTTGGCTTTTTTAGCAAAAGGTGGATTTTTTCGTCTTTTTTGACCATTTTGCAATTAATTTTGTAATCGACCAATAGTGAAATAAAACTTCAGACAAATTTCCCCCGACTTGTAACTTTTGTCCTTTTTGGTGATTTCAACTGAGTTTAAGTCTATGAGATGATTACGTGAAATAGATTACCGTAAATCGAGTTTGTTGACATAGTTTGAGAGGTTTCCTTATTGTAACTTTTTTATTTTATGCAAAATTTTCTTGAAAAAGTTACCATCAGAACAACTGATCCTTCTGCTTTAACAAACAAATTTAAAATTATTCCTCAAGGTCATACTTTTCCAAAAAAAAATTAGAAAATTTGGTGTCAAACCCCGACTTCGGGGCTATTTTTAATTACGTTTAATTACGTTAAGTTATACTTACCTGAGGGGTACTTTAACACATAAAATATATATTTTCTAAAAAAAAAAATATTTTATTTTTTTGATATGTTATCATTGACATATGTTATGGCTTTTATATGGCATAAAAATAAAATAAACATAATTTCGGTAAGTACCTATACTGTAAATGAAACAGAATTAGTAGCCCCACAACGTGTTAAAGTAACTCGGGATGTCAAAGTAACTCCATTTTACGGTAAATGTCTTAAGGATATGGTTGATAATGGATTATCCTGCAACGTTACAAATACCGTAAAAATGACCTATTTTGACTCCAAAAATCCATACAAAAACTACTTCGACAATTGCGCAATTCACGAATTTGAAGAGAAAAAGGACGAAATTTTGGACTGGATTGCTTTTAAAGGTGATGTTGAAATCACATCAAGAACCACTCAGTTTGAACACGATTTGAACAAATTTATGGACAAGAAACTTTTGCTCCATATATTACCAGGACCAATGGTGTATTACAATATTTATTTGTCAATAGATACGAGTATTAGTGGTCGATTACAAGCTTTCTGGTCTAAGAAAATGACTATTGAGAATATTATTGAGAATATGGCGTAGCGTTTTATCTGTAGTTTCTTAGTGTAGCGCTTGTGAAGTTTTTCGAAAAAATGATGAGCAAAAAACGAGATTTGAATAAAATGTTTTTATTCCGTAATTACTAATTAGAGATAAAATGCTTTAGAAAATATTTTATGTGATTATTTATTCTTTATTCTAACACAAATATTTTTTACTCTATTATCTAAAAAAAATGCATAAAACTTCTGCTAAAAACACTCCAAAAGCAACAACCAGTCCGATGAACAGAATATAAAATGCCACAGCGACTTGTTTAATTGATAAGTTTTTCGAATTTAGCAATTGATGAAAACTGATAACTCTTTTTGATTCCCAAACTTCATTTCTATACACAATTTTCGTAATTCCGTTAGACTGGAGTCTTCTACTAATGTCAAGAAACCGATGATAATAAGGACTTCCTTTCGCCAAATAAAGATTCATATAAGCGTAGACCACAGGTGTTGGTATCATATGCATTAAAGGTCCTTTATATCCTGCATGATAAAATTTAATTTTAGCCTTTTTGAACTGTGTCATTCTAGATATTGTAGCAACGTTTCTTTTGTTGATTACAATTTCTTCAAAAATTTTGTTGCTATCTTTTTCAGATTGGTGAGTGTGACATGCTTTAACATATTTTTCATAAGTATCGTTTGAGTGCTCAAAAGTCTTTTGAATAGCTTCTGTTATATTACAAGTCAATTTATAATCAATTATGTCTTTCAAAGAATTGATTTGTGATTCGTAAGAATTGCTTGTCAGTGAGCGAATCATTGCAGTTTTAAATGTTGTTGATTGAACTAGAAATGCTAAAGAGACTGCAAAAACAAATAATCGGGCCGAATTTGAACGAACTTTGATAACAGTAGGAACTGACGTTTCAATCAATATTTGATATATCATTAGAAATGAGACAGGAAAATTTTTGTTCTCTAAACACATCCAAATTAGGCTTAACACAACAAGAAAGAGTGTAATTATCAACCAAAGATCATAATTAAAACTGAAAATTATTGCTTTCCAGTATGCTCGAGGACGTGCATGTGGTACAACCCAGTACTGAGGAGTACCCATATGGAGTGGTACCATATCAAAATCGTGGATTAAATGCTCATGAGCCTCGTAAACATTTATTAGTACGGTTGCTTCCCGGTTGAAGAGTTTTTCTAAAATTATTACATCAATTTCAAAATTAAATTAAATTAATAAAAATAATACTTAAAGTGCCATCATAACTACCGTTTCTTTGGTCAAAACCGGCAAATTCTACTTTAGAATAAGTGTGATTTTTAAAACAAGATTTCTGAATAAACTTTCTATAAATGTAAAAATCACCTCCTTCTATTCTGGATTTGCCTTCATACAAATAGGGAAAAAAGTCGTGAAACACTGCTGAAACTGTTGTATTTCTCCACAATTTCGGTAGTTTTTTTTCAGCCATTGATAAGTCGAAAGACTCGCAATTGGCCAAAATTTTCTGTTCAATGTTTTCATCAAAAACATTTTCGTTTTTGAAGGGTTCATATGTCGTCAAACTCAGACTTTCCCTTTCTAACAAAATCACGTCGTAAATGAAATATTTTGATAATTGTAGGAAAATTTGTTTTTTGTCAACTGTTTCAGAAACAATCATGATAAAAGTCGCTCTCGGATTGTAAATCTGAAACTTTAAAAGAGACTCTACTATTGTTCCAACTTGATTTTCTTCTAGAGTGACTATGTAAACATCTGGTTTACGAAATTTGAAAATGTGAAAATACTCCAGTGATAAATCCTGATACACGACGGGAAAAGGAATTTTCAATTGCGAGTTAATAAAAAAAAATTCAGAGTCTGGAAGACTCACTTTACTAATAAGTTTTTCAAGACAAACATTTTGTTCCACACTGTTTCTAGAAACTGGTTTAAGCAGTGAATAATTTTTTGCGCTTGAATAAAAAACAAGTGAAGAAAGGAGAATAAACGTCCAAAGCATTTTTAAATGTGGATGACAACGCTTTCACATTTAAATACTTAGGCTAAAACAACACGTTTTATACATTTTTTTTTTTGGAAATATATATAGTTTTTATTTTGTTCATAAAACATTCAATACAGTTTAGAAATATTTATTTATATTAATATTAATTTTTCTCTTCATAAAAGTATTATTTATTCCTAACGTTCACATTAATGACATATGAATATTTGATATAATATATTCGGTAATAGTACGTCATAGTACGATTTTACAATTTCTCTGAACTCTGATAACCAGAAAACAAATTAGCGTATTAAAACACAAAATTAGCCAATTGTGGTATTTAGTTTTAGATTGTTTAATTAATATTATTTTTAAAGAATTATTTATTTTATTGTTAGGACTTTCTCAGCTAAAATAAAAAAACTGTCGTTTTCAAAATCAATAAAAATCAACACAAGATTTTTTTCTTTACAAAAAAAAATGATTAAAATTTCTGCTAGGAACACGCCAAAGGTCTTTCAAGAAACAGTACTCTATTTTATAAATTAAGTATTTGCATTTTTTATATTTTCCAAAGTTGATAATAATAATTGATCCTCCGGATGTTATTTTTCTATTCGCAGAAGAAGAACGAAAATATTTCCAATACAAATAAGAAATTTTCAATCGAAACATTTTTCACATCTAATCATGACATTAACGTATTTTTTATGTTGTTCATAAACCTTAGTTCCGTAAATGACTGTATTAATAAAATTATGAAAATTTATTAGTTAATTATCGTAATTTAATAAAATTTTGTCACTATGACTTTAATAATCATTGATTATTTGAACGATGAGTGTAATACTTATATTTTGCTCTTTCTTGTGCTCGATTTTAGTAAAGCTAAAAATTTAAAGATTTAATATCTATAGCCTATTACTAAATTTAGTTTTCAAAAGGTAGTCCGTTATATCATAGATGTTTTAATATTAGTAGTCGATTACAAGCATTTGGGTTTAAAAAAATGTTAAAAATGTTATTTGAACGAAAGGAATCGAAAGCTAAAGCAGTCCTATGATTCGGCTCTTTGTCCTATTGCTATAGCATGTCTTATCTGTTTTTGGGCTAACTGATGAGCAAAAAACGAGATTTGAATAAAATAGTTTTTATTCCGTCACTAGAAATACAACGCTTTAAAATATTTTATGATTGTGTTTTTTTTTTCTGTATTTTAACTGAAATATTTTTGATTCTATTATCTAAAAAACAAATTGTATAAAACTTCTACTAAAAATACTCCAAAAGCAACAACCAGTCCGATGAACAGAATATAAAATGCCACAGCGACTTGTCTAATTGATAAATTCTTGGAATTTAGCAGTTGATGAAAACTGATAACTCTTTTTGATTCCCAGACTTGATTTCTATACACAATTTTTGTAATTCCGCTCGACTGGAATCTTTTACTAATGTCAAGAAACCGATAATAAAAAGGACTTCCTTTCGCCAAATAAAAATTCATGTAAGTGTAGACTATAGGTGTTGGTATTACATGCATTAAAGATCCTCTGTATCCTGCTTGATAAAATTTTGTTACAGCTCTTTTGTACTGTGTCATTCTAGATATTGTAGCAACGTTTCTTTTGTTGATTACAATTTCTTCAAAAATTTTGTTATTATCTTTTTCAGATTGGTGAGTGTGACATGCTTTAACATATTTTTCATAAGTATCGTTTGAGTGTCCAAAAGTTTTTTGAATCGATTTTGTGATATTACAGGTTAATTTATAGTCAATTATGTCTTTCAAAGAATTGATTTGTGTTTCGTAAGAATTGCTTGTCAGTGAGTGAATCATTGCACTTTTGAATGTTGTTGATGGAACTAGAAATGGCAAAAGCACTGCAAATACTAAAAATCGTGTCGAATTTGAGCGAACTTTGATAACACTAGAAACTGATATTTCAGTCAATATTTGATACATTATCAGAAATGAGACAAGAAAATTTTTGTTGTCTAAACACGTCCAAATTAGACTTAACACAACGAGAAAGAGTGTAATAATCAACCAAAGATCATAATTAAACTGAAAATTATTGCTTTCCAGTATGCTCGAGGACGTGCATGTGGTACAACCCAGTACTGAGGAGTACCCATATGGAGTGGTACCATATCAAAATCGTGGATTAAATGCTCATGAGCCTCGTAAACGTTTATTAGTATGGTTGCTTCCCGGTCGAAGAGTTTTTCTACAATTATTACATCAGTTTCAAAATTGAATTAAATTAATAAAAATAATACTTAAAGCGCCATCATAACTACCGTTTCTTTTATCAAAACCGACAAAATCCACTTTCAAATAAGTGTGATTTTTAAAACCAGCTTTCTGAATAAACTTTCTATAAAGGTAAAAATCACCTCCTTCTATTCTGGATTTGCCTTCATACAAATATGGGAAAAAATCGTGAAACACTCCTGAAACTGTTGTATTTCTCCACAATTTCGGCAATTGTTTTTCAGCCATCATTGATAAGTCAAAAGACTCGCAATTAGCCAAAATTTTTGGTTCAATGTTTTCATCAAAAACTTTTTCGTTTTTAAAGGGTTCATATGTTGTCAAATGCAAACTTTCCCTAGTCAACAAAATTACGTCGTAAATGAAATATTTTGATAATTGTAGAAGGATTTGTTTTTTGTCAACTGTTTCAGAAACGACTATGATAAAAGTCGCTCTTGGATTATAAATCTGAAATTTTAAAAGAGACTCTACTATTGTTGCAACTTGAATGTCTTGTAGTGTGATAATGTAAACATTTGGTTTACGAAATTTGAAAATGTGAAAATACTCCAGTGATAAATCCTGATACACGACGGGAAAAGGAATTTTCAATTGCGAGTTAATAAAAAAAATTTCAGAGTCCGGAAGACTCACTTTACTAATAAGTTTTTCAAGACAAACATTTTGTTCCACACTGTTTCTAGAAACTGGTTTAAGCAGTGAATTGTTTTTTGCGTTTGAACAAAGAACAAGTGAAGAAAGGAGAATAAACGTCCAAAGCATTTTTAAATGTGGATGACAACGCTCTCACATTTGAATACTTAGGCTAATATTTGATATACATTCGGTAATAATCATACGTCATAACATATTTTACAATTACTCTGATAATCAGCAAACAAATTATTCCGTATTAAACACAAAATTAGCCAACTGTGTATTTAGTTTTAAATAGTTTAACTAATATTATTTTCTATTTATTTTAGCACACACAAATTTAAGAATTATTTGTTTTATTGTTAATATTTTCTCAGATAAAATAAAAGTAATTTTTTAAAACTTGTGTTTTTAAAATCAATATCAATCAACTTAAGATTTTTTTTCTTCATCTAGAAACACCTGAATAGCTTTCCGATATTTACATTTTTTATATTTTCCAAAGTTGATAATAACCTTGATTTTCTAGCCATTATCGTTATTATCAATTCATGTTGTTATTTCTCTATGACTCCTATTTACTTATTCAAGCTTTCACTGAAGAAAAACGAAAATATTTACAATGCGACTGACCAATTTTCAATCAAAATATTTTTCACATCCAACCATGACACTAAAGTATTTTCTCGTGTTTTTTATAATCCTATGTCCAGTTCGGGGAGAAATTAATGAAAACAGTTCAGTAAATAAGTGCATCAATAAAATTATCAAAATTTATTGCAAAGTTGATTCATTAATTTACTTAATTGACTCAAGCTATCAAATATCGTACCCAGTGATACATCAAAACACAACTCAAGACAATTTGATACAGTTTCACTACAGACAACCAGATTTCTATGTAATTACATCTAAGGATGACTTAAGTCCAACCCTCGAATTTCTTTCAAATTTTGATATTTTTAACGCTCGTGCCTATTTTGTTATTGTTGTTGAATCAACCAACTACAAGCTTTATTTTCAAAAATTGACCAGTTATTTTATTTATCATGCAATTTTGGTTGACACAAAAGGAAACATCGTAAGTTTTAATATTATCAACAATGATATCAAAATTACAACTTACAATTGCAATGCCAATCTAAACCACACAAATATTTTTTACGAGGAGTTAACACACTTGTGGAAAAATGTCACAATTCCGGTTGTTTTTTATCAAGATTATCCGTACCTGTATGTGAAAAATGGAAAATTGGGAGGTTTTTTTTACAACTACTTCGCCACCGTTCAAACTTTTCTGAGGTTTAATACCCAACTCTTTGAATTTGTTAATGGAGGGTACGATAATCGGAGCACCACTTTAGGTTACTCATTTTTGATAAGACACATTTCCGAACTTGATAATCTACTTTCAGAATTATTGAAAAGTCGAAACTGTGCTGTTATGATGAATTTCGAAAACGCCAATTATTACACGCAATTTGATGCAGTTTCTCTTAACCTTGGAATGCAATATTTTTGGGTAGTTTTGAAAGCCGATTATTTGCCGGGATGGAAAGTTCTTTACCTCAGTTTTGATGTATTTACTTGGTTGTCAATTTTGTTTTTTCTCATATTTTTAAGTGTTTTTCACCATTCGTTTAACAGACACGACTTGCTTCGATTGATTTTACTGCACTACCAAATGCTTCTAGAAAACGGTTTAGACCTAAACCAATTTAAAAAAAACTCAACTCGGGTCATTATCTTGACGACTTTATTCTCTTTCATGGTTTTAACTGCAACTTTTCAAACTTTGATGATCGTCTCTTTTGAGAAACGTCCAAAAGAACGTCAAATAAATTCACTAAAAGAGATTATCAATTCGCATATGAAATGTTACACCACTGATGAAGTAAAATTAATATATGCTACGTCAACAGAACCGTATAAAAGTTACATTTCCAAATGTACCACTCTAACAAACACAAACAGACAATTTCTAGTTCAAGAATTTGCGCAGAGAAAACCGATCACAATCACACTTAGAAGAATTGAATTCAAACATTTTTCATACAAATTTTATTTAATGGGATATGAGGATGGTCTTTTGTCCAGTATTCCAGCAAGAATTAAATTAGATCCTGCTTACCTTTATTTTGCAAAAGGACATCCACTTTTCTTCAGATATCGCGAGATTATAGGAAGGATGTATGACAGTGGATTTAGAAAATACTTGTTAGCGAAAACTGAGTACAACATTGATAGATTACTTCAAGCCAAAAGTTATATTCGACCACATACTTTAAGTTTTCAGCAGATTTCAGTAGCCTTTTATGTATTATTGGCCGGTTTGGGAATTAGCCTGAGTGTATTTTTCGCTGAAATATTTTTCAATTCGGTCAAATTTCATTAATTTTGTCTATTAGGAAATTTTTCCTAATTTCTTATTATATAATGAATTATTGTTATTTACGGCTAAAATCGATAAACAATTAACAAAATAAAAAAAAATCTATTAATAATACCAAATTACACTTTACTGAAAATGAATTATTTTCTTCAGTTTTCGGGTCACTAAACATGCGATTAGATTTAATATTTTGTTCTTTTTTACTTTCAGGTTTCTGTAATTTGGCTAGAACAAATTTTTTTATTAATGAGTGTATTGATAAAATTATTAAGATTTATTTTAAATCTGACACTTTGATATATTTAATTGATACAGACTTGAAATTGTCATTTCCAGCCATTTATCAGACGAGTTCCGATTCCGAATTAAAATTATTTGAATATCGAAAACCAGATTTCTATGTTATTACACATTTTGAAAACCATATAGATTCAGTGCTGAAAAATCTTGAAAAGGTTGAAATTTTTAATCCACGAGCAAAATTCATACTTTGTATAAATTCGACAAATTACGAATCTTTTTTTCGAGAGTTGGCCAATTACTATATATATGATGTGATTTTGGTAAACTTCACCGGTCATTTGATAACTCCAAGTCTTCGAGTTTTGCAATGTGTCAACGTGAAATCAACCGTTTTTGACAACAACTCACAGAAGAATAACGTCTCATATGAGGTACTATTTTTCCAAGATTATCCATATATTCATTGGAATAATGGTAATCTCCGAGGAGTTTACAACAGATTTTTAAAAACTGTTGCTAGCAAATTAACAATAAAATTCACTCCGGTGGAAAATACTCAAAATGGAACAGATAATCGCACCGCTGCTTTAGGTTGGTTTATTAATTTTCTTCAACAATATTAATTTTGAATTTTTAGATCATTTGCTTAAAAGAAAATTTCCATTTATGCTTAACTTTAATACAGCCAGAAAGATCGATTTTTTTAAATTTGATTTAACACCCCTTTATATAACGTTTTATTCCTATTGGGTGGTTCCAAAATCTGAACGTCTGCCAGCATGGAAGTCGCTTTATTACAACTTTGACACATGGACCTGGTTATCAGTTGTGTTGACTCTCATAATTTTGTCTTTACTTGGATGTTTTCTGATGAAAAAATATTTGGACTCTTCGTTCCTAATCCATTATCAAATCCTGATCGAAAATAGCAATTTTACATTACACAAAATTCGCAAAAGCTCTACTCGAATTCTCATCGTTCTCACAATTTTCTCATTTTTAATCTTATCGACGAGTTTTAAGACTGTGATGATTCACTCATTTACGAGTGACTTGCGTGAACATCAAATTAACACTTTTAGAGAAATTGTTAAGTCAAAAATGCCATGTTTTACGACTGACGAAGTTAAAAAAATTTACAATTCGTCTCAAGAGGAAGAAATTTCGAGGAGTTATATTACAAATTGTTTTACTCTCACTGATCAAAACAGGGAGAAAATCCTTGACAAATTTGCTCAAAAGGTTCAAACTGCGATGACACTTCGCAAACTTGAGTATAAATACACAGTCTATAAATTTTACTTGATGGGTTATAAAGAACCTTTGGTGCATCTAATACCAAAAAGAATTAAACTCGATTATGCGTACATTTATTTTTCAAAAGGGCATCCGTTTTATTTTCGATATAAAGAGATTGTGAAACGAATGTTCAATTCAGGGATTTCAAGCAAGCTTGTTTCTAAGGCTAACTACAGAATTGATAAAGTACTAAAAGCCAAAACTTTGATTTTTTCAAAAACTTTGGATTTCCGTCAAATTTCGGTCGCTTTTTATATACTTGTGACTGGGTTGTCTGTTAGTATTTTAGTTTTTAGTGTTGAAATGTATGTTTGTTTTAATAAATAATCATTTTACTCATTATCGAGAGCTTTTGATGAATTGCTATTATAGTACTTATTGCCATTAGTATTTAATCGATTTTCATTTAACAAACAAATGGAGTGATGATTTCGATGCTCGAGCAAAATTTATTTATTTAGTGTAGGCAACCAACTGTTCGTCTTGTTTTTATCAATAAATTATTAAACTACTTTATCTACAATATTGTGGAAAATGAACTGCTGGTTTTTGACCTAAGCCGATTTTTTTTGTCCGGGGTTACCTTAAAAAAACTTATCAATTGAGGAGTTATTTTATCAAGATTTTCTATATTTGTACTTATTTCAAGTAGGTACAACTTATTTGAATATAAATAGAAACTTTTATTCAAAAAAGATACAAATTTAAATTTATCGTTTCAAAAGTTTTTTTTTCAATCGAAACAAGTTGATTACACTGGGCGATAAAAAAAAGTCATGTCGTGACAACTTGACAAATTATATATCTTTTTGTTCGTCTCAGTGAAACAAATCAAATGCACTAAAAAATTTTCAAAAAGTCCATACACTTTGAACTAAATATTTTTTTTCTAATTTAAATGAATTTGAAATACTTTAACTTTAAAAAATCATTACTCAATAATTGTTATGCCGATTTCCTTCAAAGTAAGACCATTCTAAAGAGATAATGAAGCATTTGCTGAGAACATTTTCAAAAAAAAGTTCAGAAAGCTAGAACAAAGTGAACAAGTCGGAATCTGAACCGAAAGTGATTTCATATGAAAAAGATTTGCCCTTATTTTTAAGGCTAGTGCGTTAACCTTCTAAATCCTTTTTGCTCAATGATCAGTGGTTATTTTTAGAACAAAAAAAACTTTTTATTTGCTTTAATTAGTACGCAGGTACTCTTTGTTTGTTTTAAGTAAACAAAAAGTTTTTGTTTATTCTAATTAGAACAATGAAGATGAAATTGACCATTTTTAAGCAAAAGAAGAGTTTTAAAAGAAATACTTTTATAAAAATGCAATTTTAAGTAAGATTAACATGCATTTATATGGCGCAATGCCTGAATTGCAAACTTTAACTTCAAAAAATCATATCTTGAAAACTACTCGGTATATTATTTTAAAAATTTGGATTACAACTAATAAAAAGATGCTCTACACGATGGTGATGAAGAAAAAAATTACTCGTAGGGTTTTCCTTAGATTACTTCGATTTACTTCGAACTTCTTCGAACACTGTTCGAAGAAAAGTTGGCCAATATTCAATTTCAAACTGCATATCATTTTAAAGGGCAAGTCCATCACTTTAGAATGGTCTTTATTTGAAAAAAATCGGCATAACAATTATTGAGTAATGATTTTTTAAAGTTAAAGTATTTCAAATTCATTTAAATTAGGAAAAAAAATTTTTGAAATTTTTTTTAGTGCATTTGATTTGTCTCACTGAGACGAACAAAATGATATATAATTTGTCAAGTTGTCACGACATGACTTTTTTTTGTCGCCCTTTGTTATTACATTCTTGATTCAATTTCTAAGCTTTTTTGACTATATGCTTTTAGTGGGCTAGAGCATCGCGTTTTAGTGTTCTTGCTTTCTGGAATGATTTAATATTTTATTCTGTTGATAATTCTTATAATAAATAATGCAGCGATCATCTGATTGGTGTTTTTATAACATTTATAAAACCGATAAACTTTGTCTAACAATAAATGGTTTCAGAAACGGACACTACATCTTGTAGATAAACTTTAATGATGATAATGTGGCTAAATTTTAATCACGTTTCCATTTTTGTGATAAAATCAATAAATACTGTTTTAACAATCATCACAACTTTTACTTTTATCTTTGTTTATTTTGACGCTCATAGATTCTCGTTCAATAATACTAATCCTGCAAATCATTCCGCTAGATTTTTTTGCATTATTGAACAAAAAAGGTTTAATTTTAGAATTCGGACAATAATTGTAAATAACAAATTTAAATGATCATTTATCTCGATACAAGTATGTAGAAATGACTTCTAAATTACTCATTTGAAATAAACATGACACTTTTAAAACTGCAGTGATTGTAAAAAAAATGAGATTAAAAGTTTCAGCAGAATTAATTAAAACCTTTTATAAAAGTTTTTAATATTTAAAATTTAAACTACAAACGTATGATGTCATGCAATGGTAATTGCTTTTTGTTGTTCATGTTGAATGATTTATTTCACAATAAAAATAAATATTTTATGAACACATTATTGATCATTTCAAGTTTCTGGACAAAATAC
>NW_025400984.1:3087904-3091386 GCF_015345945.1 Tribolium madens | reverse complement strand
ATAAAATATTCATAATTTTTCATTTTTCTAGTATATGTGAAATAAATATGTTATGAGTTTAATCGGCTTTTTAATTCTTTTTTGTTAATACATCATAATATTTTTAAAGATTACCAAAATTAAGCTCAAGTTTTCCATGTTGACAATAATTTGTGTCAAATCAATATCTGATTTTATTATTTATTTATTGCAGTTAATTCTGGTTAAACACCTCTTATTACGACTCGTGTTTACTTCATGCAGACCTGAAATAAAGTAAAATTAAGCCAGTTCAAAAATGCAACTACTTTCTGTCTGTATTTTTTTAACGCTTTTTAACGGCGAAATTGGCGATTCAGAATTTGATAAAACAGCGAAATGTGTTAGTCGAATCGTTGCAAAATTTGCAGAATCTGAAACAGTGATTTATGTAATTGACACCAACCTCAGACTTACTTATCCTGTGATTTACCAGAGCAGTAGTGTGCAATATTTTACTTTATTCAAATTCCGGCTGCCCGATATATACGTCATTAAATTGGGAGTATTGAATATTGACCAAATGTTGTTTTTTTTAGATCAATTTGATCATTTTAACTCGCGGGCTAAATACATAATTTTAAGTGGAATCTTCAAACCGGCTGAAATTTTTCAAAAATTATTGAACTATTTTGTTCATAACGTAATAATTCTAACACCTGAAGGTACCGCAATTACCTACAAACCTTACGTTTATGAAAACGTGCTTCCTGAAGAGGTAAAACCCGTGGTTCTCGGCCCCTGTCTCAGATTGAACCCAACAGCACTATTTAGTACCTCACTACCAAAATTTTGGAGGAACACCACAATTCCAGCTGTCTATTTCAACATGTACCCATTTCTCTACAGTGACCACGACGATCATCTTCAAGGAATTGCTTTCAGAAACTTCCAACTAATTCAGGAATTGCTGCAATTTCAGATAAATGTGACTCGTCACAAAATTGGGGCTTTTGGTACTTCACGAATTAACAAAACTTACACCAATGTGTTGGGTTAGTACTCTTTTTTATCACTTTACAAATTTTGTCAAGTCTTATCTACAGGTTTCTTACAGACGAGACAAAAACATTTAATGCTCAATAACTTCATGTTGTTAACAAGTAGACAAGTCTTAGAATTTGATTTGACGAGTTTTTGGGGCATTGTGACCCAACATTGGGTGGTACCAAAAGCCCAACTTGTACCCGACTGGGAAATAATCTTCTATGCTTTTAATTCAATTATTTGGGTGTTGATTTTTTTTTCTTTGGTTGTGTTGAGTGTTGTTTGGCATTATTTTGGAAAAGACGACTTGTTGCAATCCTTCGAACTACACTTCCAGATTTTGCTAGAATCTAGCAATTCCAGAATACTGAAAATTAGTAGATTGTCAAATCGAGTCTTGGCATGTGTTGCAATCTTTTCGTTTTATGTCATTTCGACGGCTTTCCGACGTGAAATGGTTCGAATTTTCACCAGCTATTTGTACCAAGACCAAACCGAGACTTTGAAAGATATTGTCAGAAAGCAAATTCCTTGTACTGTTTATGGCGAAATTAAAGACTTGTATCAATCTAAAGATGAATCTTTTGGCGATTATGTCAACAATGTGTGTTCTACTATTGTTCCGAATACTGATATTGCAGAATATTTTACCAAAATTGCGTCCGGGGAAAATCTTGCCACTGTTGATACACGTATGTCTTTTAAAAGTCTCAAAAATAAAATGTTTCTGAAAGGGGAAAAAGAGCCTCAAGTGCATTTAATTCTAAGAGAAATTAAATACGAGTTTGTATATGTTTTTTTGACCAGAGGATATCCGTTACACCAACGATTTAAAATAGCTACTGGACGATTACTAGCTGCAGGAATTCCGAATTGGTTTAGAAAACAATATTACCAAACGCTCAAAAAGGAGCTAGAAAGTAAAGAAATTGTTCATCCTGATAACTTGTCATTTGAAGATGTTTCAGCAGCGATTTATATTCTTTTCACTGGGTATATTTTGAGTTTTATTACATTTTTATTAGAGTTACTTACAAAGAAAAACATTATTAGACGGTTAAAAAAATATATTTAAAAAAAATTACTATTATTTATCGTAATTAAACGTTTGTGATGATTCATTTATAACGAATGACTACTCTACATTAAGTACTAAAGATAACATTTTGTAACCTAAAATATGTAGGTATCTATTTTTTATTATGTAATATTTTTTATGCTTTTAATTACTACAAACTAATAAAACTAAATCAATGATATTTTATACTACTTAGAATGACAAGATCTAATGCACAAATGTTTTGACAATTAAATTAATTATTTGCGATGATTTTTATAAACAATAACAATACTCAATGTCATTGAGATAAACTAAAAACTCTCAATGATTCAGAAAAATTAATTCACAGCAGTGTTTAAAAACTTATTAACTACAAAATTATGTAATATATCATTTATTCCCTAGTTTATTCCAACATTTTTCTTATTTTTTATTATTTTTATAAACTCATGTTACTAAAGTTTTGATTTCTAATTTTTTTCTTAAATTGTTAACAAAAATTTTTATGGTATGTAAAATGTTTTTGACGACGCATAGATTTAATTAAAACTCCAATCAAATTTTTTATGACGTGGCTACTTAAATTCCAGTTTCATTTATTGGATAGCTATAAAATAAATAAATAAGCATTGATGACTTGCAATTTGAAAAAGAGTCTGAACGCATATTATATTTATTTATTTATTTATATTTCCTATTGTTTTTAAATTTATTTCAAAGAAATAGATCGTTAAGAAAATCTTTTTGTTATAATGACAAGTGTTTTTTCCGCTTGCAGAGAAATGATTACAGATAAGTATTTGTAATGTTTTACACTTCTGATTTCCTTATCTTTTTGTTTTCATTCGCTAACTCTTGATAACAAACTATAAATAAACAACTTGCGTCTATGGAAGATCAGTCTATAGCAAAATGTAGACTATAATCCTGAGTGTTTTTTTTATTACGTGGCAGCTAGAATTGCATATTCATTTATTATAAAAAGTTGATCGATAAAACATCTAATCATCACAAATTCTATTATCTATTTTTGATGTTTTTCTTCCTCTGGCAGAAAGATAAACAGAAATACTTGCAATGTTTTACACTCTTAATTTTATAATCTTTCTATTTTGATTCAACAACTTGTAATTCGTAATAATAGTGATAACACATTATAAGTAAGCAACTCGCGCCTGCAGAGCATCAGTCTCTAACAAAATGTTGATAATAATCCTGAGTGTGATTTTGGGTGCTCTCATTTATTACAAGTTAATAAAACCGGCAAGTTTTTGGGAAGAAAGAAACATCACCCATGTGTCAGCATGGCCTCTCGTAGGAAGTATGTGGGATTCTGTGATTCAAAAGAAAAATTTTGGTGAAATATCTGCTGACATTTACAAGAAATATCCAAATGACCGGTGTGTTTTTCATTTTT
>NW_025400984.1:3081553-3085829 GCF_015345945.1 Tribolium madens | reverse complement strand
TGTGGGATTCTGTGATTCAAAAGAAAAATTTTGGTGAAATATCTGCTGACATTTACAAGAAATATCCAAATGACCGGTGTGTTTTTCATTTTTTTTTACTCACTAAAGTTGATATTGTGACTTTTTTAGATACGTGGGTTACATGCAATTTGGAAATCCAGCTCTTTGTATCAGAGATTTGGATTTGATTAAACAAATAGGAGTGAAAGTTTTTGATCATTTCCGCGACCATCTTTCTATAGCTGGTTTTACAACAGACCCATTGTTCAGTAAGAGTCTGTTGGTTTTAGAAGGAGAAGAATGGAAGCAAATGAGAGCAACTTTAAGCCCAGTTTTTACCAGCAGTAAAATGAAAAACATGTACCATTTGATATACGAGTGTGCTGAAAATTTTGCCAAGCATTTTCAAAACAATAAGCAAGATGTTAATGTGAAAGACATTTTCGCAAAATTCGCCAACGACGTGATTGCTACTGCAGCATTTGGGATTCAAATTAATTCTTTGGGAGAAAGTAATAACGAATTTTATTTGATGGGAAAATCACTGACTGCGTTCAAAGGTTTTACACTAATTAAGTTTTTTTTGGCACAATTAATCCCTCAAATTTGTGAGGTGATTAGCAGCGATTTTGTATCATCAAATGCTTAATATTCAAGTTTCAGACTTTTAAATTATCCATTTTTAATCCAAAGGCCATAAATTTTTTTAGAAATATTTTTGTTGACAATATACACAAACGAGAAAAAGAAGGAATTATTCGTCCAGATTTGATTCATCTTCTAATGGAGGCTCGAAAAGGCAAACTCAAACATGATAACAACAATGAAGGTGGTGATGGTTTTGCCACAGTTGAAGAATCCGACATTGGCAAAAACACCAAACAGATGGAACTCACAGAGGACTTAATGGTTGCTCAAGCTATACTTTTCTTTTTTGCTGGTTTTGAAACTYTTTCAACTGGTGCAAGTTTTCTATCATATGAATTGGCCATTAATCCTGACATTCAAAAAAAACTGCAAACGGAAATCGACTTTATACTTAAGGAAAATCAAGGGAAAATTTCATACAATGTTATACAATCGATGAAATATCTCGACCAAGTCGTGTGTGGTGAGTACCTCCAACTGTCTTTGTTTCTTTTACAATTTTTCGTGTAGAAAGTTTAAGACTTTGGCCTCCCGCTGTGCAAACTGATCGTTTTTGCAACACCGACTTTGTAATTGAGCCAATCAAGSCACACGAAAGAAGATTTACTATTGAAAAAGGTGTGACAACTATTATACCAATTTATGGAATACATCGGGACCCTCAATATTTTCCAAATCCGGATAAATTTGATCCTGAACGGTTTAGTGACGAAAATAAAGCAAAAATTGTGCCAGGYACGTACATGCCGTTTGGTATTGGCCCAAGAAATTGCATTGGTAGATTAGAAAAAAAAATTATTGAAAGATTTTTGACTTAAATTTTAGGTTCGAGATTCGCTTTGTTGGAAATAAAAACTCTATTCTTCCACTTATTATCAAAATGTGATATTGTAACAAACAGCAAAACAGTAATTCCGCTCAAAATAAGTCCAAATAATGGAAATATTACTCCAAAAGAAGGGATCCACCTTACGTTCAAACCCAGATAGATGATATGATCAAAATGTAATAAAAAAGTTAAAATAAATGACAAAATAAAAAACATTTTTATTATAGGCATCCCGTGAACTTATTGTACTCATTCACCATCTCTTGATACAAACTATAAATAAGCAACTCGCAGCTATAGAAAATCAGTCTACCAAAATGTTGATTATAATCCTTAGTGTTTTTTTTATTACGTGACAACTAAAATTATTGCAAATTCATTTATTTTAAAAGGTTGATCGATAAAAAATCTAGCCATTACTAATTCTATTATTTATTTCTGATGTTTTTTTCCGATGGCAGAGAGATGAACCTAAATACTCGTTGATTCAACAACTCGTAATTCGTGATAACAGTGATAACACACACTAAATAAACAACTCGCGTCTACAGAGAATTAGTCTGTAACAAAATGTGGACTATATTTCTGAGTGTGATTTTGGGTGCTCTCATTTATTACAAATTAATAAAAGCAGCAAGTTTTTGGGAAGAAAAAAACATCACCTATGTGTCAGCATGGCCTCTCGTAGGAAGCATGTGGGATTCTGTGATTCAAAAGAAACATCCTGCTGATATTTACAAGAAATATCCAAATGACCGGTGTGTTTTTTTAATTTTTTGACTCACTAATGCTTAAATTGTGATTTTCGTAGATTTGTGGGTTACATGCAATTCAGAAATCCAGCTCTCTGTATCAGAGACTTGAATTTGATTAAACAAATCGGAGTAAAAGTTTTTGATAATTTCCGCAACCATCTTGCGGTATTAAAAGAGACCCCTTGTTCAGTAAATGTCTAATGATTTTACAAGGAAAAAAATGGAAGCAAATGAGAGCAACTCTAAGCCCAGTTTTTACCGGTAGTAAAATGAAAATCATGTACCATTTGATTTACGAGTGTGCTGAAAATTTCACAAAGCATTTTCAAAACAAAAAACAAAATTTGCCAACGACGTTATTGCTACTGCAGCATTTGGGATAAAAATAAATTCTTTGGGAAAACATAATAACGAATTTTATTTGATGGGAAAATCATGCGTTCAAAGGTTTTACACTAATAAGGTTTTTTTTGGCACAATTAATTCCTCAAATTTTTGAGGTGATTAACAGCAATTTTGTATCAACAAATGCTTTATATTCAAGTTACAGATTTCTTTAAAAAATATTTTTGAAATAAAAAAATAAGAAACCTGGTTTTTTCTTAAGTATTGCCTGAACTTATTGTACTCATTTTTGACATGAGCTCAAGCTCTATTTTTTAATTGTTGAAAAAAACATGGCTTAAAATGTTTTTACTATTTTTTTTTACGTGGCAAATAGAATTCTAGATTCATTTATTTTTTACAGTTGATTGATAAAAAATCTAGCCACTACAAATACTGTTAATTATTTCTGATGTTTGTTTCCGGTGGCAGAGAGAAAAACAGAAATACTCGTAATGTTTTACTCTCTTAATTTTCTTATCTTTCTATATTTTGATTCACCAACTAGTAATTCATGATAACAGTGATAGCACACTATAAATAAGCAACTCGCGCCTGCAGAGAATCAGTCTCTAACAAAATGTTGACTATAATTCTGAGTGTGATTTTGGGTGCTCTTATTTATTATAAATTAATAAAACCGGCAAATTTTTGGGAAGAAAGAAACATCACCCATGTGTCAGCATGGCCTCTCGTAGGAAGTATGTGGGATTCTGTGATTCAAAAGAAAAACTTTGGTGAAATACCTTCTGATATTTACAAGAAATATCCAAATGACCGGTGTGTTTTCCTAATTTATTAATCACTAAAGTTTGAATTGTGTTTTTTATAGATACGTGGGTTACATGCAATTCAGAAATCCAGCTCTCTGTATCAGAGACTTGGATTTGATTAAACAAATTGGAGTGAAAGTTTTTGATAATTTCCGCGACCATCTTGCTACAGATGGTATTAAAACAGACCCCTTGTTCAGTAAAAGTCTAATTATTTTACAAGGAGAAGAATGGAAGCAAATGAGAGCAACTCTAAGCCCAGTTTTTACCAGCAGTAAAATGAAAAATATGTACCATTTGATTTACGAATGTGCTGAAAATTTTGCCAAGCATTTTCAGACCAAAAAGCAAGATGTAAATGTGAAGGACATTTTCGCAAAATTTGCTACCGACGTGATTGCTACTGCAGCATTTGGGATCCAAACTAATTCTTTGGAAGAACGTAATAACGAATTTTATTTGATGGGAAAATTATTGAGTTCGTTCAAAAGTTTTACACTAATAAAGTTTTTTTTGGCGCAATTAATTCCTCAAATTTTTGAGGTAATTAACAGCGATTTTGTATCAACAAATGCTTAATATTCAAGTTTCAGATTTTTAAATTATCCGTTTTTAATTCAAAGGTTGTAAATTTCTTCAGAAATATTTTTGTTGACAATATACATAAACGAGAAAAAGAAGGGATTATTCGTCCAGATTTGATTCATCTTCTAATGGAAGCTCGAAAAGGCAAACTCAAACATGATAACAACAACGAAGGTGGTGATGGTTTTGCCACCGTTGAAGAATCCYACATTGGCAAAAACACCAAACAAATGAAACTCACAGAGGACTTAATGGTTGCTCAAGCTCTACTTTTCTTTTTTGCTGGTTTTGAAACTGTTTCA
>NW_025400984.1:3070242-3080853 GCF_015345945.1 Tribolium madens | reverse complement strand
TAAAATAAATGAAAAAATAAGGAACATGTTTTTTTCTTAAGTATCGCCTGAACTTATTGTACTCATCTTTGATATGAAATGCACTATTTTTTTAATTGTTGAAAAAAAAACATAACTTAAAATGTTTTTATTCACAATCACTAATGTAATATGCCGATTACTAACCTTTTAAAGGGTGGGAAACACATCATTAAATCTCATGAGGAGTAATAATATTGCTTATCTTAGGCTGTAATATGCACCCTAGCCAACCTTAAAATTATAAAAATACCGGAAATTTTTTCTTTCAAATTGTCAAGTTACGCATAATATTTCGCTAAATTAGTATTCAGTTGCAAAACAGTAATTCCTCTCAAAATAAGTCCAAATAATGGAAATATTACTCCAAAGGAAGGGATCCACCTTACACTCAAACCCAGACAGATGGCGTGATTAAAAATGTAATAAAAAAATGTAATAAAAAAATGAAATAAATGAAAAAATAAAAAACAAGTGTTTTTCTAAAGTATTCCGTGAACTTATTGTACTTATCTAAGCTTATCTTATCATTTTATCAGGAACAAGAATGGTTTAATGTTTTTTAACATTTATTTGGCTTAAAATTTGTTTTTGCACTTTTCTGTAATTTTCTGATGCCTGCTGAGTAATGATGTTTATACTTCTTTATATCTATCTGAAACAAAACCGGATAGCAAATCATCTTATCAACTGATAACGCTTATAAATAGGCAGCTTCCGTCGCTCCAACATTAGTCTTAATCAAAATGTTGACTATAATTTTGGGAGTAATTCTGTGTGCTTTAATTTACTACAAGATAATAAAACCTGCAAGTTTCTGGGAAAAACGTCACATCGCCCACGTTTCGTCATGGCCCCTAGTTGGAAGTATGTGGCCAGCTGTTATTCAAAAAAAAAACTTTGTGGAAATTTCTGCAAACATTTATAACCAATTTCCAAACGATAGGTAGGTCATTTTAAAATGTGCCACACCAAAATCATAGATACTTTACAGGTATGTGGGTTACCTGCTGTTTACAAGACCGACACTTTTAATTCGAGACTTGGACCTGATTAAACAGATTGGAGTAAAGGAGTTTGACAATTTTCGCGACCATTTGCCCTTTGTAAATGAAGCCATTGAACCACTTCTCAGCAAAAGTCTTATTAATTTACTTGGAGATGAGTGGAAAAAAATGAGAGCGACCCTAAGTCCAGCTTTCACCAGCAGTAAAATGAAAAATATGTACCATTTGATTTCTGAATGCGCTGAAAATTTTACCAAGCATTTCGGGGATAAAGTCGTTGATGTTGAAATTAAAGATGTTTTGTCGAGGTTTAGCAACGATGTGATTGCGACGGCAGCGTTTGGAATTCAAGTCAATTCTTTGAATGAGCCTGAAAATGAGTTTTATTTAATGGGAAAATCCCTAACTTCGTTGCTTGACGCAACTCAAATGGTTAAAGTTTTTCTCGCCCTGTCATTCCCGACAGTAGCAAAAGTATTTGTTGCGGTTTTACTATGGCAAGAGTTTTAAGTTGGAGTTTTAGATGCTTAAATTTCGGGCATTTCCTCCAAAAACCACAAGTTTTTTTCAAAATATTATGTTAGATAATATTAGAAAAAGGCAAAATGAAGGAATTGTTCGTCCAGACATGGTTCACCTTTTGCTGGAAGCTCGAAAAGGGAAGCTCAAATATGACTACAACACTGAAATTACTGATGGTTTTGCCACAGTTGAGGAATCTGAAATTGGCAAAAACAGCAAACAAATAGAACTAACAGACGAACTGATTTTAGCTCAAGCCCTTTTATTTTTTCTAGCCGGTTTTGAGACTGTTTCAACTGGTTTAAGTTTTATGGCATATGAGTTAGCCGTAAATCCTGACATCCAAAAGAAACTTCAAGAAGAAATCGATTCTGTGCTTCAGGAAAATCAAGGGAAAATTTCCTACACTGTAATACAATCGATGAAATACCTCGACCAAGTTGTATGTGGTGAGAATTCCTTTAATGTTGTTTTTTATCAATCTCTTTTCCAAAAGAAACTTTAAGACTGTGGCCTCCTGCTTCTCAAACCGATCGTTTTTGCAACAAGGACTTTCCAATCGAACCAATAAAGCCACATGAGAGAAATTTTACTATTGAGAAAGGAGTGATGATTGAAATACCCATTTTTGCAATTCATCGAGACCCTCAATACTTCCCAGATCCTGATAAATTTGATCCTGAACGATTCAATGATGAGAATAAAGCAAAAATTTTGCCAGGAACATATATACCATTTGGTGTGGGACCAAGAAATTGCATAGGTAGAAAAAATATCTTTTTTCAGTATTTTTAATATGGATTTTAGGTTCGAGGTTTGCCCTACTTGAGATAAAAACTCTATTTTTGCACTTTTTGTCAAAGTTTGATATTTTACCAAATGATAAAACTATAATCCCATTTAAAATTTGCCCAAATAGCTCTACTCTACTTCCAAGACAGGGAATTCATCTTAGATTCAGACCCAGAAAGAATTACTATTAGTATTTTAACTAAAGTGTAATACTATTTTAAAAATAAACTATATTTTGCAATGATTTATCTTTCTTATTTTGCGAGAGTTGTTATCAAATAAAAACAAATTTAAGGTCAGTCTTCAAAATGTGTAGTGTTGGGTGTGATATTGGGTGTTTTAATTTTCTACAAATTTATAAAAACTGCGCATTTTTTGAAGAAAAAAACATTTCTCATGTGTCATCATGGCCTATAATTGGAAGTATGTGGCCTATTATTGCTCGGAAGAAACACTTCATTGAAATTGCTTGCGATATTTACAAACAATTTCCAAATGACAGGTATTTTTATTAAATTTTGACCAAAAATCTGCAAGTTATTTGTAGATACGTAGGGTATATGCAAATGACAATTCCTGCACTTTTAATCCGAGATTTAGAATTAATTAAACAAATTGGTGTTAAACAATTTGACAGTTTTCTTGACCATTTACCGTTCGCAAGCGATACAACAGAACCTTTACTTAGTAAAGGCTTGTTTAATTTAAATGGAGAACAGTGGAGACAAATGAGAGCAACCCTAAGTCCGGTATTTACAAGCAGTAAAATGAAAAATATGTATCATTTGATTTACGAGTGTGCTGAAAATTTCGTAAAGCATTTTGAAGGGAGGCAAATGAATGTTGAAATGAAAGACGCATTTTCGAGATTTACAAACGATGTGATTGCTACTACAGCGTTTGGAATCAAAATTAATTCAAATCAAAAATGATTTTTTTGCAATGGGAAAAGCACTAGCTTCATCACTTGGTGGAATTCAAGTACTTAAAATTTTTATTGCACAAGCGTTTCCCCAAGTAGCTAAAGTAATAATTTGCAGCTTTATTTTCACAAAATTATGATTTTAAATTTTTAGTTTTTCAAACTCAGATTGTTTCCTAAACAAGTCACGGAATTTTTTCAAAGTATTATGTTGGAAAATATAAAAAAACGGCAAACTGAAGGAATTATTCGTCCAGACATGATTCATCTTTTGATGAAGGCTCGAAAAGGGAATCTTAAGTATGATAATAGCAACGAAAGTGATGGTTTTGCCGCAGCTGAGGAATCTGATATTGGGAAAAACAGCAAACAAATCGAATTGACTGACGAACTAATTGTTGCACAAGCTCTTCTATTCTTCTTTGGTGGATTTGAAACTGTTTCAGTTGGTGCAAGTTTCACGGCATACGAATTAGCAGTAAATTCTGACGTGCAAAAGAAACTCCAAGAAGAAATCGACTCTGTACTGAAAGAAAATCAAGAGAAAATTTCATACAACATGATACAATCAATGAAATATCTGGACCAAGTCGTGTGTGGTGAGTACCTCCAACTGTTTTTATTTTTCTACATTTTTTTGCAGAAATTTTTAGACTTTGGTCTCCTGGGTTTCAAACCGATCGTTAATGTAACAAAGAATTTGTAATCGAGCCAATCAAACCACACGAACGATTATTTACGATCGAAAAAGGAGTAATGACAATAATTCCAATTTTTGCAATTCACCGAGACCCCCAGTACTTTCCAAATGCTGAAAAATTTGATCCTGAACGATTTAGTGATGAAAATAAATCCAAAATTGTGCCAGGAACATATATGCCATTTGGGATTGGCCCAAGGAATTGCATAGGTATATACTTACAAAAAATTGTGAATAATCACTTTCAGACCAATTTTAGGTTCCAGATTTGCTCTGCTTGAAATAAAAATCCTTTTCTTTCACCTTTTGGCAAAGTTTGATATTCTACCAAATGATCAAACTGTGATTCCATTTGTTATTCAGCCAACTGCTTTTAACATTATTCCGAGAGAAGGTATCAAACTTACTTTCAAGCCAAGGATGAAGAGATAAAAAATAAAGTAGCAATAATTATTACTTGCAATTTGTTTTCTACTAATTGCTCTCTCTTTTTTATGATTGCTGTTGGAAAACTGATAAGTGATAACATACTTTAAATAAATAATTTGAAAGTTGTAAGCGAATTAATTTATTGAAAAAAAAATTTGGGAAAAATTACTTAGGTGCTTTTCTGGCCTATAATCGTTCTTTTCTTGTTCAAAACCATCACAAAGGAAAACGTATTGAGAAACATTTTTAACCATAATATCTATGTTTGTAATTTATCGGGATACTCAAGACTTCCCAAAAGTTTGACACCATAATATCTATGTTTGTAATTTATCGGGATACTCAAGACTTCCCAAAAGTTTGACACTGAATTCAATGAAAAATTTTTAGTGAATTTTTTGGACAAATTTTCAGTTTCTAAAAATAAGTCGAAACAGTGCCAATATTGCTCTAAAAAGACCAAACTACCAAATACGGCCAACATAGTTCTACAAGAAGGCATCCACCTTACGTTCAAACCCAGGAGATAAGAATTATTCCATGTTATATAAAAATATGACCTAATCAAAAAAACTAGTATTAATTAGCTGTTACTTCACTGCATGTTTAGAAAGAAAAAATAAATACCTTATGCTTCTCTAAATAGTCTATTTCTAATTTACTTTTTTTTAACAGATAATTAATTTCTGTGATATCTGAGTTATGAACGAAAGTATAAAATTGCCTTATATTATCACTTTTTGTCGAAAGCTGTTCTTTATTCCAAAAAACAAAAGATTTAATAAAATATATCGACTTTATTCATACTACATATACATATTCTCAACAATTCTAGTGGCTATAAAATAAAATAATGAAGAATGTAATAGTGATGTGTGAAAATAGATTCTATGAAATACATTTCTTAAGTTAGCAAAATAATTCTCTTACTTAGTACATTTTAATACATCAGGTAATCTTCAAAAGATACGGCACCATAATTAAAGCAACCTCAGTAAAAAATTCGGCCGTTGAAACTCGACCAAAAACATTTGTACATGTCATTAAGTGGAATTACAATTTGGTGTTACACCAGACTCGACGCACCTAAACACTCGTTATCGATTTGTCCCGACAAACTCGGGGAGTTCCCCTTGGAGCTCCCGTACACTTTTGTCGAGTATCCCGAATCGTTATTAGTGTCCCTATCGGCGGTGTCTTGCGGATTCTCCAACATTCTGGTCGTACTTTCAAACATTTTGCTCGAATCTAACATCCTGGCACCGTCTAGAGCTGTTTTCCCCCCATCCAACATCCTCAATTTTGCGAACCTCGAATTAAGGTCGTAATATTTTTGAGTTGGTATTTCATTGTCGTAGTAGTGTAGACGATAATTCGGGTCATATCTAACCTCTTGGTCCAACCCTCGACTCGTAGAGGGAGCATTTCGTGAGTAGGTGTCGTTGTATCGAATATTGGACTCTTGAATTTTGACAATGGGTTCGATATAACGCGAATTGGAGTCCACCAAAGCTGTGTTTATGACAGTGGGACTGTAAACCCCGCTTCTGCTTCTTGGAGCGTCATTTGGGACGTTTTCATAATTGGGCATTGGGACAGGACTTGCTAGATTGGAATCACCCATGGGACCCTTAAACTGGGTCATTCGCATGGGAATGTCTTCATCATCGCTACTCTCACTGTTGTTTCCGGTGTTGTTTTGAGCACTGGTTTGTTGCTGTTGAATCCGAGCAACCAGTTCCTTAACCGAGGGTCTTTGTTCCGTTTCCTCATCCTCAGGAGGGTCCAACTCATCCAAACTCCTGAAAAATCACTAAATTACTGTGTGGTGATTTAAATTGGTCAAAACTGACCTTGCAGCTTGCATTGGAGCCCTTTCCAACTTATCTAACATTTCCAAACTTCTGGATCGTGGCAGTTGAGGTTCAGGTTGGTGATTAGATATAACCCTCTCGGAGCGGCGTCCATTGGCACCTCTGTTGAGTTTTTGTTCTAAACCGGCGACCCTTTGTCCTAATCTGACTTGAGCCCTTTGCAACTCCCTTTTGTCCCTTTCAAGACGTGCTTCCAGATGACGGAACAAAGGGGCACAATAGCAAGTGTAGCCCACTCCTACTGGACCCTTCCTAATGTTCCCCGCCAAGTCTAAGTAGTATTGTTCGCCACGTTTCAGAGGCTCCTGAGGGAGTGAGTCAAGTCGGGGGGAGGGAAACGCTTCCGGATCTGGATAATAGTGGCACCCGTAAGGTGACCAATGTCGCGGTCTTTCAATCCTATTGACAACATCTGGAAAAAATTACTATAAAATTGTAGTACTGTCAAATTTTTAGTTTAAGAATCTCACCAGAGTTGTGTTTTGGATCAAACCTCACTTTACTCTTCGACCTCTTCTTGCTCTTCCCTTTCTTCTCTTTCTTGGCCACGCACTCGTCCAAAATAGTTAAAATCTCGTTCAAGTCTTTCCTTAACGCGATATCTCGAGCAGTTTCGTTCTGTTTATTGCGCACACTTTTATCACAGCCCGCCTCTAGCAATATCCTTGTTAATTTCCGCCGTCCCATAGCCGCAGCTATGTGGAGGGCAGTATCACCGTTTTTATTCTGTTCGGAAACACGACACTGAGCCGAGATGAGGATTCGAGTGACTCCAGCATGACCGTATCTCGCTGCGGTGTGGAGAGCGGTATCGCCGTAGTTGTTCTGGATGTCAGGATCGCAGCCGGCGAGGAGCAATTCCCGACAGGATTGGTTGTGGCCGTTTTGGCAGCACAAGTGGAGGGCGGTGAAGCCTCCGGCGTTGGCTCGCGAGAGGGTGGCTCCTGCGGCGGCCAGGAGACGGACGGAACGGGAGTAGCCTTTCCAGGCGGCTTCGTGCAACGCGCTATTGCCGTGCTGGAAAAGGGGAAAATTAATAAACAGCGTCACTTAAAAACTTTGCTCTCGAAATGGATATTGTGATTCGCACTGCAACTTTTGATTTATTGCTCCAAACGTGTAATCACTTATAATACAAGCAGAATTAATAGCAAAGCTCGATGTTAATTGGAAAACAGAAATGTGTAATTACCAAGTCTGAACTATGTCAACTAGCTATTTATCTGTAATTTTCTAAAAATACCAGTGTTTTAATATACCAAGTGAATCAAGTTTTATCCATACCTCGACAACTTTTGCAATTAAACGAAAAACCTAGAAAAATTTAAATATAATAACACTACCCAACAAATTTTATTTTTTTTAATGTGATTGATTAATTGGCACGTGTATCAGGGTACAATAACATCCCTAATTACGAATTTGATAAGAAAAATTCTCCATCACGTACAGATTTTAAGTTACAGGAAAATAGTTTTCTCAAATTTTATCGTAAAAACTGTTCATTTCAAATAGAAATGAATTAAATAGACGACGAAAGAAATTAATTTATTCACTAAACAAGAACAATGTTGAAAGATGAATGAGATTCTAACATAAATCTGTTGTAGATGAGTTTTTTGCAAAAGCTAACTTTCTTTTGTAGGGTGTTTTAACTTCCCTTATCAGGAACCAGCAGCATCATAGCTGCATCCTATCTCCCTTGGTACCTCTTTTCCATCGTAAATATATCCTAGTGGAACCTTTCCCCTTGCTCGGCACCCAAATTTGGGGGAATTTTTTTTTAATGAAAATGGAGAAAATGAATTTTAAGTGTTTTGTTTTTCGGCGACTTTGTCGAACATACTTACATATGATATCTTAAAATGCCTAACTTTAAAATCTGACGTGCTATGGAATTTTCTTTATCATTTTTGAGTTTAGCACATAGAATTGAACAAAAAATAACTGTTTTCTTCTCAGTCACAAAATGCTTGTTGGCTAGTGTAATTATAAGAACATTTTGTCCAATTTTTAAATTGTTTACTGCACTTTTGCTTAATTCAATTTTTCATATGCATCAAATAAGCTAATGTGCTTTTATTACAATTTGAAACACTTATTTTCTCATAAATTGTGGTAGAATTTTTCCACCAAAAAACTGGCTTTTTATAATTTTGGATACTGATCTAGAATTCGTAATAACTAATATAACAGTAACATTTTTTTCACATTTTTGACCATTGGATCTTAAAAAACCGCCAATGAAATTTTTTGGTAAAATAGTTTGGGGAGTGGATAGAACTTGAGTCACCTGGTACATTGTTAGTCTAAAAATAATTCAACAGGTACTCGTTCCAAAAAATATTTATTTAACTATATAAATAAACCAGTTCTTGCAAAATAATAATAATCCAGAGCAATGCAAATGTTTTTTATTATTAACAATTTAAATAATGCTGAACTAGGCTAATTAGTTTTCTATAAAAGGTAAACGCGTTAATTTCTCATGAATTTATAGAGTCATAAATGCAAAAATGATTTTGTTGTCTATTGTTTTTTGTAAATCGTATCCAGCTGTTCCAGAATTAAATACCAACTGGTTTCTAATTAAAAATAATCTTCCATACCGCACTTGCAATTTTACGTTTATTAGTTATCTCCTTAATAGCGAAGTAATCGCAACGCACTTTACAATAAAATACGATTCTATTCTCTATTAGCGGCGGCTTGTTTTACAAATTTTATAGTAGTTATATATGTCATGGACTCTCTTCAGTTAACTAGTTATTTATGAAACATAAATTATATAAGCCATTTATTCAAGAAATGGTCTGAGCATATGCATCCACATTAAATTTATTCGCCATTAAATTGACAAAGTATGATTATGATAAATTTAATTAAAAACTGACACCTGATCCTGTCGATAACAAAACATTATAAAATCCTATATAATAATGACTCAAAAACACTCAGTCTCATTAAAAATGGAACGGACGTATAAAAACAACCCATAAAAATTAAGAAGGTTGTAAATAGGATTATTAGAATAATAAATTATAAATATGTGGTAATTAATCATGTCGAAACTTAATATCACTTTCAAACAACCTTTTATCCTGAAAAATACAGGAAAAAGCCGACCTACTTAACGCAGAAACAAGCAATTAATAAAAATATTCTATTTCGGCCCAAATTCAAAAATGACAAATCTCTAATGTCAGATTAACAAATTTGAACTAATTGCCCACAAGAGGTGGCGCTAGCAATATAAATGACGCCATTTTTGATTTTTATCATGGCGGATTCGAGTATGGAATAAGTCTCTGTAATTTATTTCAATCATTGGCTATAAATCAATAAGCGATATATTATATCGCGAGGCTGGACTGTAGATCATTTAGTATTTAAATATGGTTTAATTATCTCAATATTGGTGTCGTGTTACATAATTAATAAGATTACATCTTTGAGCATTGAATGTAATTCGTTTTGTATCTACAATCTTGAAGGCCGGATCAATGGAGCTTTGATTTGTGGATTTTTCAACATTTTTTTCAGCAATGTTTGAAACAAAAAGTTCTGCATATAAATGCTTCGATGAAAATAAATAATTTCAGAAGTTGCGTTCGACTCCACAAATCAAAAGCATTATTGAGTAAATGATTTGTTGTTCTGATAGTAATTTATTGCTTCCTGTTTATACACATTTATGGATTTAAAAAAATATTTATTTCTACTTTATTTATTTATCTAATAGTTGAACATATTTTATGGTCACTTAATTCCTAATTCTAATTCTTTCTCAAAAATTCTCGTCCTCTATTTGGCGAAACCATGAAAATTCGATTGGCCTCAGCTCCGGTGACCAAACAGTCTCTTCATCCCAAAATAACGGTTGCTTCAAAATAACTCAAACAATTTAAAATTTAATTCAAATGTCAACAAATAACAAGTTTAAGGCGGCACATTATTTGACTATTTTCAAAGCAACAAACCGGAAAATCATCTATAATATCTATAAATATCTCGTTTTTAGTCTCTAATTTAATTTTCTGGACCACACTATTTGTGACATTTTAATTAACCTGTGTCCACCTTAACGACCAATAAAATTTTACGAATCAGTAGCACCCAAGTAACCCCCCGGAGTAACTTTTTCACTCACCACACTATCTTGCTTGTCTACATCGGCCCCTCTGGCCAGCAGCAGCCGGAGGACCTCCTCGTGTCCGTCGGCGGCGGCTCTTTGCAAGGCGGTGCAGCCGCCCCCGTCCGGACTGTCGACCTCCTTGGGGGCGGCGACGTTCAATAGGAGTCTGACGACGGCACCGTGGCCCGCACTCGCCGCCAAATGGAGGGCCG
>NW_025400984.1:3057015-3070157 GCF_015345945.1 Tribolium madens | reverse complement strand
GAGCGCCGCCGCCGCTGCACCGCCTCCGCTCCCGGCACTGCTTCCGCTCATCCAGAGCCATCCGACATACTACCTGCAAAAATCCACAATTTGCAACATGTTTATGAGCTGGAAATACCACCAACAAGACCACAAATGGTGCATTAGGTGGACAAGACCGCAAATTAGAACCAAGGAGGTAATATTTCCAGCAAACTAAAAAGTCACTCGACGACCATTGCCCCTCAATACCACTTTCTACATTTCTAATAAAATACAGTGTTAACACGAGTCGTTTCTTCCCACAATTTCTTAATATTTGTTCAGCTGCATACCGAAAAGTCGTAAACGAGGTCATTTTGCTGTTATCTATTACAATTTTTAATTGATTCCACTTTTCCTTCATTAATTGCTTAATTTATTTGCAATTTTATGTTAATACAAAGTTTCACCGCATGTCTCTATCTCGAAGAGGATTATTATTTTACGGTATAGACATACGAGTAAAAGAACATTTCATCGACATGCGTAAATAACAAACCATCCATCATAGGAAACACGAATGTGGCATGGCTGAAGGCGAGTGTTATTTATCGTCAAAGAGAAATCTTGCGTTACTGCATTATTTCAGCGGCGCGAAAAGCAGCTGCCAGGTGAAAAAAATCGGAGAGTTTGGGCGACTTTACTCATAGTAAACCCATTTTTAGTGATTTAGCTTGTTATTGAACCAGAAACTCAATTAATTTTCTTAGATTAGAAAATCGTCGCTTTTATTTTGAATAACATATTTCAGCCTATTCCCAACAATTTAGTTTGTTTCGCGACAAAAATTCACTTAATTTAAAAAATGTTTTTAAATAGGTTTCAAAATTGTGGGTCTATGTCTGAATTATACTATTTTAACTTATTTGGAACGATTTAGTTCATTTCCGAGCAAGAAACTTAACTAAATTCAATTAAAAATATAGGCTAGAAATTAGATATTTGAGTTTACTGCGGGCGAGAAACTCACTTAAATTTTTTCAAAAAAAGCAAATGAATTAATTTACTGAGTCTGAATTACTTCAGTTTAGCAAATTCTTAGTGATTTAGTTCGTTTTATAATCAAAAACTCACATAATTCAATAGATTGAGTTTTATGTTTTGTCTCAAAATCTGTATTTTAAACAAAATTTTGATTTATTAATGTCAGAATAATCAAAGCTTTTGTTATACAAGCTTTTTACTTATTTTTTTCCTAATTTTTTATATATTCAACATTTAATTTAAAAGTTTCAACTCTAGAATTTTAACCAAAAAAAGAAAAAACGCATAATTTTTGACAGGAATATTAAAAAAAAATCGTTTTTCAAATTAAAACAAAGTTTACACAAACTCTAAATTGGTTTCAATTAGCCAAAATTGTAAATATTTTCTGTGTCAATTATTCAGAAAGTTGGTATGTTCTGACAGTTTGCAAAGTACTATTATTAACTACATTTCATCGAAATTTATAGAAGAAATTAAATCAATAATTGACTGCCTCTGCTTGTTTTTCTTTACACTCC
Organism: Tribolium madens; assembly: GCF_015345945.1. Lineage (NCBI taxonomy): Eukaryota > Metazoa > Arthropoda > Insecta > Coleoptera > Tenebrionidae > Tribolium > Tribolium madens. Next base: position 3,068,631 of record NW_025400984.1, on the reverse strand, counting down.
GAAAACTAGTTGTTTTTTTGAAATTCAGTATATCGTCTTGTGCTCACTTTACACAATCAAGTCTTATTTATTAACTGGCGCAGTTAGGAGGAGGATTCGCAGAAATATTTGTGTTTTGCCTTTGTTCCTAATCAGCTAAGAATCATCAAATTTTCAAGTTTCGAAATTGCAGTCAACAAAGATTTCCTTCAATTACTTTATTTAAAAAAGCAAATCTTCGTTTTAAAAACTTTGTACCAAGGTTACTTCGAAGACTAATTTCTAATTTATTGTTACTTAACTTTGTTTATTGTTAGTGTCCAAAACCTTCGTTATTTGGATTTTAAAATATCCTAGTTCCTGTTCAAAAAGTCCTGGTATACATCACTGTTTAGAACCTAAATTTATATCTAAATTCCCTGAACTTGTTATTTACATTTTTTGCAATGACACGGAAACGTAACAAGAAAATGGTTTTAATGTTGCGCAAGTATTCCGAATTGTACATAAAAATATAAAATAACAAACAAAAATCAAATATTTATTTATACACTTAATTCTTGACATTATACATAAAACTTCGCTAAAATTCGCTATGATTTACTGTTTATTTCATAATTAACTAATAAATTATTCATTTTATGGATAGAAGAGCCGCCCATTTTATGACTGTAGGAATTTCAGTAAATATAGCAGTAGCAAGATGATGGGCGTGTACCACCTGACCTAACGGAATTCAATTGTCAATTTCCTCGGAGAAAAATACAAAAACATGTTATCTGTCGCTGATAAAGAGAGAATACCCGTTAGCTAGCTTTCAATTACACGAAATTACCACATAAATAAGAAATAAAATAAACTTGCTCAACTCGTTAAACTGTTTCACCAATTTTTCGTTGGCAATTTTTTTATGCGAGATGGGTGTGATTTTACATGTTTTGGTCGGCTTAATGGGTGACAAAACGTCCATTTGCATATAATCGACAGCTACGTGAAAAGTTTCGCCAATGGGTAAAAGTTGAAAGCCTTGAGAGGGGACCAGGTATTTCGTAACCGCATTTTTGGACCTGTAACAATGCAGAGGTTTTGTTTATTGAATCCACTTTGCCAAAATTTTGATGACAGGGTACTACGCCTCTGTAACGCGAGAAACTTTGGTAAATATAATTTTCACGACTGTGAAATAATTACGTGTGGAGATATTTATAAACCTTCAGTTTCTGGGAAATTCAGTTTTGCTGTTGCAGATTTGTCACTACAATTGAAGGTGTCTTAAATCCTCGTAAATCTATTGCTGTGTTCGTTACTAAGAATCTTAAAACTGTCAGTGTTTGCAAATTTACTTGAGCAAGAAAAGCTTAAAACGTTTCCATTAGAAATAATGGACTATCCAGTTGATTAATTTTATTGCGTTTTCATGTTTGCTGGAGCCGAGATCTAGAAACAATATTAGATTTAATCAGACTTGACGTTGGCTTAAATTTATGACGGATTTTGTAAAAATTGTACAAAAAATTAATAACCGTCTGAGCAGAAATATGGGGAAAAAAGGACATAAACCAGACAAGGAATGCACTGGCCGCAAGTCACTAACGGAGAAATTAAAAAGAAAATTATGGAACGGTGGGGAGGCCACCAGCAAAGCAAAAGTTTCGAATTTTGTGAGAAATCATAATAAAATAACGTTAAGAATAAGAGAAAATGAGATAATAAATTACAAAACAAGGAAACTAAAATTTTAACTAATTTATTTTACTCCCGTGTAACATATAAAGATTTTTCAACTGTGAACTGTGAAAAATTCACATGCTAAAGAAAAAAAGCTTGATCAACGTTGATTTTTGATATAAAGTCAAAATACACTTTGGGCAGACTCACCCTGTATCCCCAGGTAAGTCAAGTGTTATCCTCACCTCTCAAAACACGTTTTTTTAATTAAACTAAAAATAGTTTCGTTTACTTTTGCTTAATTAATTAAAGTTTTACGATTTTTAGAGGTATATATAGGGTATTCTGTTTTTATTGTTACAAATTTAAAAACAAGAGATAGAATATTCAATTTTAAGACAAAAGTTTCCAATAAACATGTATCGAAAACTGCTACAAATGTGTGTGTCTTTTATAGGTTTTTTCCAATACTTCCGAAACCATTTTAGAAAAAAATACAAAATGTGATACCGATGATAACCTTTACATACCTAAACAAACCCAAAGATAAAATGTTGAAATTTTTTATTAGGGGCTTCCTAAACTGGGTGAGTCAACGAGTTTAGGGTAAAAAGTACTCTAACTATTTTGCTTGTCGTTTCTTGCCACTTTCAACAACAAAATTCTAAATTTCATAGTTTTTCATAAAAAAGGTCTTTTGCATTTTTCTTGCATCTTACCAATTTTGAGTAAAATCAGTTTTAAAATTTATGTTACAGAATATAAACAGCATAAATGATTATTTATTATACAAAACGATAAACAATCTTTATCGTCGTGTATAATATTTCGTTTTATTTTGTACTCACCTACCAGAATTTCTTGAAATATAAACAGTAGATAAACAGTAAACAGTAGATAAAAATTACTTTATTTCACTAGACGATAAGAGACTACTTTATCTACTAAATTAGTTGATAAAAGCAATCTTTAACATTGAGTACAAAAATTAAATTTGTTTTACCGTTTATAATGCCCATGAATAAAAATTACTATATCTCATCTTGGAATTCAATTAGGTACCTATATAAAGGTTATCAGCTGTACCAAATTTTGGAATATCATCTATTCTAAAATATAGTAAAAAACACTATTTTAAAGGTAGCATTTTTCGAAACATGTTTATAAGAAACTTTTGTCTTAAAATTGAATATTCTATTATCTATTTGAATTTGTAACAATAAAAACGGAACTTACTGTATATGATTAATTAAATTTTCTAGGATACACAGAGTGAATCAAAAATTTCAGTAGATATTGAAATCCTGAAATTTACAACCCCCAAATGTTCCTTTAAAAATAACTTTAAATTTTAAGTAGTAAAAGTATGAAACAATGCTCATATTTAAGTCACTGAAAACTGTTTTCTGTCAACTGCTCATAATAATAACGTTTATTATCAATTCAGTAAAATTTCTATTGCAAGATTTATAAAGCAGTTTTTTTAAAAACTATGTCAAATTTTACATTTAGGTATACTCGTGATTGAAATTTCTACTAATCGCCCTGTATGTTATCACAAAAGAGGTGGTGTTTTCATAAATTGTATGATATTTGTCAAAATATTAAACATTGTTGACGATGTCGCTGATGTTAGAAATTTCAATTATCTATATTTTCTTCATTTACCTATTACGGTTTTGGGTTCTTTTGGGTCAGAGATTTATCACTACTCCAGTATTCCAATAATAATAATAATAATAATAATAATAAATTAAACTAAAATTCCAGACAAATAATATTAAAATAAATTTCATTCAAATTGTAACGGTTTTTTCACTTAAAATTTTTGCACTTAATTGGGTTAGTGTATTATGTTATAGTTTTAGGTTTATTAGAAAGGGGTGTTTTTGGAGTTGGGGGTATAACTTGGTTCACCTAGTTCATACATACCCTGTGACTTATTTATTATTTTTTCAAAACATAAATAAATTATTTAAAAGTTGGTTAAGCTGATTATTATGATACATGTCTCAATTAGGTACACACATATACGAAAATGAGAATAATTTGTGTAATGTTGCAAGGAAATAAATAATAAATTAGTGTCGAGCTCTTTTACTTGCTGTAGAGCTAGATAAAAACAAAATCTCGTGCTCGACGTCAAAAATCACTAAAAAACCTCAGAAAAAAAGCAAATTTCCAGCACGAGCATCTGAGTGTTCCCAAAAACACGCAATTCAACTCTTCCTGTCATTACAACGTTTTAATATCACCACAAAATCCCACCCACCATCTTCTCAGCTCAAATTGCGTAACCCGAGCAAAGTCACGCAATAACGCTGTTTAATTATTATCAACACTTGTAAACGCATGTTTTCATTAGCTACCTTCACAAATTCTCTCCACCACACAATAATTTTCCCACAAAACCAACTAACGGGAATCACCCGGTACTCCCATTTTTCACCATCTCCTACCGTTATATAGGATTTTTGCCAGACACACCTCGGGCTATTCAAACCGAATCAATCGACTGTGTAATTATTCTTTAATTGGATTATATGATATCAAGTATTAAGATGATGCGATTGTCGAGATCGTGAACATGTTTTTGATACGTCATTGTGTGTTTTACGTAAATTGTTACGGTTGCTGCTCACCACTATTTTTATGTGGACACCTGACCGGCCCGATTTCATCCCATTGACTTGGTGTGGAACGTGAGCGTGATTGAAATTGAGAGAAGTGACGGTTGGAGATTAATTTGTCTTCGGGTTTTTGAGGATTAGCCGAATGACAAACGCCCACGAGCCACTCCTTTACAAAATTTCTATCAATTTCTTGCTCCAGCACACATTGCTAGCACTTCCATTTGAAACATATCCGTTTTCTAAATATTCTGACAGTACTAAACACTCGCTGTTTACTATAGCGAATTTCCTCGGAACGTATTAAATAAACTAATGAAATTATGCATGCAAAGAGTACTTTATGGCCCAACATATCCAAATTACTCGTTTGGCTGTTTATTTGCAAGCAACTGGTTCCGCAATTTTACACGAAAATAAGTTGACAGTGACCCAGATGAGTTAATTAAGCGCGTCGATTTCTAAATAATTTATATTTATCCAGTTTTTCCAATAAACAGAGCATTCTGTAGCGATTTATAGCTAGTTTCAATTATAAGCAACATTGCGACTGCATATTTTTAGTGGAATGGTTTTTCACAAGTGGCATTTCCTGCATGTGGCGGTAAATCTGCCATGCTAATTGTAGAGGCTTTTCATCATCTTCACGTGGACAAAAGCCGAGTATTATTGTTGGAGAATGGCCAGTTTATTGTACAATTGGATCAGAACCGCGACGGAATTTGGTTCATTGTCGTCGAATTCATATTTAAAACAGTTTTTTGTTGATTATGTGCGTGATGAAAAATGACGAGATTTATTTGCTTTTTGCGTGCTTGAGGATCGGCGCAAAAAATGAATCAATTATAAGCGAAATATATGAATTTATAAATCATCAATTTCGTTTTGATACTTCACTACAGACACTAATAAATTAAAAAAAAAACACTCAAAGTTCAAGTTTAAGTAAATTTCTGCATATGATGCAAACTTAATTTTAAAATCGTATTATTGGTAGAAAATTTTATAATTTCATAAACTTTATTAAGACATAAATTGGTACGTCTAGTTAAAAAAGCCACAAAACTTAACAATTCATACATTTTTGCTTGGGCTATCAAGTTTTTTCACATAATGGGGTCTAATGTAACTTCTAAATAGTAGATACACAAATTATCAACAAAAGCAACTTAACTGTTTTCAAAGTATCGCAAGATCCTGCTTCAAATAACCGAGAAATTTCTATTTAACCATAAAAAGCTGTTTTTTGTTATCGACGGTGACGGTTATTCCAATTGAAAGTCCACAGATATTTTTTCGAAGATTAACAGTTTTGAAAAAAAGAAGAAAAATCAAGCAAAATATCCATAATCGAAACAAAATATTGAAAGACAAAATAAGATATTATATCACAAGGTAGAGATGAGATTTTTTATAGCCGAGCTGTTTAAATATAAATAATAAATGCGAGGCTATAAAAATCTGGAAGTATTATTTATTTTTTCTTATCATAAATGAGATTATGTCATTTTTATACTTCTGCAACTATTAAAGGAATTTTCAAACTTCATAATATGAAATATTTGTTAAATTAACAAAGAAACTGCAAAGAAAAAGAAAAGAGTGTTAAAATTTGCCTCACTGCCGAAAGTATTTTAACAAAAAATAAACTCATTTGTTGTTTTGACAGTTTTGACATAGACATATCAAATATGTATTTCTTAAAATAACAAAGAAACTGCAAAGAAATGGGAAAAAGTGTTATAATTTGCCTGACTACCGTTGGAATTTTAATATAAAATAAACCTATTTGTTGTTTTGACAGTTTTGACATAGATAGAAGTGTTAGAGTTGGGGTTATTCTGATGTTATTAATGAGGAAATTTAAGTCTTTTTTAATTGATTTTGCATTAATTTTATCTAGAAATACTTCCATTAGTTCTTGTGATGGTAATAGTTTTCAATGATAATATTCTAGAAATATTTGTATCAATACCCTCCAACATCGGCTTTTACCTACCTCTAATGCATTATAACCCTTGGTCCATAATGAAAATTATTATTGACTACTAGGAGAGAAAAACAACTTCACAACCTCTCTACAAAACGAAATCTTACAGCTAGTAGTGAAAAAAAAAATTAAAATCCTCTTTCAAGAATTATAACACAAATTAGATATTTTAAATTGTCTTTGGTTATTTTCACAGCAAAATCAAGTATATTTTATAATTTTTTTAAGAGTTTAAATAATTAAATAAATATTGAAAAAATTTAAATAATAGGCTACAATTTTACAATTTTTGTATATATTATTTATTTTTGACATGTGTAGTAAAGTCTTAAGACATTGGTAGTATTTTGAGACTACAAGGATTGCAATTTTGCATATACAAATAAGCTTCTTCTATAAAGTATCTAAAATACTCTTTAAAACAGCAAATTTTTTAATGCTTGGTAGTAATATTTACTTTTGAGCCACAAATCGGTGCTTTTGGTTGAAAAACCCCATTGTTACGAACTCAGCAATTCAATTTACCATTTCCTCCGTTTTTGCCTGACAAAGAAAGTCGGCCACCACAACGAGAGAAATTTATGGTATGCCCCGATTAGGATTCCGAATTGCCTTTAACCAGACCACTGTGTGTTATCTCGATCACCGAGGTGTGAAAATCGTGAGAAATTTATACCAACATATACAACAATTAAAAATTTTTGCATGCCAAAGACCCTCCCAAATAATGCCAAACTGTGGCTTTAGGATAATTTATGGAACAATCATTAGCATAAACACGTCTTCCATATATCTACACCTACGATTCGAGACCTATGGAATAGTTGAATAAACGATAATTTAACCTCTCAACTCTGGCAAAGATTGAGACGTTATTGGCCCCGATTTTTTAAATTGGAGCATAATTATAGACACCTTGAAGGTATTTGGTGTCTGTAAATAGCAATTAGAAACCTAAGAATCGAAAAATTTTAGCATACAATTTTCAAATTATTGTAATTAAATCGAGCCTTGCACCGGAAGCAAAACCGGAAATACCTTACATTTGTTTAACAACAAAATTCAAGGGGAACACTTTCACATGCATTAATGCAATAAAAGCCAACAGATGGATTAAAATGTTTTGTGTTTATTGTGCTGCAAGCAGATGTTCGATCTGTAATCCAATCATGATGAATTTTCCGGTCGTTCCGGGCAGTGGGAGTACAAAAACATGTTTATTTTATTTCGATTTCAGTTGTTGGCAAAATGGCAACAGTTGCCCAAAACTTAAGTTCGTAGTTTTGACTTTGACCCATGTGGGTGTCGCTTTATATGCCCCATGGTATGAAATAACCAAAAAAATTTGGTGTGACTGTTCAAGACCACCACACGCCGGCCATTAACCATTTAACATTTCGCCGTGGGCATTTAGGAATAGCACGCTACCACCATAAGGCCTGGATGACGATAAATCATGGCTTGCGTGGCCCATATCTTTTACTCTACACTATTAGATAATTTCAAGATGGGACGGTGAGAGTTGTAATTTCTCAGAAACATGACATGAGGGACGCAACAGTGACAAATCAAAATAAATTATTATTATTACGAAGGAATTTTTCTTGTTTTTGTGTTCCTGAGGTGATTCTGAGAAGTGAGCAATGAAAAGGCGTGAAATTTAAATACAATTGATGTAATGATGGATTTGAGTTCTTTTTATTATTTGGATGAACAATACAAATGATGTTGTCTTTTTAACCCAATTGGGCCTATAAAATTAATAAAAATAAAAATCGACTATCCAGACAAATAAGTTTGGAAATTATAGACGGTTTTGGCTATTTTGATTAAAAACTTTTAAAAAATTTTTCAAAGGTTAACAGTTTTGAAAATAATAGTATTAACGGTTGTGTTGAAAACTATAGAAAATAAAAAATAAATACACTCACTTATAAATACGCTCACTTATTTTCCAAATAAAAACGATGTTATAAAATGTTTAAAAACAAAAAAATTACTAAAAACGGGTGGAAATTAAGAAAAATCTACTTCAAAAATTCCAACACACTTAAAAAGTGATTAAAAAATTCAGTTTCTAAAGCAAAATCATTTTTTTTTCATCTTCTCAAAAGCTCAAATAATCTTAAAGATGTTGAAAGTCTTAAAATAAAAATTACAATTTCATATATATACAGGGTGAATATAAAGTATGGTACCAAGCGTTTTTTTTTTAATCATTTGCCTTTAGAAAATAACAATTAATATAAATTAAAGTAATATAAAAAATGTTATTGTATTTTGAAAACGAAATTTTGTTATGATTGAGTTTTGCGATTTTTTTTGTCAAAATTGCAATTTATGTAGGTACCTAAATAATTTTTTGAAAAAATTAAATATAAAGAATATATATAGCTATAATCCTTACATGATAACCTTCAGAAAAAAATGGTTTTATACTGCTATAGTGGGTTGCCAATTGAAAAATTTTGTAGAACTCAACAACAAAAGAAAATTTTGACAAAATTTATTTTTGATAAAACATCACATTTTTGTAGTACCTACTTTATCATTCGCCAATTCATATCAATTCATAACAAAGAACAAATACCCGAAAATAGTCAAAGTTTTTATTTTCGATTTGATTCAAGTTGTTTTGTACTGTTTTAAATTCGTATTAATCTTTTTTTGTTTTTCTATGAAATCAAGAGTACTTTTATTAAAGTTGATTTTAGAAATAAAAAAAATATATTTTATCTGAAAAATTTCATAATATGATCAAATCTAAAAACACTATTAAAAGATCCTTTAAAGAAAAACATGATTTTTAGCAACTGAAACCAAGAATGTTAAAATTTTGAAAAAAAATTAAGATTACTCAGATGTACTTGCAAAATAAACTTGAATATTACATTTTATTTGAATTTATAAACCTGATGTCAAAATTTCATGATTTTCTTACAAGGTGAATAAAGTATCGAACCAAACGTTTTTTGCTTAAACTATTGACTTTTTCCAATTTTTTTGTTTATTTCAAATTTTGTAAAAATTTTATTTTTTTTAAATGACAACTCACTATAAAACGTTTTTTCTAACAGAAGCAATGATCTAAGGATTATTCAGTTTTTTTCATCATCAAAAAAACTTTCCACACAAGTTGTCATTTTGACAAAAAAAAATTCAAACCCTAAAAGCAAAGAAAATTTCATTCGCAAAATATGATCACACTTTTTATAGCACTTTCATTTTTATTAATTATTATTTTCTGATGGGGAGTAATTTTTATTACTTTTTATTCACCCTATATAACTCAGAATAACAAAACTGAAAAAATTGCTTTCTCTAATTTTCCAAACTAATAAATTTATTTCAAGCAACGCCAGCGGTTCACTTAATTGTTTTTCGTTAAAATATCCAAAACTTGAGCTTTAATCCTTATTTATGGTCCCGATTTCAAGGCTAAACCAAGTGACTTATGTTTGCAAACCGACCCCTCAGAACCCCTTTATCTCCGATCAGGAAGTAGCTGATACTCTTGGCAGGCCTCTAAATAAACCTCAACCTCCGCTCTTTTATTGTGACATTTGTAATTTACTCAGTCTAGTGTGGGCTTGCGACATGCGCAATAAAGCCAACATTGAAAATACTTTAATTCTTTTTGGCCGTAAATCAACGTTTTGTTTAAAATAAGATCAATGTTTTGGGCGGGGTAATCGAGTACTCAATCGGTGGCAATGTTCGATTTAGATAAATTACATTTATATTGGCCCAAATCCAAAAAAAAACCGACTTGAAAATATTTTTCCGGTGCGTTATTGTGACATAAAACACCTACACGGGTATAGAGCAGAACTGAATTGTGCCAAGCCGGCCCTGGATGGTTTTACATAAATTGAAGATGGCAGGCTTATTTTGATCGAAACGTCACGATTCGAATACAACATGGAAAATATCAAGTGTCTGACATGATGTTTTCTAGGCAATTTAACTTGATCTAGATGTCAGATAACTTTTTTCTAACTCCGAGTGCCTAAACAAACATATCGCTTTCAAAACATGTAACTACCGATTTTTTCAAATCCTCGCTAATTGCAGCTAATCCCAAATTTGTGTTACAGAATTAATTATGCAAATTGGGCGAGTACGTCTCACTCAAATCGTATGAAAAAATCTCTCGGAGTACAAGATTTATCATTATGGCTTTGACGACTACAACAATAAATCAAGATTAGAATTGCTTGAGAAAAAACTGGTTGTGGAGCGCCATATATGAATAAATTTGCTCCGAGAGATTTTTCACGAAAATTACTAATAGAATTTATCCCGGCCCTGTAATTATCTAAGCTCGTAATTACAGCGGATTAAGTTGCACCGTTGACAGGGATAATATTGCGTAAAGTATTAATTTTCGATAGAGAAAATGCGGGCCCACAACGAAATTTTCTGAATACACACCGCCGGAATGCGGCTGGACTGGATTCGGATATGGTGTCAATTCGATAAGTGCACAAAAATATTCCAATATTATTTCTTAATCTTGAGAAAACTCCAACAATGCTTAATTGACAAGTTAATTAAACTCGATTGCGACAATGTGAATAAAATGGGGCAATTAATAACGTAGTTGCATCAAAAAACAAAGAGTTTAAATTAATCATTGTCACTGTGATAACTGAAAGGTACATAAATTTTAATGTGATTGGTGGTCTTAATGTTTGGTGTCGCAAAATTTTTTAGTGTGGGAAAATCGTTGAAATATGCTGTTTTATGACTATAGATTTTTGTATCAATTTTAATTAAAATGCCTAATGAAGGAGGTAATTAGTGTATGATTGGCGTTAATAGTGCTTTTGAAAAAATAAAAGTCATTAAATGCAATCAAAAATCTTAGACTAATTTGAGGGAATTGAAACGGGAAACAATGGTGCGAAACAATGAATTTCTTGGTGCAGTATCGGGGTTTTGTTTTCACAAAGTGCTAAAATGTTTAAATAATATTGGTTGTTTGTATTATATAAAATTCTTTTCGAGTTTTGTTTCTTGAAAAATTTTATTGTGATAAGTTTTTTAAGAGATTTAAATCTATTTAAAAATTAATTAACAGAAGAAACATAAAAAAGTAATGTTTAGTAAATACTAATTAGTACTTTCTATAAAAAAAACCGTTTTAAAAGTATCAGGTATTTGTATACCTACCTACTATTTTTCTTCAAATTTTCTTCAAAATTTTAAAATATTTTTCTATGAAGATATGTACTCGTGTCTTCTTTAGAATTCGTAAGTTTCCTCATAAAGCATTTTTCCATTGTTAAAAATAAAAATAAACATAAATACCTTTTTCAAAAGATTCAATAAGTCTTGTTTTTTAAC